>NW_006205117.1:1803385-1814596 GCF_000334495.1 Tupaia belangeri chinensis | reverse complement strand
TCTCTCTCTCTCTCTCTCTCTCTCTCTCTGTGTGTGTGTGTGTGTGTCTGGTCAAATTAAAAATAAATGAATGAATAACTAAATAAATAATTCTAAAAAAAAAAACCCTACAGCTCTATTTCCAAAATAGTTTGCATTAATTATATATTACACATAACCATTCCAAAGAAAGTGTGGAACTCATTTATATCCTAGGCAGCAGCAATGGATTCTTTGACAAAATACAGGTATGTTACTCTTTTTTCTACAGAAGTTTTCTGGGGTTTTATCCCAGATTATATGTCCTTAAGTAGCTTGAGTAAATTATTTCAGCTTCATTAAACTGTTATGTCCTCATATATAAGATTGGCATAATACTACTTATAACACATATTACAAGCAGTAAATACAGAATTCTTCAGAGACTGGCATACTAATATTTTTATTTGTTGTATACTAGTGATTAAGTACTTACTTACGTCAGGGATTGTGGAAACTATAGACTCTTCTCTTACTACAGCCTCAATGTACAGATGAGGAAACAGTTAAAAGAGGTTAAATAACTTTGCCAAACACACTATTATATACATCTTTAAGCAGAAGGATCTTATAGCTGTGTCATTTTGGTACTCTGAGAGGCAGACATTGAGGTGGAGTTAGGAATACAATAAGCTTATTGAGAGCACTCTGTGTAAAATACAGAGGACAAAGAAGCAGGCTTAGGTATGGAGAGCTATTCAACTATGATGCATATCTGACATTTAGAAAAAAGAACAGAGTATGAAGCAAAAGTGGACAGGATGAAACCCAGACCATGATTAAGTTCTGACAAAAGCATCTGGCAACTCAGTGAGAAGCTCCTGAGTAAAGATTGCCCATTATCTCTCACCACTATCAAAAATTGACTCAAAATAGACCAAAGACCTAAACCTAAGACTTCAAACTATAAAACTACTGGTGGAAACACAGGGGAAACTCTGGAAGATACTGGAGTAGGCAAAGACTTCTAAAATAAGACCCCCAAGGCACAGATGATCTCAAAAATAGACAAGTGGGATTACATCAGATTAAAAAGCTTCTACACAGCAAAAGTAACAATAATTAGAGTGAATTGATAACCCTCAGAATGGGAGAATATATTTGCAAACTACACTTCAGAATATACAGGGATCTCAAGCAGTTTACCACCCCACCCCCAAAATTAAAAGATGGACAAATGAGCATAACAGACAACTCTCTAAGGAAGACATTAGTCAGAAAGCATATGATAAAACTATGAACATCCCTTATAAGAGAGATGCAAATCAAAACCACAATGAGATCCCACCTACTCCCAGTCAAAATGTCTAAGATTTAAATAATGACAAGTGCTGGTGAGACTGTGGTGAAAAGGGAACTCTCCTACACTGTTGGTGGGAATGTAAATTAGTACAGCCACTGTGGAAAACAATACAGAGATTCCTCAAAGACCTGCAAATAGAACTACCGTATGATCCAGCAATTGCATTCCTGGGTATCTACCCAAAGAATAGGAATGCACTCAGTCGGAAAAACATTTGCACATCCATGTTTATTGCAGCATTATTCACAATTGCTAAAACATTGAACCAACCCAAATGTCCAAGCACAGATGAATAGTTTGAAAAAGTGTAGCACATATACACTATGAAATACTACTCAGCCATAAAAAAAACGAGACCCTGCCATTTGATAATGGGTGACTATGGAAGATTTACTACTAAGCAAAGCAAGCCAGACTATGAAACAGCATTTTATGTCCCCACTCAATATACACTGAATGCCATTACTTTATGGCAGAAACTGAAAGACTGGAAGATATTAAGGCATTTAGAGCAACTGTGGATACTAAAGACAGTGTGGGAAGAGGGTAATAAATGGGGGAAGGTGAGAGAGAAGGAATCAAAGGGAAAAAGAAGCAAAACATTCAAGAGATACAAAAATGAAAAATAATCTGTTAATGTATATGGTAATATCCTTGAACCAATATACAGTGTATTCGTGATGAGAAAATTCATTTGATATGCTGTAATGATACACGGTGATTGAATGTAAATAAATAAATACAAAATTCCTGATTAGAGAAGTCTCACATTGTACAGGAGGAGCCAGGCCTACGATACCCATATGCACAGTTATTTGCTGGATGTTGCCCAGAAGGGCATGCCTGAGCTCAAAAGATGAGATAAATCCTGAAAACTTCAACAGCTGTAGGTTCTCACTCCTGGCTATTGAACAGCAAGGCTTTTCTTGAAGGGAAATTTGAACAGTGCACTTTATAGTTCCCACTGTAACCATTATTATTTTCCCATTCTGGATGCACACAACCTCAACATCATTAGATGAAGGATTACTGATGAGAGGTAGGGGTCTGTGTTCTTCTGCAGTAGTAGGTAGACTCAGAAGTTAGTAGCATTTGGCATATGGAAATTATATTTCAACTCCACAGAATGTCTTTTTCTAATATATGATGAATTCCTCAGCAGTGATTGCCTGTGTTGGAGAAAAGATATGATAAAATATACATAATTCCCAGAGACTTGTTTTTTATCAGACATAAATGAGAAATCATTCTTTTCCTGGTTGGGTATTCATACTACCACCATTGATAAATTACCTAGAATTTTATATTCTCTTTTTTTTTCACCCAGATGCCAAATATAACCAAGTAATTTATAGCTTTTTACAGTTTTCCAAGAATGACAGTATAACTCTGAAAAATATGGCAGTAATTCTAAAATTCTAGACCTAAACATCCTATGAAGTACTAGAAAATTCCAAAGACATTGCACTTAGACTGTCCCTTGATAATTTAGTAGCTAAATGCCAAACTACCATTGATAGTTGCTTATTAGTAAACATAAGCAAAGCTAAATTTTATCAGTACTTTCCCTAACACTAAAAGATTGGTTGCAGATGTGAATTATAAATATTGCATAATTCTGTTCTTTCTGAATTCTGAGGCAGCCTTGGTTAGCATCTACTGGTCTTGCACAGATGCTCTTCTGGGAAGGAAATTACTATTAGTCCATACTCTAGGCTGCCAGAAGGAATGATATGATGAAATCAGTGTCTAATGGGAGGAAGCATAGTCCTTCCCAGACTCACATGAATAGCAAAGTTATTGAAGGATTACCTTTTTTTAAAGAATCATAGCAACAGAAGAGAACTGGTGAAAAAGAAAACTTTGGTAGTTATTTTTAGTAAGTAGTTACTTAGAACATAGTAGTTATGAATCTCAGTACAAGAATTCAAATATTAAGAAAAAAGTTTATATTTTTATAAAATTCAATTTCTATTTGAGGAGAACAAAAATTTAATCTCATTTATTTTGGAGTTTGCCCTGGTACTACTGCCCTTTTTCAGGCTACTCTCACTTATGTAAAAGTAAAATTCATATTTAACTACCTATAGTTCAAAGTAATTGACCATGTAGGAGCCTTCAAAGTGATCCCAATGATTTTTATATTCTGGCTAGTATACCCTATGTAATTCTCCTGAACAGAGATGATCCATGTTATCAATAGGATATTTCAGAAATGATGGAGTATTACTTCCAAGGGCAGGTTATAAAAGACCTTGGGACTTCTACTTTGCTCTTTCTTGGATCCTTCATTCTTAGAAAAGGTAAATGCCATGTCATAATGCCAGTCAGACAGCTACACAGAGAAATCTAATTGGCAAGGAAATAAGGCCTTCTGCAATAGTCGGCATTAACTTGTTGATTTTAGAATTGACATTCTAGCATTGGTCTTGCATCCCCACTCAAAACTGGACCCATCTGGGGACCAGCAGTTAGCATAATGGCTATGTCACTGGACTCCCACGTAGTCAACTGCGGTTCATGTCCCGGACCTGGTGGCTTAAAACTCACGCCAGGCGCATGTGCGTGTGTGCCCAAGATCCCAAGAGGAGATTGAAGGAGAAGGGATTGTGGTGTGGCCATTCCCCCCTGGGGGCTGATTTCTTGCTTTCTGTCTCTCTGTCTCTGTCTGTCTGTCTGGTGAGCGCACGTGCCCTATAGCAAAAACCTCTTCAAAAAAAAAAAAAGAAAGAAAGAAAGAAAGAAAAACTGGACCCATCTGACATCTTGATCACAAACTTATGATATACCCTGAGCAAGAGTCACCCAGTTAAACTGCTTCCAGATTCCTGACCCAGAGGAACTCTGTGAGATAACTAGTGTTTATTATTGCTTTAAGCTGCCAATTTTTGGAATAAAGTATTACGTGACAATATATAACTAATATACCAACTAATCTGAAAAGCAGACACTAGCTTTAGTATTTATGTAGGGTCCTGCAGCCTTCCCTGCTATTTTAGTCATTAATCCTTTAGTTTGAGAAGGGTGGGTGATTCTAAATAATGGCTGTTTATCAACTTAGATAATTTATCAACCAGTACAGCTATATCATTTCTACAGCATTTATACTTACATAGTCTCAAGGCCTTTGGAAGCCCACCTGATCTCCCAATTACCAATACAGTACTTGTTCTCACCATGAGTGTCTCCAGGTGCTATGGCTTTCTTTATTACATTTGGATCACATGGAAACTTTTTTGGGGGGAGGGGGAGAGAGGTTTTTCGCTATAGGGCACATGCGCTCGCCAGACAGACAGAGACAGACAGACAGAAAGCAAGAAATCACCCCCCAGTGGGGATGGCCACGCCGCAATCCCTTCTCCTCCGTTCTTCTCTCGGGATCTTGGGCACGCACACACACACGCGCCTGGCGTGAGTTTTAAGCCACCAGGTCTGGGACGCGGACCGCAGTCGACTACGTGGGAGTCCAGCGACATAGCCATTACGCTAACTGCTGGTACCTGGATCACATGGAAATTTGAGGAGTCCTCCCTAGTCACACCTACTAAATGTTGATTTATTTATTTATTTATTTTGGAGGCGCTCACCTTCCTGAAACTCTGACTACAGGACTTCTCTGCCTGGGCTCCATCAAATTCTTCTTTCACTAGCTCCCCCCTCTCTACCTACCCCTCCAACCTCCACTCCTCCTTCCTGTGAGAGCAGTATTTCAGTCTCAGAGGAAGTTTCCCCACATTCTTAGTGCTTTATTCTCTATGCACTATCTTACTTGTGACTTATGCAGTAGCACCTTCCTAACCTACATGTTCTTTGAGGGTTTTTGAAACCAAAGTCAGAGAGCTGAGTCCTTCTTAGTTTCTTCCCCTGATGCTCTGTCCTTCTGAAACAATGATCGAGGGCCTGGAGAAAGGTGATAAAGTTTCAGAGACATAAGCTAAAAGAATAGCACTTACTACCCTTAAATATTACCTCCCATTATCCTGAGTTTGGAGAAAGGAAATAGCTGTTTACTAAAGAAAATTATGTCATCAGATTCTAATTAAAAGCCATGTGTTCTAATGAGGTAACAAAGTGACCCTCAGTACCTTGAAAGAGATCTCTGTTTTTGAAATCCTTGCCTGACTTCTCCAGATAGGGTTTAGATGCCCTTCTCTTCTCTTATGCTTCAGTATTCCACTACTTCTTTCTCAATGAAAACACTTAGCCTATGCTATTACAGTTATCACTTATTTGTGCTTATTACTCGACATTAAGCTCGATTTGACACCTGTGTGGCATGTTCATGATCTGTGCCCAGAAACTCACTAAGTATTTGTAAAAAGGCAGAAATTCATCTAAGTGCTCACCAAATTGGGAGTTTATGAACTAATAAATTTGAATGAGAAAGGTAGAAAGAAAAAGTAAAAAGACTGCCAACTTTTTATTTTGCTAAGTGAGGACATTGAAAGTAATTATAATGTGGTTTCATATTTCATCTTGAAATTGCTTTTTTTAAAATTTTTTTGTGCTTACAGGAGAGAGAATGAAAGTGCAAAAGCACCTCCCATGGAGGATTGTTATGCCGCAATCTCTTTTCCTCCATTTACCTTCTTTGGGATTTCGGGCATGCATACACATACCCAATGTGTTTCTCACCAGGCAGGTGACCATGTAGGATCCAGCTGCCTTAGGCACTACACTACCAGTTGGCCCAAATTGTAAGAATTCACTAAAAAGAACTTATATAATAGAATAAATTTAACTTTTTTATCAGAGACCAGTGACAACGTCTACTGGGTTGGCATCACATGGCAGACTCTTTGAGAACCACTGATAACTTTTGAGAACCCTTCCAATTGATACATTAGGGCAATATGAAACAGTAATTCACCTGTTTTCTGGTGGCAACTTCTAGATTTTTAAAATTTCTTTTAAAGAAACACTCCCAAATAACCAAAACTTGTTTCCTATCCTCATTATCTGTGTCTTTAAAGAAAAAAAAAAAAAGTTATTTAGCATCTTGACATGATTCTCATCTGGGAGTCATTATCCTTTTCTCTCTCTTTTTTTTTTTTCCTTTCTTTCCTATTAAGTCTCTGAAGGAGTGAACATATTAGAAAGTAAGAACTACTGTAATGTTGTTTATTTTTAAAACATGTTTGGGAAAGGGTTACTCTAGTCTGATCTAAGAAGAAAAATAAAATTATACTTGAAGTATCTCATGACGCTGAACATTTTGGGCAAATTTATTTTGGATATAGCTCTTGACTCATAAATTCAGCAAAATTTATTTTGGTTAAATTTTACACTAAAGCAGAGTAAATGTGTCACTCAATTTTCATTTTATAAATCACAAAAATTGTTCTTGAGCTCAATGACAAAATAGTGGATATTTAAAGAGCATTTTTATTAGACCTGAAGAAAATAATGTTATCTCTATGAATAAGTGTGGTATTAACAAATGGCAAAGACAATTAAACACAGAAGCAATGTTGCCATTTTAAATTTCACTTATTTTGAGACTCCATGGGATAAATTACAGCAGCCTTTGGGAAAGCAGAGACATTAAAATTAGGTGATGGAAAAGATTAAATCAATGATGATGTAATTTAGACCCTCAATGATACAGGAGACTCCCTTAAAAATCTTGTATCCAGTGTCTGTTGTAATGCTTCAGTTAGAAGAAATTTCTGAATCTGGTTTATGTCTTTGCAGATAATTTCTTTTTCTTTATTTTTATTTAATTTCTGGTATAACTTTCTGGGAGACCCTAATATTCTAGTTTTAGTACTTTTTATTTTACAATATAAAAAATGAAGTATGTTATTTTTTGTTATAAAATAATTTTTCTGGTAAATGTCCCAGCTAAAATCCTGCCTCTCAATAAAATTGTACATCAAAAAATATTTGTGGAATAAGAATTAGAAATCTCATGAATTACATATTCATGAGACTACAGACTCCTAAAAGGAATTACGTTGTGATTGTTTTTACATAGTGATTATGCTTCATCAGAATTCTATGAAAATAAGAACATAGTACATTTGTGTCTGACTCAAAATACAAAATAGACATAATCAAACTTGTGAAAAGTAATCTATTTTAATGTATTGATGGCCCTAAGATATTCCTAACCTGTTAATTTAAGGGATAATTAATTTAATAGCCAGATATGCTATTTATGACTGTTGTTAATCTAACAACATGAGTGTAGTGCATAAGGGGTCAGATTAGCACTATATATTTTTAGAACCTGAACTGGTTTTGCAAGTTTTCATTTAGTTCATAAGTAGGAATTAAACCATTAATTTTTAGCACAAGTATCCTCATTCTCAAAAGGCTAGAGAATGGAAAACAAAAATGATGTTGATATTTTTGAAAAGTGTTAATGATAATAGTTGTGTACTTTTGAGTTATCAGTAGCTAAATTTGGTTTATCACTTATGAAAATAGTTATAACTGGCAGCATGTTATCAATGTCAATGAGTAGATACTGAAGTGTCAACACAGACAAGGTTATCAATCTCAACTGCACACTAAGCATAATTAAGTGAAAAATAAAAGTTCAACCAGAGTGCACTGGTTTGGATTTGCGAGTTCTCTAGTTTCAGATGATAGTTATTGAAGGTCATTATATAAAATTAACTAAAATGGGCAACTTTTAAAATGAGAAAAGATAAAGAATTTTTTCTTTAATTTGAAGAAGAAAGTGTATATGTTACTTGAGAGGAAGCTGGACTTCCGAAATATATTTTTGAACTACCAGGGGACAAACCTATGAGGAAACAAATGTTTCTGAAGAAATTGTCACTTGCACAATAGATTATAGGCATGCAAATAATGATCTGAATAAACATATGACAAATATAAAGAAATGCTATTTCTCACTGGTACTGTCCAATAGAAACTCTGAATTTGTTATTTTTTCCATTGCAGCTAATACACTAAACTACTGATTATTTTGTCTAATCTTAAAACTTTAACTTGATTTCTGGCAATACCAGTTATTAATAATGCAAACTTATGTAAGTTGTCAACCTATCTCATTTGCTAGGAGGCAATAATATCTACCTCAGGAAATTCTTGAGAAGATGTAAAAATGTCTTTGAAAGTATAGCATTTATATAAAATATATAATATATATAAATAAAATAAATTTTAAGTGGTTAAAATAATCACTGTATGAAGGCATCATTTCATGGACTATTTCTATTTTCTTTTCCATTCACATTCAACTCTAGTACAGGATGATCTAGCAACCTGTAATATTTTCTTGGTGACAGTTAAATGGAAGCCTGATGTAGATTATATGTACATAATAGAACAAGCAAAGTTAATTTCCATATTTTTTTATCCATATTTTATTAATCTATCTACTTAAATTTGTACAATCTACAGACAGTTGTCTTACATTTTCAACCAGATACCCAGGAAGCCATATTTTTTAAACTTATAAAAATAAATGTCTATCTCCTGTAAACTAACTTTTCAGTTAGAATTGGAATGCAGTGAGATTATAATCACACCTGTCTCACTTCTCGTCCCACACGTAACCTAAAATAGAACCTCTTTAGCCCATAAAAATGCTGCTGATAAACTCTACTAACATATAGTTTCTTTTCTCTTTTTCTTTCATTGGAATTTCCTCTTATATTCCCTGGGGGGGGAGGGGGAAACAAGATAGAAGTCTCATTTAACTTAAGTTTTTAAAATTTTTTAGCTTTAAAATAAAATGAACTCAATTTTCTAGAAATTAATGGATGAGATATTTTTATGAGAGCTAACATGCTAATTCAAATATTTTGTATTCTGAAATTTAATATATTTCTTCCAGCCTATCACTCATTATCTTACTCATTATTGCTTACCTATACATGATATAAAACAAATGAAGATGGGGCCAGCAGTTGGCATGGTGGTTGAGGCACTGGATCCCACCTGGTGGACTGCACGATTGGAGTCCCAGGCCTGGTCCCACACTATACATTTGAGTGTCCAAAATCTTGAAAGGAGACTGGAGCAGAAGGAATTGCATCATGGCCATTCCTACCCCCCAGGGTGCTTTCTCACTTTCTCTCTCTCTCTCTCTGTCCTGCCCCCTCCCTCCCTCCTTCTCTCTAGCAGTGCACTTTCTAGTAAATTTAAAAAGAAAAAAGTTGGTTCTACATAGTTAGATATGTAATTTTTTAAAAATGCTTTAATAATAGGCAAACAATGGCATAAACAATGAGCTGGAAAACTCTTCCTGTCACACAGTCTATTTTCATGTGACTAACATAATGAAAATCTTCAGCTAACAACTCACTTGACCAGAACTAAAATACTGGTCAACTGTCTTTAGGAAAATAAAATAATAAAAAAGCTTTGGGAGGTTTCATTTAATACCCCAGATTTCTAATACCAGTATATACGTGGGGGGAAAAATTATTCAAGAATGAGAAGAAATACAAACACTCTTTACAGTTTTCACATTTCACCACCTCATTTGGGATCCTTATCAATTACCCCATACTTTTTGAGTCTCCACTGTTATGGAGGAACTGGGCTGGGAATAGAAAAAACCTTTTGAGTCCTCATCAAGATTGCTAAAAAGCTGAAACAAATGTATAAGGTAGTCTGCCTGTTTGTCAACCTCTTCTCACCTCCCACCATCCCTAGTGAGTGAGCATTAGGTCATATGACATTCCCTCACCCCAACACACATGTGCACAGCTGATTGAATCCACTAGACTCAAACTAAGCCAATCAGATTCTTTCTCTGAAGTATTTAGAATTCGAACTCAAAATTCTAAACAGCAAATCTGTCTTATCTTCCCATGCTTCAGTTTTTAACCAGTGTCTTTGTTCCAGAGCCTCTCTGAGCTAGTAATTCACTGGAAGCTAAAATGTTGGTATCTGGGTGGAAAGTAGAGAAAAACAGCTAAGGAATTATAGGAGTGGGGCAGGAGTCCAATTCTGGGGTCCTAGCCACTTTTAAAATTGTTTTCAACATTGAGCTTCACTACCAACACCCCTAGTACATTGAGACTTCATGTCTTAAATCTTCCCAGGTTTCTGTGTGGCACATTAGACTAAAACAAAAAAGAAGAGGCGGGGGGAAGCATGTTTTTTTACTGATAACCTCCTAGGTAAACACCTAGACTATAGTTTCCTTTACTGAGTACCAGTCTCTATTAGCTTTTTAGCTTTCAAACATTATTGTTAAAATTTCTCATCTTTGTGTTTTTTTATTCCTTTGCTTATTTAATTGGGGCTTCAAGAACATGAGACATAGAGGCATGTTTAACTAGAAGTTTTGTTCACTTTATGAAGTGTAAATTCAGATTCTCTTCTTTCTAGTAATTTTTTTTTTATGTCAGAGAGTATATATACACACATGTGAGAGAGGGAGAGAGAGAACTAGAACACCCCAACTGGGCCAGGTTTTGCTGCAATCCTTTTCCCTCCAGGTGTCCATCCTGTCAGGATCCTATATATTCACACAGGTGCCCAATATGTTTTTCAGTCTCCCAATATTTGACTATTGGGAGATAGGACTTTATATAGGTAATTAAATTTAAAAAAGATCATTGGAGTGGGCCCTAAACCAATAAACAGAGGAAAGACCATAGGAAAACATATGGAGAAGTGGTCAATCTACAAGTCTCAGAATAAACAATACTATAGACCCATGATCTTGGACTTCTAGCCCACAGGATAAGAAGAAAATGTCTACTGTTTAAGACGTATGGTGTGTGCTAGTTTGTTTTGTCAGCCATAACAAAATAATATATTGTTTAAAATCTCCCCCAAAAAAGGGAAAATAAAATTACTTAATATCCGAAGAATATTTCCTTTTTTTTTTCTTTTTTTTTTTTTTTTTTGGAGGGGTTTTTACTTTAGGGTACACCGGCCACACAGAAAACAGAAGC
>NW_006205117.1:1790974-1803356 GCF_000334495.1 Tupaia belangeri chinensis | reverse complement strand
TTTTTTTGGAGAGGTTTTTACTGTAGGGTGCACGCGCTCACCAGAAAGACAGAGACAGACAGAGAGACAGAAAGCAAGAAATCACCACCACCCCCTCACCCAGGGGTGATGGCCATGCCACAATCCCTTCTCCTCCATTCTCCTCTCAGGATCTTGGGCACGCATGCACACGTGCCTGGCATGAGTTTAAGCCGCCGGGTCCAGGACTCGAACCGCAGTTGACTTCATGGGAGTCCAGCGACATAACCATTACGATAGCTGCTGGTCCCGGAAGGGTATTTCCTAGAAATAGAAAAAGGCTGGTAATTTTATTAATGTTTTATTTTACCTCATTCCTCCCTTTAGTTTCATTTACTCTAACAGAAATGATGATAATGTTGTATATGTCATAAATAGAACTGCTATGCAGTCATATATCTGTTAGTACCATCAATACCACATAAGAGTTTTGTTTTTCATTGTATCAGACTAAATTTACTGGACCAAAAGCTTAAATTCAGCTACTATGCAAAATACTAGAATAGTGGCTGAACACACATACATAATTACGAATAGAATTATATGAAATAACTTTGTGAAAACCAATGTAGTTTCTCATTTATATTTCATGAACTGGTATAACTTGAACTGATGAGATGGTATGGTAGTTATACTATATTCAGTTATTTAGGTTACTAATAATGTTTAGGTTATTTATTGATGTATCAATAAAAATATTTAGAAAGTGTACATAATTTACTGCTATCACCTCACTTGTTGCCAATTGTGAATCATAGGCGAGAAGACAAATGTATTTGATTAGCATCAATATAACCAATGCCAAATATTATTTCCCAAGTAGTATTGATATTTACCCCAGAATAATATAATAGCCTGGGAATATTATTACATAGGGTTAATAATATACATGGAGATACTATTTGATTTTAAAATGATTCATCCTAGGTAAATAATACAGACTTAAAAAAATTATTCTGGTATATCTCTGTTTATGGAATGCCCTTGCAAGTTATGCTGGTTACTTT
Source organism: Tupaia belangeri chinensis (assembly GCF_000334495.1). Lineage (NCBI taxonomy): Eukaryota > Metazoa > Chordata > Mammalia > Scandentia > Tupaiidae > Tupaia > Tupaia belangeri. The sequence goes on along the minus strand of NW_006205117.1, from coordinate 1,802,331 downwards.
TTCCGTGTTTAAGAAAAAGCAGCAAAGAAATTTGTAATATCAGAGGATGTTACAAATTTAATATAAAATTATTTCTGCCATTTGAAATAGTGTTACAGCACACTAACTGCATGAGCCCAGATAGGTTCTTTGAGCTAGCAGATGTTCTAGAACCTAGAAAGCCACAAAGTCACTGTTTCATTACACATAAAAATAAAATATGGGGTGTTTTTACTGCAAAATTTAAGTGCTGTACAAAGGGAGCTAGATCCCACATGGCAGACTCTGAATGAATCCCAGCTCTAGTGGCTTGAAAACATTCCAAGCATGTATGTGCTTGCCCAGGATCCTGAAAGAATAGAAAAATGGAGGATTTAAATTTTGGTGTCAAAAAAAAAAAAAAAGAAAAAGAAAAAAGAAAAAGGAAACAGTAAAAAGGAGTTAATTTACTTTAAAAATAATAAATTTTTATCAAAGTTAAAATATAAATCTAAGAAAAATAGCAGTAATAAAAATGAGCATAAGCTATTTTCTGTAAACAAGCAGAGAAAACTTCATCAAGTTCATGGAAAAATGGAATTAAAATGCACGTTTATTTTGGTGCAAAATATTTTAGATATCCATGCATAGTGTTTTTAATAATACACATTTTCCATGAACTTTTTTTTTCTTTTTTTTTTCTTTTGAGAGGTTTTTGCTATAGGGCGCATGCACTTGCCAGACAGACAGACAAGAGAGACAGAAAGTGAGAAATCACCCCCCAGGGAGGATGGCTATGCCGCAATCCCTTCTCCTCCATTCTCCTCTCGGGATCTTGGGCACGCATGCACACGCGCCCGGCGTGAGTTTTAAGCCACCGGGTCCAGGACGCGAACCGCGGTCGACTACGTGGGAGTCCAGTGACATAGCCATTATGCTAACTGCTGGTCCCTCCATGAACTTTTTGAAGAGTTTATCACATGTATTCTGTCAGTCCTCTTCTTTCTACATTTGAATTGTTTCTGCTCTTATGCAAAGCCAACCTATGCAGTTCACTAGATTCTGTACCTTTTAATCAACTCAGGCTGGCATTCTAGCAATTCTTCCTTCTTATGCTTCTTCATTGTTGCCTTTTCTACTGGATTATAAGCATAAAAACAAGTGTGGTTTCTCCTATAAGAATTCTATATCCACATCCCTAGATAGGTTTTGGTGAAGAACACAAATGACTTTCACCTTTCAAAATTTGGTAGTTGATTTGCAGTCCTCATCTTACTTGTTCTATGAGCACCATTTCATTTATTCTTTTCCATTTGCTAGGGGATACATGTGCTTGCTAGAGAAATAGCACCCTCCAATGGGTGTGGTCATGACACAGTCCTTTTTCCATTTATCCATCCTGTTAGGATTTGGGGCACACACGTATGTTCTCAGCATGTTTTTCAAGCCACTGGGCCCAGGATTCTAACCAGAGTTGGCCATGTAGGAGCCAGCTCCCTTAACCATTAGGCTCTAGAGCTGACCTCATGAGCAGCATTTTAAATAGCAACTTCTAGGCAACTCATTTGTTTGGTATTTCCTCTGTCCTATTAGCCACTTCTCAAACTCATTTATTGGTTCCTTCATATCTCTGCCCCAAAGCTAAGTTATTGAGAATCTTTATACTCATTTTTGGTAGTCTTATCCAGTTCTAAAGCTTTAAATGTCACCTATCTGCTGGAGACTTCTAAGTTTGTATTTCCAGGATACATCTCTCCTGTGACTTCAGACTAATGTATCTAGCTGTCTATTGACATGTCAGTTGGGTGCCTAATAAGGATTTCATACTTAACTGCTTAGAACTGAACTCCTGATGATCCATTCTTCCATCTTTGTTTAAGCCAGCTTGCCATAATTGCCCCAACTTCATCCTTTCAGGTGTTCAAGCCAAAATCCTTATCATCTTTCTCTCACACTCCACCTCCAGTCTGTCAGCAAATTCTGTTAGCTGTACATTTGAAATATATCCAGAACTTAACCATTTTTTTTTACTATCTCTCACCTAAATTATTTTAACTGCCTTCTTAGCTTCTGCTAAACCTCTTGTCCTCTTATAGTCAATATAAAATCAAGTGTTCCTTTTATTTAAGTTTATTTATTTGTTTCTCCCATGAACAAGAGAGATAGAGAGACACATACACAGAGACAGTACCCCTAACAAAGTCCTGATGCTGCAATCCCCTCCCAGCTATAGCTGGTCCCCCCTCATGGGCACTTGCATACCTGAGGTTCTCAGGGAGGTCTCTGGACCCAAACTTGGAACTTTCCGATGTGGGTCAGCTTCACACCACATCACATTTTATCTTTTGCCACTATCTGGCCACTAATCCCAGGCCTTTTAAAAGATAAGTTAGATTACATAATTTCTTTAATAATAATAAAACCACCCAACACCTTCTAGCATGGCAACCTGCTACTGTAATACCTTCCTATTCTTACTGCCTCTTAATCTCTCCTCCTTTCGTCCACGTCATCCACACTGGCCTTTCTATTTCTAGCCTCTTGTTCATGAAATGTGCTAAAATAGTTCTCCCTCGAAGCTTTTGCATTACCTGAAAGTTCAGTTTTCTACATCCTCCCACATTACTGCCTTCTCCCTCCTCATCTCTTCATCTCCAATCATCCCATGATTTGCTTTCTCTCCTGTTTCAGGGCTTTGTTCTAATGCCACCTTCTAAGTGGGAGCTTCCCAACAACTCTATTTAGATCCTATAACTCTCCACCCAATTCTTGGCAATTTTGCCCCTTTCTACTCTTATTTCATAATACTTTCCACCATCTGATAAAATGCACAGTTTCCTTATTTGGTGTTTTTAGTGTTACCTTCATTAGAATATAAGCACAAAAAGGAAGATTATTGTTTACTTTGTTCACTGTTTTCTGCCTAGTACGATTCCTGGCACGTGGTAGGCTCTCAGTAAATATTTTTTGAATAATTTAACATATAAATTGATATACATCTTTAACTTGCTCATAGCTATATTTCAATAACCATAGTCTATTTTTATAAGTAATAACCAATTTATTTTGTCTCTGTTTCCCTCTTATCCATCACCTATTTGTAGATTTTCTGTTTAACCATAGGATAGTAGATTTTTTAGAGCTAGGAAGGACTTTTTCTTTTCCCCACAAGACTTTACCTTTTTAGAGAAGTTTTAGGATCACAGCAAAATTGAGAGGAAGGTACACATGTTTTCCTTATAACCCCTGTCCTTATACAAGCAAAGCCTCCTCTACTATCCATATCCCTCACCAAAGTAGTACTTTTGTTGCCATTGAACCTGGAAGGATATTTTAAGGTGAAGAAAATCACTGGTCACAATGAAAGATGTAAACTCTTTGGACCTGTTTCTTCATCTGTGATAGAATTAGTCAAAGTCAAGTTGTAAGTTCAGCTCATCTTTTAAACCAACTCTCAGATTGGTACAGAAAATGATACCTTAGGATAAGAAAGGTTTATATATTAGGTTTTTGAACAATGTAGCCCAAACTCAGTCGCTTTTACTTGAACTATTGAAATAATTTACTGTAAAGAAAAGTCTTTCAGTAGTTCAGGAGGCAAGAAGAAGAACTATAAGTTCAGGCTGAGTGTCTTTATTTTGCTAGTACAGTGGAAGGTGAGGTCTTCAAATGAAAATGAAAGGGATAAGAATAGTAGTAGAAATTTGAGAAGAGTGAAAAACATTTAGAGTAACATAAATAGCAGATAGAGCTTTTGCTAGAAATTACTTTTGTTAAATTTATAAAAATCATGCCATCGCTTTTTCAGAGGAAAAATTATTAAAAGTAGTTATAAGAAATCGCAACAGTTCTTTTTTATTTTTTAATGATGGACAATGTGTGCAAGAGAGAGAGAATCCTCAACAGTGTCCCATCAAAACACAATCTCTTTTCCCCAGTTCTCCAGTTCCTGAGAATGTTGGGCACCTGTGCACATGCAATTAAGTGTTTCAACACTACAGCCAGCCATGTGACTTCCAGCACTGCAATTAAATGTATTACAGACTGCCACCAGCATGGCTCTACAATGGTTCTTTATAAGAAAAATGGAAATAAACTATTTTTAAAAGATTTAAAGAAATTTACATCTAAGTAACTTTGGTAGTACTCAAAGATTCTTTAATTATTAACTTTCTTTAGATTTGTAGCATATCTATCAAAAAGATACTGAGCCTTTAATTTTACAAAAGCTTTCATGTTTTGATTCTTTTATATTTAAACACACACACACACACACACACACACAACACACAAACAAAAACAAAAAAGAAGATGCATGGGCTCAATGGAGAGAGAGAGAGAGAGAAACAGCCCCAACAGGAAGTGGTCACACTACAGTCTCTTTTCCTCTATTTCTCCATCCTGTCGGGATTTGTGTACATATGCCTGGCATGTTCTTCAAGCTACCAAGTCAGGATTTGAACTGTGTTCAGCCATGTGAGATTCATATCCAAATGTACAGCTGTTAATCACTGTGCCTTTTGGCAAATTAAAGAAAAGAAAGAGAAGAGAAGAGAGAAGAGACAAGACAGAAAGGAATTTAATTTTTGTGTAATTGATATTGATTCCTACATCCTTACTATACTCACTTATTACTTCTAGTAGACTGGGCTTTTTCATTTTGTTTTGGAGACTGAAGGATTTTATTATATTTATTGGTGGGTGATTATGTCATCTGAAAATAAAGTTTTACTTTTTCTTTTCTGATCTAGGTTAATTGTATCTCTTTTTTCTTGCATTATCTCACTGGCTAGAATCTCCAGGAAAATGTTAAATAGAAGTAGTAAAGGCAACATTTTTTATTTATTTCCAATCCTAGAGGAGAAACATTCAATCTTTCACCATTAAATATGGCAGGTAACTATAGGTATTTGGTAAATTTTGTTTATCAGATTGTAGGAGTTCCCTTCTATTCTCTTGCTGAGAAATTCTGTAATATCACAAATGGATGTTGAATTTTACCAGATTACTTTCTGTATCTTCTGTATCTGAGAAGATCTTGTTGGTTTTTTATGTAGTTTGATAATATGGTAAATTTTTCTGTCTTTTATATCTTAATTTTCCTAGAGGAATAACAATATTGGGTATGATTCATTTTTGCATGGGAAAACATGAAAAAATACCTCATGACTTTTCCAATACCCCAGTATGAATCTTGACCCCCAAGACCCTCTTTTTCATTGAATATTTTTTTAGAACTAATGCTCTATGGAACAAACTGGGAAATGCTGATATCCTAGAGAAAACATATATAAACAGACATAACCCTTTTTTAATTCATAGGACTTATATAAGAAGTAACTAATATAATGTATGAAGCACTCAGCTTACTGCCAAACATGTAATAAATGCTCAAGAGGAATTCAAGTATTAAAAGCTAATTCAAATATTAATCTGAGTATACATTCTATATATATATATTTTTTTTTTGAGAGATAGTTTTTTGCTTTTGGGCACATGCACTTGCCAGAGAAATAGAAAGACAAAAAGCGAGAAATCACCTCCCCAGGGAGTATGACCACACTGCAGTCCCCTCTCCCCCACTCTCCTCTTGGGATTTTAGGCATGCACCCACGTGCACGTGGTATGAGTCTGAAGCCACTGGGTCTGAGGCTCGAACTGCAGTTGGCAATGTGGGAGATCAGCATCTCAACAATCATGCCACCTGCTGACACCTGTATACTTATTCTTTCCTTAAGATCACTTTTAGTGGTATTACAATTCTTACTAATATACAAATTACTTGTTTAAGTTGTGGTTGTTACTTTTGGCTTTCTCTACAGTACAGGAGAAATGGATGTATGTTCTGTCAGAATTATAAAGAACAACTGTCTTTACAGATCAAAGTCACCAGATTTCAACTTTACCCTGCAGAATACATTGATTTTGACTGACCAAAATACATGTTCCTCAGCACTAGCATGACTATTATTATTTTTAAAGTTGGGAATGGCTTTCCTTAAATTCCTTTCATGTAACTAGGAAAACAGGTAAGCATGCATGCTTTTGCAAGCCTTATGCATCAGGGATAAGGAGATAGCTGACCCTTTCAAGTTCCCATGTGTCCCATCATACTTGTAGGAAGGCTTCCACCAAGTGAAAAATCTTAAAGATAATTATCTGGTTTTTAACCATTACTTGTTCCAGAGGAAATGAAAACATTTCTGTGGACTCCATGGAAAGCCAGGATATAATTTAATAACCACAAAAATAAATAAATAAATAGATACTGAAAATAGAGCAGCTTTACCTTACACTTACATTTGAGTCAGAGAATTCCAAACTTACTGTGTTCAATGACGTTATACAACCACAGATAACTTTATTGATCAATTACAGACTGGGTTTTCATTTACCTAGAATAATTGGTTTGTTTCTTCTAGTATAAAAATTCTCAGGAAAGAACCAGACAATCACAAGTGGCATACCAAATGGCTTTGCTGTAAAACTAAGCAGTTATGTGGCTCTAATGATTCGCTGTCCTGGGACAATAGTTTGCTGACATTTCAGAACAGCAGTTTATGATAATACTTACATATGGGTTTGATATTTTATGTTGTTAAAAGAATCTGCAGGTCTAGACTGGAGTTTATTTTTTAAATTTATGGTAATGATTTGCTATATTCCAAACAGAAAGAATAATTGAGTACCACGAAGTAGTTATACTGCCTATTTTATATATGCAAGAAAGGGATGTAAATTCATTAGGCCTTTATTCCTTACTCTGGGAATATTTAAAGAAAAAGTACTTAAGTCAATGTACTTAAGATTTTGCCTCAAAGTAGTCCTAAGGCCAAAAGACCAGCCTTATGGTCAGGAAACCTATGTTTCAGATCCACGAATGTCACTTACCTTAAATAAATCCACTGATGCCTCTGTTTTCTCATCTGTATAATTATCACCTCATCTTAATCATTCTTAACAGATAGTTTTGCTGGAAAATAGTATAAGTAACTTGCAGCATATTAATACTTTATAAACTACTATTCACTATATTAGTAGCTCATATATTAGTAGCTCATGCTCAAATCCAAAAACATAAAAAATAATAACTATGGTCATTTTAATAATAGTCAAAGAAATTAAGAGTCAAATTGTTTTTAACTGTGGTCTGTGACTATAAACCTATTCTTTGCAATATGTATCAGTATTTTCAGAGTTATATATAGTTAATAGTATGAATCTAGCGTTTTTAACTTTGTTATTTTTCCCAAGTTGTGATTACGAGCACTTACAACCCAGCCCATTGGCATCTAACCAATATCCCAGGTCTTGCAAATAATCATTAGTGTCTTGTGATGACTTCAGCTAATTCCTTAAAAAACCTAAGAGGGAAAAAGTGTACTTTACAAATTTGAAACTTGATTTAGAAAAATATTCATTTTTTCATATTTTAATATATCCTTTGCTCGTTCATTCATTTGTAACGACCTAGATGAATCAGATCACAAATAAGTTTTTCAAAGACATTAAAAATAAATAAAACACTTCAAAAGAATTATTAGATAGCCATGATGTTCTTTTTATTTTCTTTCTCTTTATGTATTGATATACATCTTTCTGTTATTTTCTGAATAATTATAGCTTATTTCTTTTGACATCTTATTTGAATCTTATAGGACTAGCTTAGGACACATTCAGCAGTCTTTAAAAAAACATTATCCCCTATGAATATCTTAAAGTTTGAAAAAAAAAAGAGAGACAAAGCTTTTTGAGTATCTTTAGATCTCAGCTCCCCAATGCTGATATACTCCATGCCTACTTTCATTAATACATAATAAATTCATAATTCTATGTTCCTCTGTCTTTTAAGTCAATGCTTCTAAAGTTTTTGTTTTGGGGGGAATTCTTTGGGGAGTATTACTACTAGGGAATTTTTGTTGACCTTGTGAATCAATGATCCATTGAATTTCATTGAAATAAGAACTCTTTGAATAGGTTTTTTCTGAATTTACAAGATATTATCTTAAGAAAATCCTTTACCAGTCTTTTAAAAGGGAGAACTGCATTTCAACTACCATGTTATTATATACTGGGCATACAAAATACCATATTTTTATTGCACAGTCATACAGATTTTAAAATTTAATTAGTGAAATTTAATTAAATGGGAGTGCATGGCTTCTATTAATGTTTCGGATAACTCATCTAACGAGTGAGCTATTCTTACATGTATGTTTTTGTTTTTATTATGCTTTATTAAAATGGTTACTGGTTAGATATAAGACACATGCCAAAGGTTTCATTCACATTAATAATTCTGTCTCAAGTAATTTCATTTGCTTCTGGTAAATGGCCACTCTTATTTCGTTCTATGCAGGCTTTTAGATTTCGTTTCATATTTTATTAACATAATAAGTTTATTTTAATATTTTATATTTAATCTTTTTCTTCATTCTTTCATTTTCCACATAGAAATTCCAAGATTAAAAACAATCCTTTATTCTTAATTTTCCCTTTACGAGTATATTGGTTACAAACATTAAATAATTCAATCAAGGCACTATGAACTGATATTATTATGAGAGGTGTTTCAGGTATTAATGGGCTTGAAAATTCCAAGTAAAAATTAATATAGCCAGCAAATGGCAGAACTTGTACTCAGATTCATGTTTTCAAACTCTTGGACCTATACCTAAATTTTCTCCCTGTCTTGTGACCTCCCCCAAAGAAAGCTTTATTTTTTTTTCTTATCACGTATGTAATACATGTTTATTTGTAAACCTTAAACTTGGAAAGGAAAAAGAAGAAAATAAATAGTAAATCAGAATCAGTGTTAACATCATCTGTACAATATATGCAAGAAAGGGATGTAAATTCATTAGGCCTTTATTCCTTACTCTGGGAATATTTAAAGAAAAAGTACTTAAGTCAATGTACTTAAGATTTTGCCTCAAAGTAGTCCTAAGGCCAAAAGACCAGCCTTATGGTCAGGAAACCTATGTTTCAGATCCACGAATGTCACTTACCTTAAATAAATCCACTGATGCCTCTGTTTTCTCATCTGTATAATTATCACCTCATCTTAATCATTCTTAACAGATAGTTTTGCTGGAAAATAGTATAAGTAACTTGCAGCATATTAATACTTTATAAACTACTATTCACTATATTAGTAGCTCATATATTAGTAGCTCATGCTCAAATCCAAAAACATAAAAAATAATAACTATGGTCATTTTAATAATAGTCAAAGAAATTAAGAGTCAAATTGTTTTTAACTGTGGTCTGTGACTATAAACCTATTCTTTGCAATATGTATCAGTATTTTCAGAGTTATATATAGTTAATAGTATGAATCTAGCGTTTTTAACTTTGTTATTTTTCCCAAGTTGTGATTACGAGCACTTACAACCCAGCCCATTGGCATCTAACCAATATCCCAGGTCTTGCAAATAATCATTAGTGTCTTGTGATGACTTCAGCTAATTCCTTAAAAAACCTAAGAGGGAAAAAGTGTACTTTACAAATTTGAAACTTGATTTAGAAAAATATTCATTTTTTCATATTTTAATATATCCTTTGCTCGTTCATTCATTTGTAACCACCTAGATGAATCAGATCACAAATAAGTTTTTCAAAGACATTAAAAATAAATAAAACACTTCAAAAGAATTATTAGATAGCCATGATGTTCTTTTTATTTTCTTTCTCTTTATGTATTGATATACATCTTTCTGTTATTTTCTGAATAATTATAGCTTATTTCTTTTGACATCTTATTTGAATCTTATAGGACTAGCTTAGGACACATTCAGCAGTCTTTAAAAAAACATTATCCCCTATGAATATCTTAAAGTTTGAAAAAAAAAAGAGAGACAAAGCTTTTTGAGTATCTTTAGATCTCAGCTCCCCAATGCTGATATACTCCATGCCTACTTTCATTAATACATAATAAATTCATAATTCTATGTTCCTCTGTCTTTTAAGTCAATGCTTCTAAAGTTTTTGTTTTGGGGGGAATTCTTTGGGGAGTATTACTACTAGGGAATTTTTGTTGACCTTGTGAATCAATGATCCATTGAATTTCATTGAAATAAGAACTCTTTGAATAGGTTTTTTCTGAATTTACAAGATATTATCTTAAGAAAATCCTTTACCAGTCTTTTAAAAGGGAGAACTGCATTTCAACTACCATGTTATTATATACTGGGCATACAAAATACCATATTTTTATTGCACAGTCATACAGATTTTAAAATTTAATTAGTGAAATTTAATTAAATGGGAGTGCATGGCTTCTATTAATGTTTCGGATAACTCATCTAACGAGTGAGCTATTCTTACATGTATGTTTTTGTTTTTATTATGCTTTATTAAAATGGTTACTGGTTAGATATAAGACCCAAAGCAAAGGTTTCATTCACATTAATAATTCTGTCTCAAGTAATTTCATTTGCTTCTGGTAAATCTCTTATTTCATTTCGTTCTATGCAGGCTTTTAGATTTCGTTTCATATTTTATTAACATAATAAGTTTATTTTAATATTTTATATTTAATCTTTTTCTTCATTCTTTCATTTTCCACATAGAAATTCCAAGATTAAAAACAATCCTTTATTCTTAATTTTCCCTTTACGAGTATATTGGTTACAAACATTAAATAATTCAATCAAGGCACTATGAACTGATATTCTTATGAGAGGTGTTTCAGGTATTAATGGGCTTGAAGATTCCAAGGAAAAATTAATATCGCCAGCCAATGGCTTGTACTCAGATTCATGTTTTCAAACTCTTGGACCTATACCTAAATTTTCTCCCTGTCTTGTGACCTCCCCCAAAGAAAGCTTTATTTTTTTTTCTTATCACGTATGTAATACATGTTTATTTGTAAACCTTAAACTTGGAAAGGAAAAAGAAGAAAATAAATAGTAAATCAGAATCAGTGTTAACATCATCTGTACAACCTTCTTGATCTGCATTATCCACTATGGTATCCACTAGCCCTATGTGGTATTTAAATTAAAAATTTTAACAAAAATAAAAATTTGATGCCCGGGGCCAGCAAGTGATGTGGTGGTTAAGGTGCTAGACTCCTGCATAGCTGTGCAGGTACAAGTCTTGGACCTAGTCGCTTGAAAATTGTGCTGGGTGCATGTGTATGAATCCCCAAAATTCCTAAAGGAGAATGGAAAAGGGATTGCAGCATAGCCACTGCCCAATAGGGCGATTTCTCACTTTCCCTCTCACTGTCTTTCTCTATCTCCAGTGAGTACACATATGCATCATGGCAAACCAAATCAACCTCTAAACAACAACAACAACAAAATATATATAAATATATTTATATTTGTATTTATATATAGCTATATTTTTATATATATTTATAAATATATATTTATATTTTTTATATATTTATA
>NW_006205117.1:1777318-1790024 GCF_000334495.1 Tupaia belangeri chinensis | reverse complement strand
TATGTAATTATATAAGCATAAAATATATTAAAGTATATTTACATGTTTAAGTCTCTACACATATCAACATTTATAATTATTAATAACTTCCACTTGATATCTTAATAGCACATTATTTTCCATAAAACATCTTAATTATGACAAATTTGCTACTACACAGTACATTTTGAAACCACAATAATACGTTCCAGGGTGTGTTATGCTGGGAAATTGCCATTCTGGGAAGAATGAAGTCACTTGGCCTTTAGACTGGTGCGTCAGAACATACTCAAGGAAAGTAATATCTAATCAAAAGATGTATTACAATGGCTACTTACTTAGTTGTAATTCATTACATTTTTGTTCCAATAACATCTATTCATTCCATGGGATTTTATAAACACTGTGTTCTCTAAGAACGTTTTTACTAGTCATTAAATTTGTTCTCTTTAAAGTGCCAAAACTTAAACTGTATACCTTAAGCTATAAAATAAACCAGAAACAAAGCCTTTTTCCTAACTATATGACTAGTTGATTCCACTTCCCAGCCTGTGACTCATAATCTTTACCTTCTTTAAACACATATCTTCTCAGATTATGTGTTTTATACCCACTCTATCACATAACCATGTAAGTCCTACTTTCATACATTATGTTAGCTCAGATTTGCTTCTCATTATATCTGATGATCACTGGAAAGCCCTGAGAGAATGACAGGTAAAGGTTGATGAGATAAAGGCTAAATGCTATTAAAAAGCAAAACCCCATAGTAGCAGTGAGGTCATTAGGTTGGTAGAAGAGAGTGCTAGATAAAAACAGGCAACATTTTTTAAAATTTATATTAAACTGACCCATCTTGTGATATATAGATCAAAGGGTATATAGATCAAAGGGTATTTAGTTTAGGAAGTTCTTAGGAAAAAAATGAGATTTAGGAGAGCTTTAATGCAGAAAAGAAAGTATTAGGTTGTCGGAAAAAGTCGTGACATGGTTTTCTATGCAAAAATGTGTCATGACTTTTCTGACAACCCAATGTATTGAGTAGGCAGAAACATAGGAAGAGAGAGGACATTCCAAGAATAGAGGGTAGAAAGTATGCTCAATATACTTGGAGTTGCAACATAATCACTTAGAAAGGCAACCAGTATTTCTATACATTATTTGCATTTCCAACTCTAACATTAAGGTGGATAATAGAAAATGTCACAAGGGTCTTAATTATATTGACAAAATTATTAAGATTACTGATGTATTAACACTTAAGAACAATAGGAAATTCAACACTTTGTCAAACTGGAACAGTTATTTGAAGAATTACATTACAGCTCAATCACTCTCGTTGCTGATTAGTAATTTAATCTCCAGTCTTCTGATATAGATCAATACCAATTTGTTAAAGACAAATTATAGAGGATTGCAGAAACTGTAGTTATTGACTTGACATGCATTTTTAAAAGCCTCTATGCAGTAAATGACTAGTGGTAATTGTATAGGTAAAATACATACATTATATAGTACCCTTCAGGGCACAAGTTCGAAATTTATCCTTCCTTTGACTTATAGGTTATTTAATTATTCTTGCTCCACTGTGTTAACGTATTATCTGATCATAGCCTATGAAGCAAATCTGGATTCCTAAGTAATTTTCCACTTAAGTAATGTGACTTCTAGAAGATCCATGAGTGAATGTGATGTACTTTTAAGCAAAGCAGTTTCTCAGAGGAAAAGGTCATGGCAACATGAAATTGAGAATAATTGGAATATAAATTTCTGTTCTTATAACAATGATGTCATAGGTATAAGATGAGGGCATTGACATTAGATTCAGAATATAGGAAGGGTATACTGTCTCTTCCCATAATAAATCACTTAGAGGAATTTTTAGTTTATAAAAGTTTAACATTTAAATACAGCATTAAGTGTGCCTAAGTTCCTTTGAGAAAATAAATTTTATCTGAAATTTAAAATTCTACAGCTCCACAATTTATTTAAATATATAGCTATAGAAACTATAATCAGGCTGGCTCCATGGCCTGTTGGTTAAGGCAGCAAAATACCACATGGCACACTATATGGTTCAAATCCCAACCCCTTCAGCTTACATGCCCCAAATCTGGGCAGAATGGAAAAATGGATGAGAAAGGATTGTTGTGACCATGCCCCATTAAAGAGTACTCTCTCCTCCCTCCCTCCCTCTCTCTTTTTCTCTCTCTCTTTCTCTCTCTCTGAGGAGTACATGCACTCTCTGGCAAATTTTTTAAAAAGAGAATGTAATCATAGAAACCTTTGTTCCCTTAGAAGGAATTGGAAATATTTGGGTAGTTTTGCTCATCATAGGAGTTCACCAATTTTGAACTGGCAGTAAATTTCTTTGTGATACTGAGTAATATAAAGAACAGGGATGCAAATGCTTAGGAGGAGGAAGGCCAAGGAACTAGAAAAGGGATAACCCTAAAGAAAGTCTTTAGAGAGGCAGTGAAATACAGCCAAAATTTTAAACAATGAATGAAGGATTATCAGGTAGACAGTAATGAACAAACAAACAAAAAGCTAGTAAGTATTATACTTTTTCTATTAGACCCTGTCCTAAGTGCTGTAAATTTATTAACTTCTTTAATCCTCTAAGATCCATGAGGTAAGAAATACTACTCAGTTTTACAGATAAAACAACTAGGGCACCTGGCACAAAATTTTTCAATGATAGACAGAGAAGTTAAAAGTTAATACCAGATAATAATCCTTTTAAACATCAAAGTTATCTCAGAACACTTCAACAACAAAAGAGTCGGTTTACTGGGACAGAGCAGATGGCGTAATGGGTATGTCGCTGGACTCCCATGTAGTTGACTCGAGTTTGAGTTCCAACCTGGTGGCTTAAAACTCATGCTGGGCACGTGTGTGTGTGTGTGTGTGTGTGTGTGTGTGTGTGCATGCCCAAGATCTCGGGAGGAGAGTAAAGAAGAAGGGATTGTGGGGTGGCCATCCTCCCCCCAGGGGATGATTTTTCGCTTTCTGTCTCTCTGGCAAGCACATATGCCCTATAGCAAAAAACACAAAACAAACAAACAAACAAAAAAATTGGTCTACTAAGAAATCTGACTTGATAGCTAAACACTAGATCACAAAGTTAACATTATGAAGCAAATCTGGATTCATGTATCTTACGAAAAAACATTACCTGTGGGGATCAGCAGTTAGCATAATGGCTATGTCTCTGGACTCCCACGTAGTCGATCGCAGTTCGAGTCCTGGACCCGGTAGCTTAAACTCATGCCAGGCATATGTGCGTGCGTGCCCAAAATCCCAAGAGGAAAATGGAGGAGAAAGGATTGCGGTGTGGCCATTCCCCCGGGGGATGATTTCTTGTTTCCTGTCTCTATGTCTCTGTCTTTCTGGCGAGCACATGTGCCCTATAGCCAAAACCTCTCCAAAAAGAAAAAAAAAATTACCTTGTTAAAATGGGCTGATGTGAAACTAGGAAAACATTACTAGCTCTGCCCAAATCATACTCTGTTAAAGAGGTGGTACAAGTACAGATGAGTTAAAGAAAAAAAAAAAAATTAATACCAGTCCCTATTAGAGGCACAAGAAATGGCTTTCTATCTCTCTCTCTCTTTAACTCATCCTGGGTAGATTACTCATGTCAATTAAAGCTCCTACCACCACCTCATTTCATCTCTCATTTACATTTTCCATGCTTCTTTATCCATCAGTTCATCTACAACAATCAATACTTTAGTCTATTTTCTTCTAATACTGTTATGTGTGGATAAACTAACACTCTTCCAGAACATTATGAGAAAAACACTTTCCTGCTCAACACCTTGTTATTTTTACAAAGCTCTTGTAAGATAAAAAGCTGTGTGTTTCATAGCTGCTGTTGCTGAAACAGGCAGAGCCCTTTCTTTTCCTTATAGCCATGCATCAGCACCTCTAATCCTCCCTGAAACAATGGAGAAATTTCTATTAGATGTGGGGCACAGCTAGAAAAGTAGCAGAACAAAAACATACTGATGGAATTTAAAATACAAAATATAAACAAGGTAGTTACAAAGTGCCATTAGGATGAGACAAAAAAGAAAAAGAAATCTAAGTGATGATAAAGAGAGCAAATGGAAGGTCCAGTTGGTGGAACATCAGTAATGCAACTGAAAAATGCACACGCCTTATGGGAGCAGGGAGGAACTTTAAAAATAATAAGATAATAAGAAGATGGTTAGGTAAAGTCTCTGAGAGAAAGGATTTTGTGCTTGGACCCAAGAGTTGCAGATAAGCAAGTCTTGGGGAACAGCTGCAGGAAAAGCAGCAGTACAGGAATGAGAATAAAGTTAAAAAGGGGTTTAGTTTCTCTAAGGAGCTAAAAGAAGACTAGAATTGCCATAAGCAAGGGAGAAAGGATGAGAGTAGTTAGAGAAATCATCAGGCAGTGCCATTTAGACCATGATCAGAAATTTGAAGTTTGTTGTAAGAAAAATTAAAAGCAATGAAAAAGTTTTACCAAAAAAGAAGCATGATGGGGACAGGTGGTATAATGGTTAGGGTCCTGGACTCACACATGATAGACTGTGATTTGAGTCCAGGACCTAGAGGCTGAGAATCACACCAGGCATGTGTGCATGTGTGCATGCCCGAAGTCCCAAGAGGAGAAGGGAGGATGCATGGCCTCCTCCCCTGTGGGGGGTGATTTCCTACTCTTCCTCTCTATCTTTCTGTCACTCTCCTCTCTGGTGAGTGAATGCACCCAATGACAAAAATAAATAAATAAATAAATAAATAAATAAAACATGATCTCATTTACATTTTTCTTATTTTACATTTAATTACTGTACATCTTTACAGCATACCAAATGATTTTCCTAGCATGAATATACTGCATATTAGTATATTCATGGAATATAAAGTGGAAGATATTACTATGCATATCCACAGATGCTGTCCATGCTTTTATGCCTGATAAAAATTAGAGGAATAGATTCTAAAATGGATGTGTGACACCCACACGGAGACGTAAAAGGCCATTGTAGTTTAGGCAAGTGGTCTATGCTGGAAATGCTATTTAGAGCCCTGTAAGTGGTTAACATTACCTAGGAATACAGTCTAAACAGACAAGAAAGGATTCAATTCCTGAAGCTATCCAAATACAAGGCCTTAGGTAGAGGAGGGAGGGGCAAGTGAGGTCAAAGCAAAATAGACTCTATCTGGCCAGCCATACTTAGTTGTCAAGAAGCTTAGACCATGACTTTTGAACTTTCATGCTCACCTAATCTACCATCATTAAATGTGACTTTGTCAATATGAGATTTTAGTTTGAATTTGTGCTTTTGCCTTATTTTAAAAAATGAGTAAATACTAATTGAATTGAACTAATAGTATTAGTCATCATCTCTTGGCTAGTACAAATCAGTTTGTATTAAGGAATGTTAAAGAAGTAGTGCTCCAATATACATAAAATGTCTTTTTAGATGTTCAAATCTAGAAGATGGTGATTCTGATATTAAAAATATATATTATGTCAAGCTGAAAATTTTAAGAGTTGCAATTATTCTTGGTATTATATAAAAATATTTTATACTTTAAGAAAGGATGTAAACTATCCACAATGAAAACCACAGTCTTTCTAGAAAGATACTGTGTCTGGCTGTCCAATTATGCACATCCACCCAAACTTTGACAGTTTTTCCCTCAAGCTAAATTTTATTACTTTTTCAGAAAGTTTATTGTTTTAAAGTTAGATTTAATATGGTATAAACTGAATTAAAACACACACACACACACACACTGGGACACATAGCAAAAGGAGTTTCATTTGGTGCATAACAATCACCATAGGAAAAGCAATATATTATCCAGTCTCATTTTTGAATTTTTATATCAAATTAAGCTAGATAAAGGTTCCAAACTTTCTTCAGGCAAAATTTTTTGTTTTCTTAAGCAGCAGTTTTCATTTAATACAAAATAACTCTGTGGCAAATGCCCAGATTTTGTATTAGCATGTATAATTTTCCAGAAGAAATGTCAAGTCCTATTACTAGCCCTTTAATATGGATTGATTAGATGCAGTGTCAGAGTTCTATTAAGAACATCTGAAACTAAGACTACCTAGAAAAGTGGGTACATCAGTGGTAACATCAATATTTTGTTTTAAGAAAGGGACTGATTTTCGCTAATGCTGCACATTTCTCAGGGCTTGAATGAATTGGATAGAATTTCAGACTTAGTGATGAAGTATAAACACTTGCATTCAGATTCTTTGTTATTTTACACGTGTATACATGACTGTCAAGGGAGTTTCTGGTTCCTTGTGATATTCATTAGCTTTAGGGTCTCTTAAATCACCCAGCTGTAACATACAGCAATAGATGCATCCATCCAATTCCAACACCTCCTGGTCATCCTACATTTCCCACGGGTCATATTTGTCAAAGTTAGTCTGTGAGATTTTTGGACGTGGTTTCTTGTCTTCTTCAGTGCTGAATTAATAACCATATTGTTTTTACTGTTCCTGATTACATTTGAATTTTATTCTGGAAGGCTCTTACTCCTTTTCTTGCAAAATTTGCCAAGAGTGGATGCTATATGAAAAAAAAAATGCTATTTAGTATTTTTTTAGTCATAAACTAGAATAAAATGACAGCTGCTTTCACAAGAAATTAAACTTCAGTTTGACTTCTACCTGCTATGGCCACGATTTAAAGTTTAAACTTTAACTAGAATTAATCTTTCTTTTATCTCTCCTCATTTTTCACCATGGTTATAGCTGGAAAAGTTGATTTCCTGATTTTTAATGTATCTTCTTATGTGACTTTTATTCCCTCCTTTTGAAAACCCTTATATTTGTCTTATTTTTCATGTGACTTGTTATAGCATGTTCTACAATACTGGCTTTGTTATTCATTTAATGTCAAGTATCTATTGGGCATCTCCTAGGTGGTAGATGTTAGTGATAGAATTGTGAACAAGTTGGCTGACTTCCTCTTGTGGAAAGTGTGATCTCATGAAGGAAATACAGAATTGGTCAATTACATTCTAGAATAGTAAATGCTACAGTGGTGGAGATACAGGGTTTCTAGATGAACACATAGACTTCTATAAACAGTGTTTTCTCCAACCTATAGGATCAAATTCTCTCTTTATAATTCATTTCTTTTCCATATGACTTTCTTTTGAACATAATGTTGCCTTTATTCTACTCAAAAGTAGATGTCAGACTTTAAAAAAATAAAAAAGTTTTAGTTATATGGTGCATGTACTTACTGAAGAGAAACAGAGAGAGAAAGTGAGAGGGAAAGTGAGAAATCCCCTCCCAGAGGGGATGGCCACACCACAATCCTTTCTCCTCTTTTCTCCTCCTAGGATTTTGAGCACATTCACACACGCGCTCAACATGATTTTCAAGTTGCCAAGTCTGGGACTTGAATTGTGGTTGTCCATGTGAAAAGTCCAGCACCATAACCACTACATTCTGCTAACCTCAATATGTCAGCCATTTTTTTTTTTTAAATGAGGTTTTTACCTTAGGGTGCATATGCTTGCTGGAGAGAGACAGAGACAATTGGAAAGTGAGAAATCGCCTCCCAGGGGAGATGGCCACACTGCAATGTCTTTGTCTCCATCCTTTTCATGGAATCTTGGGCATGCACATACACACGCCATGTGTGATTTTTCCAGCCACTGGATCCAGAACCATGGTCGGCCATGTGAGAGTCCAAGACATAGCCACTATGCCTTCTGCTGGCCCCAATATGTCAGTCTTTTAAAGTTCCTTTTCTTGTAGGAATATTTGACTTTTCTGTGCATGAATTCATTCATGTGAAATACTTGTGCCCTGTACCAGCTGCCCAGCGATCTGACCCTCTTCTATTCAAATGTCTTCATTGTGGAGGCTGATGCACATTCTCCTTGGATTCTGAGCAACCTTTTCTAAAATGTCATGAGATACCAGCATTACAGAGGAAAAGATAAGAATCAGGCTCACTCAGAACTCACTTGACATTCTGAACCGTTCTGTCTGATGTCCCTTCTTATTTACTACCAACCTAAGCCCACCTGTGGCCCAGTAGACAAAGATAAAACACTCTTATTTATCCTTTTTACTATTTTTCTTTTTTTAAATCTCAAAGCACAGGGAGAAGAGTAAGAATTTCAGGTTGTGTAATAGCCCTTCAGGGTAACAGTTGATATAAACTCCAGACTTTCCACCACTTACCCCACATCAATTTTTTAAAAAATTAAAACATTTACTGAGCATTTTTACAAACATTATCATAGCAACCATGTTTTTGAGGCATTAATATTTATATATTTTAGTAAAGAAATTGAGACTCAGAGATACGGTAACTTGTCATATAGCTAGTAAGTGGAAGAGACAACTCAGCATGTGAGCCCAGGCCCTCGGGCTCTTTCACACTGTGCTATACAACCTCTCTGAATTAAGACAGTTCCAGATTTACCCAGGCTCTGAGACCATTGACCCTAAGACTTGTGGTGTGTTAGGTGTCTCTTTTCCTCAGAAGTTGGAATATAAACTAGTAATTTACCTGCATGAAAAACAGAACAATGAGAGTTCAACCTTGGATAAATGTTAATGACTGAGTTATGATAAATCCCTTAACTTCTATCATGGGTTTTAATGAATGTCCTGACCTACCAATCTGTTCTTTTTAGTGCATCCCCTTCATTCTCATGCCCTAAAACCACTTACCTGACTATAATGCTGACTAATAAATGTACAGTATCCTTACATACGCATGATGCCAGCCACCATGAGCCATTCAGCTCACTATCAACTTAAATCATATCCAAGTCCAAGCTGTCATGTTCAGAGCAATTTTGATTCATGATACCTTTCTTACTTCCTCATATATATGAGTAGCTCTAGTCCTCGCTCTATTTGTATCCATCTTGCTCTCTGTTGCTTCCTGAACTGCTACTCTAAGAGTAGCATGATTTTGATAAGCTTCTTTAGATTTCTATTGAAAGTTAAAAAAAAAGAGAGTATATATTATTTCATGCTTTATTATGTTGCTTGTAGTTTTCTCGTTTAGTTTTTTACTACTTTCTCTGCTTTCCTAATGACTTTTACATTTCTACTGAATTAGTGTTTGTGAAGCTTTACTTCCGTTGTGTCACACATATGAGATTTCCAGAGTTTCCTATTACATGAATGTCCCTACTCTGATACACAATCTATTGTGATTTGATTAGAACTTAATATTCCTTGGTCAGGCAAATATATTCCCTGCTTTCTCTCATGCCAGTCAACCTCAGAGCCATTTCTTATTTCATCATCTTTACCATATATGCACTCTCTTGTTCTCTCTGATGCTTATCCAATTTTATCCATCATTTAGAGTCCCAGTTCTGTCTCCATTGAGAAGTACTCCTCTCTGTGATCAGCACACATTAATTCCCCTCTGTATAAGGTATTGTCTGTGCTATTTCTTTTTAAAATGTATGTCTTCTTAAAACATAAATTAAAACAAATGATATTCTTTTTTTAAGAGAGATTTTTGCTATAGGATGTTTGTGCTCACCAGAGAGACAGAGGGACAGAAAATCAGAATCACCCCCAAGGGGAGATGGCCACATCACAATCCCCTCTCCTCTATTCTCTTGCGAGTTTGGGCATGGACACACATGTGCCCAGCATGAGTTTTAATCCACTGGGTCTGAGACTCGAACTGCAGTCAACTATGTGGAAGTCCAGTGATGCAACCATTACATCATCTGCTGTTCCCAAGCCAAATGATATTCTAAGGCAGGTCTTTTTAATGATTTCTCTTCCATTATTTTTTTTTTTCAGGTAGAGTCTTGTTTCATACAATCCTCCTGTCTCAGTCTCCCTGCTGGAACTATAGAAATGTGCCACCACACCATTTTTTTTCTTCTTATTTTAGAAAGGATCTTGTCATGTTATCTAAGTCAGTTTCAAACTCTTGAGACCCTTCTGCTTCAGCTTCTATGAGTTGCTGGGATGTCAGGTATATGTACCATACCCAGCCTTTAAGTTGGACAGGGAACCTCTACTGTACCTTTTATGAACTATTTGTTGGGGACCAGCAGATGGTGTAATGGTTATGTAACTGAATTCCCACATGGCCTACTGAAGTTTGAGTCTTGGACCTGGAGGTTTGAAATTCATGCCAGGAATGTGTGCATGTGTGCCCAAAATCCCAAGAGGAGAGTGGGGGAGAAAGGATTGTGGTGTGGCCATCCCTTGTGGTGATTTCTCATGTTCTGTCTTTCTTGGGTGAGTGCATGAGCCTTATAGCAAAAATATCTCTCTAAAATAGAAAAAAACAATCTCTTGGAATGTAATGATTTGGCATGTACTAACTGTATTTCTACGTTCTAAGAACCAAGGTCAGTTTTTCAATTTAAGAGATGTAATATAGTAAATACTCAAAAGTCTCCAATCTGCAACTATAGAACATATTAGGATCTCTTGCCTCATCTCCAGCCCCTTACCATATCTACTCACTTTGCTTTCTCCTCTGTTGCTCAAGAGGGCTAAGCTATTTTCTACCTCAGGTATTGTTATGTCTGCCCAGAACATAGTAACTCTTATTTCACAGCTATTTCTTCTTTCTGGTGCATTAACCTTCTCAAACTTTGACTACTGCCCAATCTAAAGGAGTTTTCTTCTTCAGTCGCTGTATTTTCAACATGGTAGTTTCTTTTCACAGAATTTTTAATAACTTTTAATTATGCTACTTATAATTGTTTTATTTTTCTTTATTTTTTTCCCATGGATGGCAGGTTCTATGATGGAAGTTTTTTGTTTGTTCATTTTTGTGAACTATCAGATATCCAATGCCTAGTTCATTGTCTAGCACAAAGGTCACAATTAATAAATATTTGTTAAATTAATACTTCCTATGTTTCAAATGTAATCATTATTTTCATGTGCATATGTCTTGATTCTTCAATTATACTTTAATATCTTTATGGAAAGAGACAAAAGTGTAAATCTCTTGATAGGGACTTTAAGAATTAGCCTCTTAGTAAATATTTACTAAATAATATGGCTTATTTATGTATTTACTATTCACTTTTTTTTGACTAGCCATAGTCCTTTGCATACTCTTTTGAGTCTGTACTTTTTTACACTGTAAGCCAACATATTTTAGAAACCCCTTAAAAATGAATTTAATTGGCAGGGGCAGATCTAGGTGTTTTAGAGATTGAAGCTCATACAATTTGGAAGGAATTTTTTGAAAGAAAAGGATAATGCAAACTACATACTGGTCCTTTGGAAGGGATCTATATGAATGAAAGAGTTTAAAATATAAGCATCAATTAAATCTACCATAAACTGACCACTATTAACCGGACTAAAATATTCATTGCAACACTTTTCTTCTTGAACTTATGTGCAGCTTGCAAGATGTTAACATCTGAGCTACATCCATCTCACAGATTATTCTGACTCTTGATGCAGTCCCACCCTTTCTTTACACTCCCGTCAGTCCTGTTGATTGCATTAAACCAAATGCCAACTGGATATCAGTATGAGAAGCTGACCTTGCCATGAAAGCTGTTAATACACTGATAATAATCTGATGATGTCAGTGGTTGTGTTGGCATTGCTCTAGCTTCATATTGGCCTGCATATCTCATTCTTCCACTCTTTCAAAAATGTTGCCCAAAATCCCAAGTTTGCTTTTTCCCCCTTCTCGTTTAACTGTCATTCTGCATCAAGAATTGGCAGCTATCTTACTGACAAGAGTAACTTTTTTTTTCAGTTTATTCTTTTCTCACAAGACTTGAATTTTTAAAAAGTGAGGGTAAGACAGACGCTTAACAGCCACTACACTGTCCATTTGACTTTTATTTCCCAACTACTCTATTTCAATACTTGACAGCAGTTTCAGTTTTACCGATGAGGCAATAAAGTGAAGAGAAAAAAATGGAACTATACTAAATATGTCACTAAGAATTAGAGTTTCTCAAATAAAACTTCCTCGCAGCAGCAGAAGGGCAGCCCTCTGCCCTGCTGCCCATATTTTAGGCCAGATAATTATTGACTTTCACTGTGTGCCAGAGTTCAGTGGGTCTGGAGATGATCTGACAGCTGTGAGGCAATGTCTAGGTTAAAAGATCTCAGAGATTGGGAATGCTGAACCCTTGGTAAAGAAAATAAATGTCTTCAGGGACATTAAGTTATAGAGAGCATATTTATTTCATATGAATATCTTGCTTTCATGGAAAAAAATCTAGATATTGACTTCTGAGACAGCATTTAAAGCAGATAGTAATGGGAGTGATGACAAC
Source organism: Tupaia belangeri chinensis (assembly GCF_000334495.1). Taxonomy (NCBI): domain Eukaryota; kingdom Metazoa; phylum Chordata; class Mammalia; order Scandentia; family Tupaiidae; genus Tupaia; species Tupaia belangeri. The sequence continues at coordinate 1,777,772 of NW_006205117.1, read as the reverse complement.
AAAAAGGAAAAGGGAGGAAAATGGCTGGGGGAGGGCTCAAGATTTTTTTTTTTTAATTTTTAAATTTATTTATTTATTTATTTATTTATCTGAGAGGAGTCTCTAAGTAAGAAACCACACACTGGACTTTATTAATAGATTCAACATGTAGTCATTATCAGCTGTGTGCCAGGTATGGTGCTCAACAATAGGAGTAGAGTCATGAATAGGACAGGGTCCCTGACTTTAAGGAGCATACAATATATCAGGAAAGAAACACACTTAAAGTGTGCTATGCTAGTGGCTTATACCATATAGTAATCATGTAAAGGAGTAATAAGCTTGTTTCTTAAGTTTACTTACTTATTTATTCCTTGAGACAGAGAGATAAAGAAACAACACTCTCAAATGTTTTTTTTTCTTTTTTTTTTTTTTTTTTTGTGGGGTTTTTTCTTTAGGGCACGTCCCTCGCCAG
>NW_006205117.1:1715388-1776800 GCF_000334495.1 Tupaia belangeri chinensis | reverse complement strand
AAAAAAAAAAGAAAAACCCCTCTCAATTTTTTTTTTTTTTTTTTTTTTTTTTTTTTTGAGAGGTTTTTGCTATAGGGCACGTCACTCGCCAGACAGACAGAGAGAGACAGAAAGTGAGAAATCACCCCCCAGGGGGGATGGCCATGCTGCAATCCCTTCTCCTCCATTCTCCTCTCGGGATCTTGGGCATGCACGCACACGTGCCCGGCGTGAGTTTAAGCCACTGGGTCTGGGAGTCGAACCGCAGTCGACTATGTTGGAGTCCAGCGACATAGCCATTACGCTAACTGCTGGTCCCTCAAATGGGTTTTAAAGCTGTGATACACCACACTCTGTGTTATACCCCACATCATGGGTGCATGCACACCCAGAGTTCCTATGGAAGTCTCTGGCTGTGAACATGGAACCTTTATATGGATCCGTTTGTCAGAATATCACATTTTATCGTGGCACCACCATCTGACCTTTCCAAAGGAATAACTTCTGATTAAAGATGAAGAAAGACATCACAAAACAGAAGCACCAAAGCTACAAATGGCAGATGCTGTTGATTGCTGATTTTGTTGAGTTCTTCTAAAAGCAGACCAAGATCAGAGATTTGGGTGTGACCTCATGAAGCACAGAGGAACTGAGACTCAGAAAGAAGGAAAGTCAATGGAGCATACATTCATGAGTTGTAGATGGCCATAGACAATTGGGACTCCATCCTACTGATAAAGGTAGGGTATATAAGTTTAGGTTGCAAAGATCTGGGAATCTAAACCTACTATTTGAAGACCATTATTTTTTAGAAGAGAAATTAATTTGACAATTTTTAGGAGAAAAGCTATAGAGGGTGTAGAATGTTCTTGGAGGAAGCTACTGAGAAAAAAGTATAACAAGACATGGAACTAAGAGTCCTGAGGTTCAGATACCAGGACTCCACTCCTTAGAATTATCCACAGCCAAGAAAAGGCCTGAACCTAGGCACAGCACAACCAGGAGCATCATAGTTACATGCCAAGAAGCTATGTTATCTTCGGAGCTCCTAGATTAGAACTTGTGGACCAGCTCACCTGGTTGCCCATTCAGTGGGAAGGCATTTACTTATTGCAATAGTTTGGATAATATTTCATCTCCCAAAGTATCACGTGCAATTTGATCCCTACTGTAAAGCCACTGGGTGGTAGAGAGACTTTTAAGAGACCTACTTTCTGGGATCAGCAGTTAGCGTAATGGCTATGTCGCTGGACTCCCATGTAGTCAACCACGGTTCGAGTCCTGGACCCGGTGGATTAAAACTCACGGGGGCGCGTGTGCATGCGTGCCTAAAATCCCGAGAAGAGAATGTCTCTCTGTCTCTCTCTGTCTGTCTGGCGAGCACATGTGCCCTATAGCAAAAGCCTCTCCAAAAAAAAAAGAGACCTACTTTCATTGTTGATGGGCAACATCCAATAATCTGGGAAAGTGGAAGAGACAATAGAGAAAGTAGAGAATTCTGTTTCTTCTCTGCCTCCTCCTCCTTCTTATCTTTCTTTTTCTTTCTTCTTCATCTTCTTCTCTCTCTCTTTCTCTTGTTTCAGTGCCTGTTGATCTGCCTGTTTATCTCAACCATACATTGATACAGTATAAGAGACCAGATAGATGATGGCCATATGCTCTTGGACTTTTTAGCCACCAGAAATGTGAACCAAATAAATCTCTATTCATTGTAAGTTATCCAGTCTCAGTTATTTTTTCTTTAGCAATACAACAACAGACTTATCTTCCTAAAATCCTAGAGCAATTATATGTATTCTAAAATAGCTGGTCGAGAAAATTTGAACTTGGTACCAACAGATGGATTAATGATTAAGTCATATGAACTCCCATGTAGTCAACTCTGGTTCAGATGCCTGACCCGGTAGCTTAAATCTCACACCAGGTGCATGTGCATGCATGCTCAAAATCCTGAGAGAAGAATGGAGGAGAAAGAATTTCAACATGACCTTCCCCCTAGGAGGTGATTTCTCGTTTTCTGTCTCTCTGGTGAGCTCATGTGCCCTATAATAAAAATCTCTCTTAATAAAAAAAAGAAAAGGGAAGAAAATTTGAACTTATTCTTGACAAGTTTTCTGATATTTGATAATAATCTTCTTCCATGGAGTCAAGGTACCATCAGAGAATACAGAGCTTACACATAAAATAATTATGGGATATGATAAGGAAGAACTTTTTTTTATTCACTCCAAAAGTATTTACTAACCACAAGTATGTGCCAGGTCCTAGTTGAAGAGCTGTGGATACTTAAATGAACAAGACAAAGAAATACTCTGCCTTCATGAGCTTATATTCTAGTGGATGAAAAAGAGAGTAAACAAGTAAGCAAACAATTACATTGATAGAATTTCATAGTGTAATATGTGAATCAACTCAAATAAAAAATAAACAAGGTGATCTTTTAAATCACCATTAGGGGGACCAGCAGATGGCATAATGGTTACATCACTGGACTCCCACATGGCCAACTGTGGTTTGAGTCTTGGACCCAGCGGTTTGAAACTCATGCCAGGCATGTATGTGTGCATGCCCAAAATCTAGAGAGGAGAATGGAGTAGAAGGGATTGCAGTGAGGCCATTCCCCATCAGGGACATTTTTCGCTTTCTGTCTCCCTGTGTTTTTCTGGTAAGCGCAGGTGCCCTATAGCAAAAATCTCTCTTAATAATAAAGCTCTAGGGGACCAGCAGTTAGCGTAATGGCTGTGTTGCTGGATTCCCACGTAGTTGACCGTGTTTCACGTCCCGGACCCGGTGGCTTAAAACTCACACTGGGCACGTGTGCGTGCGTGCCCAAGATCCCGAGAGTAGAACAGAGGAGAAGGGATTGCAGTGTGGCCAACCCCTCTGGGGGTGATTTCTCACTTTCTGTCTCTCTGTCTCTCTCTGTCTGTCTGGTGAGTGCATGTGCCCTACAGCAAAAACCTTTCCAAAAAAAAAAAGAATAAAGCTCTATTAGGGGTAAAAAGCCAGGACCAAATGGAAGAACCCTTTTACATAAAGTGGTCAGAAAAGGTTCTCTGTAGAGTTAAAAATTCCACCCTTGATAAATGCAGTGGGGGAGTTGTAAGAACTGAGACTAAAGATCATGCATTAGAAAAAGCTCAGATGTTATTACAAAGTATAGAAGAATGTTATTGAAGAATTTTAGATGAAGAATTGTTGTGAATCTTATTTACATAAGAAATCACCAGATCTGGGACACAAACTGTGGTTGGCCATATGGGAGTCCAGTGATGTAAACGCTATGCTGGCCCCCCTTCTATCTCTCTCTTAAACTCTGCTTGCTTTCCTAAGTCCCCATCTCTAATTCATCGTGAGCTGTGGACAAAAACTCATGTCCCAGTGCGGGCACTGTGCCTGATCACCCCTGTAATCCTGCTTCCCAGTATCACAGGGAGCTTGAATTTATATGCAGTGTTTTATGTCTTAAAAAATATTAAAAAATTAAAATATGTTATTTAAGCAAGCTAAGAGTTGGTTATATTGTATGTAGTATTATTATTTATGTTTGAAATCTGTATTCTAAAGGCATGTTCAACTTATCGTGGGAGATCATTCAAGTATCTAGTAGAACCAATCAGGGAATGTAAAGACAAGAGTCCTTCCAGAGGGACTTTGGCATTTGAGACCCATGTCCCCTCCAAAGAGGGCACCTACTTCCAACCCTAGTCCATTCAAGCAGGAATTCATACCCTGTGGTGATAAAGAAATAGAGTTTTGTTTTGTTTTGTTTTTAATGTAAAATGTCCTGATTTTTAAAAGCTGGAACCAATTCAAATTAACTTAGTAAAGCAAAGTGAAACACTGTGAAGATCTAATCAACAAGAAAAAATAAAAGACATTTGCCTGTGCACTAGATTCAACCAGCAGTTGCCAGTCTGCCACCTCTATGTAGAATCCTCTATCATAATATCTTTATGTGGCAAAATCAGGCAAAATGTTGTAAAATACTTTATTGTGGAGGACATTATTCAAGTGAGAAAGGTAAAAATATTCCAAGGCTCTGCAAAAAAAAAAAAATGTGTGCTAACTAGACTCCCTGAGGTCCCTGCAGGGAAAAGCTTTGGCTGTTCTAAGGGGAATTCTTAGCTTCTTGTATACTTTACAGTCTGCAAATCCTTCCCTGTGAGAACCTCAAAAAAGAATCCAAACTTTTCCATTGACTCCAAGGCTGTGTCAGCAAATGCCAGACCCAGCAGGCCCTTTCTATTGTATGTTAAGGTTCCAAACAGCTGTAAATAGTTTGTGCCAAGTTCTCTGTAAGTGTGACAAACACACATTATTCTGCATGCCCCAGGAGGCCAATTAAAGCTCAGAGACTACAGAGGACAGTCTCTGAATACAGTCACCACACCTCTTAGGTCTGATGGCCATGATTTTTATTTTCTTTTTATTCTCTCATCAGCAATGAAGGCGTGAACTGAAGATTATTTATCCATAGGTTTTGATTTAAATTCTAGCGAAGATATTTTGGAGCTGAATATCACTTAAGAAGCCATCGCCTAGAATCATGATCATACATTTTCTAATCGACATTGTCTCATGTGTATAACTTACATAGTTCCTTCTTTGGGTTACTTGGTCCTTTGAAGAGTTGGGTCAACAAAGTCTCTGGGCAAAAACTTCATAGTTGTATTCTCCTCAAAAGTGCTGAAAAATCTTCATGTGTGTTAGAAATCTTTTGTGAAACCTTTTATTGTAGTAAATTATTCTTAATTTATTAACTTCCAGACCAGAAAATTAGTTTCTCTTAAAGGAACTTGATTTTATTTCTCCATTGACAAATCTCAAATATTTTTCAGTTCTTTATCAGAGTATTCTTGGGTCTTCATAATGTAATATATTATTAGCTACTTGAGGTTAGAACAGTCAAATGGGATAAAATGAACAAATGATCATGTAGCATTCTTATGAATATGTATGTAACTGCTAAATTCTGTGAGTATTTTAGAAACAATTGGTATAAAAGGACTTCCACAATAAATAGAACACTTCTGTGTGTATTATACAAAAAGCAGGGTAAAAGAGAAAGAATGCACTGATGTCAAAAATCCCACCTGGTAGAAAACAAAACAAAAATAAAACAAAATAAAATAAATACAAAATGTAAAGACAAACTTAACAAATTATTTTTACTCTGTGAATAGCCATTGTCATATTTGCCTAGTATTCACAATGTAATTACATTTCTTGAATTTTTAAGTCAAAGAACCAGGTCCTTAATTTGAATAATTTTATTATTTCCAAACAAATATAGTTTCCTGTTCAGGAGGGCTGTAGCCCTCTTGTAATCATGGATGGTGGTCCAGGGAAAAGAACGTAGATAAAATTCCAGAAACATCTTCTAACACCTAAATGTAATTGAGCCTCTGAAAGAACTGCCTATCTTCAGTATATTGGTTAAGTGAGATAATAAACTTCTGTCTGTTTAGACCACTCCAACTTGGCTTAAAGCTTCCAGCTAAAAATTTTTTTAACTAATACATATAGCATGAAAAGTATGCTAAAAAGAAAATCATAAACAATAAATGATAAATGTTGATTGAGTCGTTATGTGCCAAAATTGTATTTTTGCTAGTCAGGCTCTCGTTTACATCCCAAAACAATCCTATCAAGCATACATTTTTGTTATCTTTAATATCAACAAGGTTATGGAGTCATTTAGTTTAGTGGTAGAATTGGCTGCTTAGCCACTCAATAAACTCGTTTGATGAAATTAACATTTTGAGTTTTTTTTCTGTATCAACTTATAAAATCATTTTTATTGTAGCCAGATGTGGTGGTACATTGCTGAAACACTGTGCTGTACAAGGTGGGACCATATGAGAGGCCCAGGTTTGATTTCCAGTCTAACCTAATGACTAGATGCTGTGGCATATGCCTGTAATTCCAGCAATTTGGGAAGGCCAAGGCAGGAGAATTATATGCTCAAACCTGGCATATGCAGCATAACAAGCAAGACCTGGTCTAAACATGATCTGGGCATGGTGGCACATGCCTGTGGTCCTAACTGGGAAACTGAAATAGAAGGGTCATGGCATGGCATATGCAAAATATATATATATATATATATATCAATAAAGGATTTCTATATACTACTTTTATTTGAACTGAAACAAATAAGATGAAACAACCAATGAAGAATGTTCTCTAACAGAGGGGCCAGCAGGTGGAGTGGTGTTCAGGGCACTGGACTCCCACTTGGCTGACTGTGGTTCGAATCCCAGACCTTGTGTCTTGGTTTTTTGCTTTCCCTCTCTCTCTCTGGTCAAATTTCAAAAACAATAGTAATAGTAAATAAAATTTAATAAATAATTTTTTTTTAAATCTAACAAAAAGGGTATAATAGCTTCTCCTGAGGTTGTCCATCTCTTCAGACTGTTTGTTTAGAATCTTTGCCGGTATGCTGCTGTGGTTGTTCAGGTTTTGGATTCCATTGTTACATAATTTTTTGGTTTGATATTTGTGGCAGAACAGTGTCTCGTATTCAATAACACTAAAAATTAGTGAAGCATAGGTGCAGAACAACTTTTGCACATCAATATGTAAGCAAAATAGCCATTCATTTAACATAAAATTATACTATATTATTTCAAATAAAATTTAGTAGAAAACAGACAAAATCATTGGAGTCAGCAGGCAGCATGGTGTTTAAGGGCACTGGACTCCCACATGGCTGACCATGGTTCGAGTCTTGGACTTGGCAGCTTCGTTTCTCTCTTTCCTTCTCTCTCTCTCTCTCATGCTCTACCCCTCTCTAGCCAAATTAAAATAAATAAATAAAGTTAAATAAAATATTTGTTAAAAAAAGAAAATGGACAAAAATATGCAAAATGCTATGATTACCACTGCCAGTATTCAGTCAACAGACTTTTGTTTATGAATTAAAACTAGGAAGCAAGAGGGCATTTGCTTTTTTTTTTTTATATAAACACCACCAAGCCATATAAACAGCAATCACCACCATTGGAAAGGAAAATTACATAGTTGGAGTTTGGTACCCAAACTGATTTCCTATGTGCTTTTTAAGGATTAATTATAAGAAAACCAAATTTTAAAGATGTGGTACAGAACCACATATTGGGTACTTATTCATGCATAGACTTTTAAATGCATAAACCATATATTTCTATCATGAAAATATAAATTATAGACTGTAGTTGTCTCTTTTTCTTAATGATTCAATTTCTAAGTCCAATTTCTTTTGGCTTTTCCCAGAGTATTTGCTTTTAAATGGCATTAAATTTCTGTATAACTTATGTTTAGACATTATACCTCCATCAGTACTTTGATAATAAGATGATATAGTTACAGACCAGCTTTTATTTCACTTTGGCTTAAAGATGTGCTCTTCGTAGAACTGGGCTTGCTAAAATAATCAGCATTTCTTTTGTTAAAATATAATGGAAAAAGACAAATAGAACTAAGATGAAGGGAATATGAAATGATGTCTCCTTATAAAAATATTGATAAAACTATTATGCTAGAAGAAACTGTCTTTTTGGGTAACATTACCTTTTGACAAGTTTTTAAAATATCCTGGATTATGAGTATCATACTCATTAGTATTTTGAAATGGCTCCTACAATAATTCTAGTTCTTAAGTTGATTTATCCACTATGAAAGAAGTGTAGGCAAAATTTAAAGTAGGTCAGATTTATTCTCTGTCCTCCCCAGTAAGGCAGTGTAGTAGAGAGCCTATACTCTGTGGTCCTCAGGGCAACTTCCTCAGCATATCTGAGTCTACTGTTTTTATTAAAAATGATAAGGAGTTCCATAGCCTGAGGGTTTTTGTGATAGTTATGTGAGCTAGTGCTTGCAAAATAATTTTTGGGTTTTTTTAAGAGAAATATTTTCTATACCACATATGCCCTCACCAGAGAGACAGAGAGAGTCAGAAAGAAAGAAAGTGAGAAATCACCCTCTGGGGAGATGAACATGCCACAATCCCTTCTCCTCCATTTTCCTCCCAGGATCTTGGGCACTCATACATTCATGCCTGACGTGAGTTTCAAACCACCAGGTCCAGGACTTGAACTGTGGTCAACTCTGTGAGAGTCCAGTGACATAACCTTTATGCTATCTGCTGGTCCCACAAAATATTTCTTTTGAAAATTTTGCCAAAGGGTGCATGTGCTCTCCAGAGAAAGAGAGAGAGAGAGAGAAGAGAAGAGAGAGAGCCACCTCTTCCCTTGTCCCCCTCCCTGCCATCAGGAGTAGTCATGCTGCAATTACTTTCCCTCCATTTTGGATTTTGGGCATACATGCACAACTGCCCAGACTTGAACAGTGTAGATAGCCATGGAAAATCCACATACTATAGATAGGTTCTTGTGAAATGATTTTTATAAAACATGTAACATTCTAACCTATTTTATCCATTCCCCTATGCCATCAAAATTTCATCACTATAGGTCAATGTTGAGGGAATCACTAATGACTAGTTATCATAATCTCTCATAGTTATTTATTCTTTAAATTATTTTAGCTAAAGGAAAGAAGAGTTAATAATATTAGTTACAAGATGCCCAAATTTGCCACCCTTCCATGGTGAGCAAACAAATTTGCTTAGTCTCTTATTGTGCACAATTAAGACCGTGCACAATTTTCCCGGTATTTCTTGGGATGGTGGGACCGTAAGAGAGTCTTCAAGACCCAGACATTTCTCATTCTCAACCCCAATTCCCATTTACTGCCTTGCTTTTCTGACCTTTCTTCATATTCTTATACTTCTGTTCATTTCCTAAAGCTCCACTAACAAAATCTATTGGATGAAGAGATAAAGTATTATTAAACAAAACGTTTTAGCTTGGAGAAAATGCCCAACATAAAAGTGAAAAAAGTAAAAAATAAATAAATAAATAAAAAGAGAGAGAGAGAAAGAAAAAAGTTAATTAATTGTTAGAAGAGTTTCAAACTGAGTTATCTATCTTTGGATATTTCTATCTTTGCTTTTCAATGATATTCCTCTCCTCTTTAACCAAACTTCCAAATCCCCAGTTTGTACCCCTGTGCCTAATCATTTGAAAGTTCCTATTAATGATTACATAGAACAATTTTTAAAATTTTTCTCTTCTCAAGTTTTATTTTTTTTTCCCCAGACCATGCCTAAGGACTCAGCCACCACTTAAAAGCATTGATGTGTCCATTAGGATAGTTTCCTAATAACAAAAGAGGAAGATATATAAGCAGAAGCATCAAAATGAATTAATTTTTAAAATGGTTTGCAGCACTATGCCAATTGTGTTTCTAATATTATTTCAGTTAACCTTTATGAAACTACTTTGTTCAATGAGTACTATTACTATAGATGAGAAATCCAAGACCAACTTTATATCTACACATTTGTTCCTTTTCTTTTAATATTTTATTAAAGAAGAATTTCACATACACTAAATTTAAATAAGGTTCTGATCTCAAAGAAATGTACTAAGATTCTACCTACTCAAAACCAAAAATAATCAGTCCCACCTATGGAAAATAATTGAAAGAAAGTTAAGTGTATGTGCTCTTAAGCTTTCTTGATCTTTCATAGACTTACTGTAATTAGTCTTGTAGCATATTTACCCACTGACTGTATACTTGATCTTATTGCTCATTCTGCTTTTTTATACTTATTCATAACGGTCTTTATTCTATTATAATTGCTACAACTTTGGAGGAAATTGACTTTACATCTAACAGGAATTTGTGAGTCTTTGGCAAACATGCACAGTTAGTTCACGGCAATGCCAACAATGCTGCTTATTTTTTTTTCTTTCTGGCATTCTCAGGTTATTTGGGGTTTTTATTTATTATTATTTTTTAAATATTTGGGAAAATTCAACATGTTTTGTGGCATAAGGACAAAGAATTTAGAATGTTATGTTCTGATCTTATTACTCTCCTAAAATTCCTAAGAAATCTTGAGTAATTTTTGAATTTCTCTCATTCTCTGAAACTTCATTTTAAGTGGGAGAATAATGTCTAGCTCATAAAGATAGAAAATACATTAAGCAAGAAATTATATTAAAGGGATCTTAAGGATAATCTTAAGATATTTTGTAAAGAGACATCTTATAAATAATAATAGAATGTGTTCTAATTATGAAGTACCATACATAAGTGATTTTAACTGAACAGCATGTAAAAAAACTTTACATGTCAAGTAATCTTAGTCATAAGAAAATGTTAATAATCAGAAAAGAAGGAATACTTTTGTTTTTGTTTTTTATCAGTCACTTATACACATAATTTAAAGAGCTAAATTGATCTAGAATGTTTATAAAAAAAAACTTTACTAGGAAAAATAGTATTTTTAGAAAAGATTTTTGTTATCTCCATATCTTGAAAAATACATGGTTTTGAAGCTAACTTTATATTTTTCAGTATTAGGCACTGTCTACAAACTTCTTACTGGACCTGAGCATGTGGTCCTCTCCTCTCTTCATCCCATCCTACATACACTTATTTTCCATCCCTTATACTTCCACCATAGTTAAGGCATACTTTCAGTTAGATCATTGTTTGGTACCTATTATTACTGTAACTTTCCAAAGGCTCTTCAAAGCCATGCTTTGTCTGAAATAGCTGTGATTACTTTGTGTTTACTACTAACCTTTACATTTTCTCTGGACTTAATAATTGTTTTATTTATTTATTTATTTATTTATTTATTTATTTTATTTATTTATTTTTTGGAGAGGTTTTCGCTATAGGGCGCGTGCGCTTGCCAGACAGACAAAGAGAGACATAAAGACAGAAAGCGAGAAATCACCCCCCAGGGGGGATGGTCAGGCCGCAATCCCTTCTCCTCCATTCTCCTTTTGGGATCTTGGGCACGCATGCACATGCGCCCGGCGTGAGTTTTAAGCCACTGGGTCCAGGACGTGAACCGCGGTCGACTACGTGGGAGTCCAGCGACATAGCCATTATGCTAACTGATGGTTCCCATAATTGTTTTATTTTTTATCTTAATATTTAAATATATTTACCATAAGTTCAAATTTAATCCTTGACCTCTCTGCCACTTGTCTGACTCTCTTAAAAATTTAGATACATCAGATATTCAATTAATTTCATCTCTTTTTGGAAAATCACTCCTGGTCTCCTTTGACCTACTCCCTACTCTTAGATCTGTTCTTCTTTTATTTTTGTGGAGCTCTCCTCCAATAGCTTTCTGACAAATGTACATGGGAGGAAAGTTTCAGATACCTAGAATGTCTGAAAATGCCTTTATTTGATTCTCAAACTGTATTCTTAGTTATGTCATGTTAGAATTCTCCATCTGAAGTCATTTTACCCCAATTTTCCAAGCATTGCTCCATTATTTATCTCCCAGTGTTTATGTGGAGAATTCCCAACCCTTTCTGATTATATCATTCTTCTGTTTCAGACTTATTCTTCTATCTCTGGAACTTGTTGGATCTTCCCTTTATCTCTCGTTTTCTGAATTTCCTTGAGATATGCCTTGATATGATTCTCTTCCCATTTTTTGTACTGGGTGCTTTATAAGCACTTTTATCTAGGAAAGCATATTTTCTTCCCTCTTTTCCATGCGCTCCCTTCTTGAACTTAGGAAAGACTAAGTGGTGAAGTTCCCAGGTCCTGGAGACAGAATGCTGGGGTAAAACCCTAGATATTTTACTTAAAAACAGTGTGGCGATTTTTTCTTATATTTCAGTTTTCCCACCAAAATAATGGAAATAATAAGCATATCTCCATCATAAGCTCTTACGAGTATTAAATGATTTAATACATGTAAAACCTGAATGGCACAACATGTTAGATATTGCTTTTGATGTGAATTGTTGATCTAATGTTCACACTTTATCTCCCCTACCTGCCAACTCTTTATTTTTTTGTTCTACTCTCTGAGAGTTTTTCTCAGTTGTATTTTACAAACCGTATGTTATTTTTTATGTTTCTTCTTCTTTTTTAATTTTCAAAAACTCTTTTCTTCTCTCATATTTGTACTGTCTTCACATCCCCTGAGGACAGTAACAATTGATGGTAAAGTTTTCTTTACATTGCAAAGGCTGTTTCCGACCAATGTTTTGCTTTTGCCTTCTTCTTTTTTTAAATTTATATATTTAAATCCTTGGCTCAAATATTTAAGAATAGAGGACCAAAGCACTGATGGGAAGATCTAAGCACGAGGAGTAATTATTAACCATGATCTTCACAGTACAATAATTTGGCTAAGATATTTTGTTGATGAATTCTCAATTTGAGAATCTTTATGTGTATTCTTTGGAATCAACAGTTCTTTTGTGTGTGTGTGTGATGTTTGTTTGTTTGTTTGTTTGTTTTTTCATGAGATGACTCCTTCAGTATTGTTTCTAGAGGATAAAAGCCTGGCTTCCAGGGTTCTGGGAACCAAACGGGCATGAGGACTATACGTCTTAGCATCCTGTTATCAGTAAGGTACCTCTTCTTGACAAGTGTACAGTATCTGCCTGTCCAAAGCCCTGTGGTAATATCCTCTCTAAACAATAAATCTCTAATCTTCTACTGGAGTACAGAGGGGTAATTGCCAACTGCACAGAGAAGATGTGTAGATCTGGAGATTGAATAGCTTTTTAAATAGCTATCCACCATCCTCTTTATTTTAGCTGTTCCCTCCAACATCACTTCCAAGTTCACTGTGTGCCAAAAATTCCTAACATTTTAAGGGGTTCTGTGAAATAAACTAAATTCATTCTTCACTGTTTTCCCTGCAGGTTTGGGATTTAGCTTTCTCAGCTATCCAAAATAAGTACCAGTTTCTCTCTACTATTTTTTTCTTCTGTTTTTCCCCCCAGATTTCTGGGTTCATTTCTCCTTCTTCTATCTTTTCTTCTTCTTACTCTCCTTCTTCTTCTCTTTCTCCTCCTCCTTCTCCCCCTCCTCCTCCTCCTATTCCTCCTCTCTTTTCTTTTTTAAATCTGCTTTCTTTATTTCCTCTATTGCAAATTTTAAAGTCTATTTATTTCTTCCATGACAGAGACAAAGAAAGACAGACAGGCACCCCTAATAAGGTCTTCATGTTACTATCCACTCTCAGTTTTAGCTGGCCTGGAATGTGGGCTCGTGTGTGTGTGTGTGTGTGTGTGTGTGTGTGTGTGTGTATGTGTACCCAGAAGGCTCAGGGAAGCTCTAGGACATGAAACCAGGACCTTTCCCTTGTGTTTCCAATTGTATTACCACTGTGCTAACACCTGAACTCTTATTTATTTATTTATTTCTTTGTTAATCCCTTTTCTGATGTTTTTTTTCCACTTAGATGAGATTGGGAAAGAACTAAATTTGATTATGTAGAGAGAAAGAGGGATAGTGAGAGAAAAGGTAAAAAATCAGCCTTGGGAGAATGGCCATGCCACAATTCCTTCTCCTCCAATCTCCTCTTGGGATTTTAGGCATGCACGCACATGCACCCAGTGTTATTTTTCAAGCTCCCAAGTCTGAGACTCAAGCTGAGACCAGTCATGTGAGAGTCCAGCGCCTTAACCACCACACCACTACTGGCCCCAAGCCTGGATTTTTTTTTTTTTTTTAAGAGGTGTTTGCGATAGGGTGTGTGCGCTTGCCAGAAAGACAGAGAGAGACAAAGAGACAGAAAGTGTCTCCAGGGGGGATGGCCGCCCTGCAATCCCTTCTCCATTCTCCTCTCAGGATCTTAGGCACACACACACACGCACGCCGAGCATGAATTTAAGCCACTCTGTCTGGGACTCGAACCGCAGTCTACTACATGGGAGTCCTCAACAAAGATTAAATAAACTCACACTGGGTGCATATGCATGCCCAAAATCCTAAGAGAAGAGAATGGAGGAGAAGGGATTGCTGCGTGGCCATCCCCTCTGTTGTGGGGTGGTCATGTCTTTGTTTTCTGTCCTTCTGTCTCTCTGGCAAGTGCATGTGCCTGATAGCAAAAGTCTCTCAAAAGAAAAAGTACTAAATCTTCAATAGAAATCAAAATATAATACTAAGTAGAAACAAATCATCAGCTTAATTATTTGCAAAAACTCAAAAAATACACTTTCACAATGAGTATAGATTAAGAATCGCTTCTGTTCACCTAGAAAGTTAGTAGAATTAACTTGCTGTAGAACTCTCTGTTCTTCTTCAAGAAATCATAACCCTTGCTGCAATTCATTGAAAGTCTGACGTTTATCACTTTCATCTTTTCATTTCTCTCTGTTCATGCTCCAGGCCCAAGTGTTCAATGTAGAGGTAAAGAGCCATGATACATAGAAGCACACCAGAGGGGTTTTTTAATCTCATGTAAACAAATATTCACAACTCAAATCTAGATGTTCTTAGGTAATTTTTGTTCCACTTCCATCACTTTAGAGAGGGAAGTCAGTGGGTTAAATACTCAGTTTCTAAACATTACTCCTATTCATGTTTTATTCCTATTGTTGCCCTGTTTTACCTCAAAAGAGGAGGAGACTTAGTTGCAGGTGCTCTGAGCTGTCTTCAATTTTACAAATTGTTCTTCAAGGCAGTCAGAGTATCTAGAAGTCCATCAATATCTCCAATGCAAAAGTTTTCTAAATTATTTCTTGAGTACTCCCGTGTAGTACTCAACCCATCACCAAATAGTATTGAATAGGTATCATTGTGTCACTGGTCCTTTAGCTCTGGAACAGGAGCAAAGGGATAGAAGTGGATACACAGCAACCTGTCTAGCAAATAGGATTTAACATAAGGAAAAGAAAAAAGACCAGCCAGGTGGTATGATTGTTAAGGTATCTAGATCCCACATGCCAACTCTATTGTTTGAGTCCTGGACCTGGTAGTTTGATAATCACACTGGGCACATGTACATGTGTGCCCAAAATCCTGAGAGGAAATTAGAGGAGAAGGGATTGTAGCATGGCCATCCCCCCAGGGGGTTGATTTCTCGCATTCCTTCTCTCACTCTTTCTGTCTCTTTCTGGTGTGCACACACTCTATAGCAAAACAAAACAAAACCTTGGATTGTGAAGGTACGTATTTTTTCACTTTATAATGATTATAACAACTGTCTTTTCTGTCTTTAAAAATAAATACATTGGTAAGAACTAGTCAGATGCTATCATTTTATTATGTGTGCCATTTGTAGAATGTGTTTGTGCGGGAGAATTTGCCCTTTCCATATGTTTTAAGTTATTGGCAAAACAAAGTTAAACAAATGCATTTTGAAAGCATGGTGTGAATGTCTTCCACTTTAGTTATTTATAGCTGTCCACAGTATCAATTTTTATTTTAAAAATTTTAGAGTAATTATAGGGCAAGAGATATGTGCTAAACTTGAAAATATAACCAATAATGACTTACACAGTGAAAACTACATACAGAAGTAGTTTCCTCAGATAAGAAGAATCAATTCTAAGAATTTTATTTTATCCAACATCCTTTTCTCTTTTTTTCCAAATATATCTATTGATTCCATAAGTTACAGAGACAGACAGTACCCCTAACAGAATCTTGACAGCACAATCAAGCCCAGCTTCAGGCAGCTCAGCTCATGGGCATCATACACCTGGTGTACTCTATGTACGCAAATTTGGCAACCTTCTCATGTGGGTCAACTTTGCAGAGTATAACATTTTACCACTGTCCCACCGTCCAACACTTATTCAAGACTGATTTAAAAAAAAAAAATTGCCAAGGGGCATGTGTGCTTGTTTGAAAGAGAGAAAAGAGAGAGAACACCCCTCTGTGCCAAAGGAGCATTCCTTTTTCTTCTGTTTCTCCTTCACAGTATTTTGGGCATACATGCACATGAACCTAGGGTCTTTTTTAAGTCATCAGAGGCAGGACTAGACCAGTGATTGGCCATGTGATATCTAGCTTCCTTAACCACTATGCTATAGGCCTAGCCCAATGGAAGATTCTAAATATAAAGGAATTATTCATCTCTTTTTTTAATACTTTGACGATTTTTCTTTTTTTTGGGGGGGGGGAGAGGTTTTTGCGATAGGGCGCGTGCGCTCGTCAGACAGACAGAGAGAGACAGAGAAACAGAAAGCGAGAAATCGAGAAATCACCTCCTGCGGGGATAACCACACCGCAATCACTTCTCCATTCTCCTCTCAGGATCTTGAGCACGCATGCACATGCGCCCCTGCGTGAGTTTTAAACCACTGGGTTCGGGATGCAAAACGCAGTCGACTACATGGGAGTCCAGCGACATAGCCATTACTCTAACTGCTGGTCCCTACAATTTTTCTTTTCTTTTTTTTTTTTCCTTTGGAGAGGTTTTTCCTGTAGGATGCGTGCGCTCACCAGAAAGAGAGAGAGACAGAGAGACAGAAAGTGAGAAATCACCCTCCAGAAGGGATGGCCACACTGCAATCCCTTCTCCTCCATTCTCCTCTCTGGATCTTGGGCATGTACACACACATGCCCTGCATGAGTTTAAGCCACTGTGTCAGGGGCTCAAGCCACTGTGTCAGGGGCTCGAACCATGGTCAGCTAGATGGGAGTCCAGAAACATAGCCATTATGCCATCTGCTGGTCCCACTTGATGATTTTTCTATTTTGGAAAATGTAAATAGACAAGAGAAGGAAATAAAAGATACAAATGCTGTAAAATAGGAGGCAATGTTTGTAAGTGATGTGGTTATTTACCTACATAACCCAAAAGAAGAAAGTTGAAATAATAGAAAACAATTAACACATACTATAAGTAAGCATAGTTTAAAAATATATACAAAAACCAATAATTTTTTAATAAAATAAAATACTAATTTGAAATGACTAATATGTAGAAGAAAAGATCCAATTCACAACAGGTATTAATAATAAAAAGTCCTTTTTTTAGGGAGACTTTTTCTATATGGCACGTGCACTTGCCCAAGAGTCAGAGAAAGGCAGAAGACAGAAAGTGAGAAATCACTCCCCCAAGGGAGATAGCCATACCTCAGTCCCTTCTCCTCTATTTTCCTCTTGGTATTTTGAGCATTCACATACACATAAACCCAGCATGAGTTTTAGCCACCAGGTCTATGAGGGAGTCAGGCATGGTTGACTATGTGAGAGTCCAGCGACATAACCATTACGCCTCTGGTTATGTAACGGTTATCTGCTGGTTCTAATAATCGAAAATATATGCTCAGCTTAGGTGACACATTTTCTAGTGTACCAAAAGCCACATGGGTAAACTTGGATTCAGTCCCCAGATTGCCCTGATAATATACCAAGCATGCACTCAAGCACCCAAATCCAAAGGAGTTGCAGGACTGAGAAAAGAGGATTGCAGCATAACTATACCCTGTCAAAGGTGATTTGTCTCTCTCTCTCTCCCCCTCCCCCCGTATATGTTATCATTAAAAAAAAACAAACAAAAAACAAACAAAAAAAAAATCAGGGACAAACTTTTATAAAGCAAAGACAACATTAAAATTTTACTGAAAATGTCAATATACAGAAAGAAAGAACATTTATTTTCTAAAAAAATCTGACTTGGTAATGATATCAATTATCTCTAATTTAGTCAATGGATTTCCTCTGACCCCAATTAAAAAACCAATTTGTAGAAAAAGAAAAAAAAATAAAAATTTTATGTGACAGGTGATTAGAAACATCAGATTAGTAAGGAAAATCTTAAAGAAAAGAGTAACAGGGACCAGCATTTGGTGTAATGGCTATGTTGCCAGACTCCCATGTAGTTGACTGTGGCTTGAGTCCTGGACCCAGTGGCTTAAACTTATGCTGGGCACATGTGCATGAGTGACCAAGATCCCAAGAGGAGAATGGAGGAGAAGGGATTGTGGTGTAGCCATCCCTCCTGGGTGTGATTTCTCCCTTTCTGACTCTCTGTCTCTCTCTGTCTTTCTGGCAAGCGCACCACCTTATGGCAAAAGAAACCATCCAAAAAAAAAAAAAAGGAAAAGAGTAACAAAATGGACAACTCTGCTAAATTTTAAAACATACTATCATACAGTAATAGTAATTAAAAGTATGATATTGGAACAAGAATACAAAGATTAAACATATCAGAAAAGGGGTGCAAGTATATTTGAAAATTTAGTATAATCTGTGAAGAAAAGACTTATTAGTCAATGAATAGTACTGGGATGACTGGCTAGCCATTTGGAAAATAATTAAGCTAGATTCCTACTTCCTCATTATACTAAAATAAATTCCAGATGGATAAAAAAAATTAAACTGAAACCATAAAAGTAGTTAAAAAAGAACTCAGATGACTGTTTTTAATAAACTTGGAAGAGGAAAGGTTTTCAAAAAGTGACATAAGACTTAGAATTCAAAAGGGAAAGACTGATAATTTTGACTACTTAGAAATGAAAATGTTCTTGTCTACATAAAAATACCAATAAAGCCATAAGATATAAACTTGAAAAAATTAACATGACAAATGTGAAAAAAGGACTAATTTCTTTAATACATGTTTTTAAAACTTTTAAAGAATTGTAAGGGAAAAAAAAGACAAATGAAAACTCAGTAGTGGATTGAATAAAGTGAATAAAGTACTACTAGTGGCCAGCCTCCGATAAAGAATTGCTAATTATATAAACTATGAGAAGACATCAACCTTACTCACAATTTAATAAATGAAAAATAAAAGGATACTACAAAATTATATATTTAATAAGCAAAGATTAAAATTTGCTAATATGAAGTACTAAAGTATCTCTGCACATACAAAGATGAAAAATGATGTTGATGAAAGTTTATTAGGAGAATAGATTGCACTTTTGAAGGGTAATTTGACATTATTTACGTACAAAATTTAAGTTTCCATTGAACTAGCAATTACACTAGCAATTATTAGCAACTTAAGGAACAAATAAACTCACAAATATTCAAAGATAAATACAAGTTTGGTTTATATTCAGCCAGTAGGAAAACTATAGCCTTGATGATTATTAAAACACAAAAATATTTCTGACAAATGTTTGCTGCAATGAGTTCCTTGAGAGCCCTGCTCCATACATCAGCCACCTGGCTCTCTGCAGTGGGTTTCTCTATGATCCAGTAATTACAGGATTAATAGTTGGCCCAGCAAGAGACCATCAGGATTTCCCTCCAGTGCTTCAGTTGAGATCCATTTTATTGGTAAGTACCTAGG
Organism: Tupaia belangeri chinensis; assembly: GCF_000334495.1. Classification (NCBI taxonomy): domain Eukaryota; kingdom Metazoa; phylum Chordata; class Mammalia; order Scandentia; family Tupaiidae; genus Tupaia; species Tupaia belangeri. The sequence goes on along the minus strand of NW_006205117.1, from coordinate 1,757,743 downwards.
CACAAGGACTGTTATAATCTCAATACTGCCTCTGTGAATAAGAATGTGCACTGCAATTTGTTAGAAAATATCTAAATACCCACTGATAAAAGACCGATTGCATCATTTTAAAGTATAATAATACTATGCTACAATTTTAAAAGTAAGGGAAATCTAGAGACCAGCAGATGGTGTTATGGTTGCATTGCTGAATTTCCGTGGAGTCAACCATGGTTCAAATCCCAGACCTGGTGGCTTAAAACTCATGCAAGGCGCATATGCGTTTGTGCCCAAGATCCCAAGAGGAGAATGGAGGAGAAGGGATTGGAGATTGCTACTTTTTCTTATATACCTCTCTATTAATTGATATTTTCTCTTTTCCTATTAAAAATAGTTTGATATTGCTTATGAGGTAAAAAGATTTTTAATTAATGTGAAAATATTTACTAGATCACTGATATTTTGATCCCCTTAATTAAGTCTTCAATTTTTTTTCATGAATCCTCTTGCAGTCTAATGAAACCTATGTAACATTTTTCACACTGATTTCTTAAAATGTGTAAAGTAAAATATATAGAAGTACAAAGGAAACCAATTATACTGAAATACAGTTATCAAAATATTTTCAAAAAATTGTGACAGAGGATCCAGTAGGTAGCACACTGGTTAAAGTGCTGGACTCCCACATGGGTGACCACAGTTCGAGTGCTAGATCTTGTGGCTTGAAACTCATACCGGGCAAGTGTGCATGTGGGCCCAAAATCCTGAAAGGAGAATGGAGAAGAGATGGTCGTGTGTCTCTCCATGTCTCTCTGGCTTTCTAGTGAGTGCACTATAGCAAAACTCTCTCTCAAAAAGAAAGAAGAGGTTTTTCTATTGATACATTTGATGACAATATCAAGAGTAGGTCTAATAACTATTACCAAAGAAACAATGACCAGAAGTGATATTTTAAGATATGTGGAGTAATTTTAATATGATATGAAAATGTATATAATTTCTACCCTTAACACAGTTCCAGGTATTACAAATAGTATTGTGATTTGTTGTTTATATTCATCATTGGAAAAAATACGAAGTTTAGTTGGCTATTAGTAAAAATAAAGATACAGTCTTTCCCTCTGAGTTTACAGATCTTCTGAATCCTATCCATGAGTCACTTGAAAAGACCATGGATTCCAGATCTAGAAATTCTATTATAGATAAATTTGAAAATGTTAGTCTCTCACTTGAAACCAGTTCTACATCATTTTGTGATTTCTTAGTTTAAATGCATCTACACACAATGCTGAGGTAGAAAGAATGGAGTCTTCAGAAATGATTATCAGATCACTGACTTTTTGAACAAGGTCTTAATGAGCTGAATCACATACAATTAGCTCAATGTTTCAAAATAGAGTGCATCTATGATTCTTAAATTTCCTTTTATGTCTCTACTTTCCTATTCCTTCCATTCTATGTATAGACACTGAGGTTCTACCTCTCCCCACACCACTCTCACATTTTATTTCCAGCTACTCTGTCCTCTATTTTTTTTTAGACCTTTAGAGTGCTTTTTAACTTATTTTAATATCAGCTCCTGATCTTGGTTTCAGTGGTGGGTTTAGCTCATCCTTATCAAGCCATATCCACATGCTAACCTTTACCCAGAATAGGGAATGCAATTTGAAATGGTATTCCAGTGATAGGGTTGGATTTATACTAAAATAGTCACACTACAAGTACTCACTGTGACTAATGCTTCAATGGATCAAGGTGGCTGGAATTAGTGGAAACATTGGTGGCTATAGAACAGATAATGATCCTACATAGAAACGAATCAACCCTGTATTTTGACATGTTTCCTGATCTGAGACTTAAAAAAATTACTCTCAGCAATTGCTCTTTTTATGATATAACAAATTTTCTTTGCTAGTTTTTCTTTTTTATTTATTTTTTTTTGGAGAGTTTTTTTTGTTTTGTTTTGTTTTTATTTTTTTGCTATAGGGCGCGTATGCTCACCAGACAGACAGAGAGAGACAGAGAAACAGAAAGCGAGAAATCGCCCCCCAGTGGGGATGGCCACGCCACAATCCTTTCTCCTCCATTCTCCTCTCGGGATCTTGGGCATGCATGCACACGCACCTGGCATGAGTTTAAGCCACCGGATCCAAGGACTCGAACCACGGTCGACTACATGGGAGTCCAGTGACATAGCCATTACACTAACTGCTGGTCCCTCTTTGCTAGTTTTGAAACCAATTTTACATGGTTGCTATGCGTGCATGACTGTGTACACGTGTGCTGGTGTGTGAGGTGATTACAAAAGTAGTTGTGAATCATCAAGGTAAAGGATATTTAGACATATTTTGATCTCAGAAAATACATGTTCTATAACTAAAGAGATTGAAGGATAGAAAAGTATAGTCATACGTAACATAGCTGAGTCATGATGATGAAACACTAGAATGTTGGGTAGCTAGGTCCAAATAATGGTAAAACTCTATAGTAGTAATCTAAAATATCTTGCTGCTGGGGTCCCCAAAGGCCTAATCCATTCAGATTGATTGTGTGACTTTTCTTAGATACTATAAGATCTATCATTTACTTGAGCTAACTTCTGCTCCTTCCAATCAAATAGGCTTGGAATCAGTAAGTGTTCTGAGTAAATTCCTAATTATGAGTTTGTTTTGGGACCAGCAGTTAGCGTAATGGCTATATCGCTGAACTCCCACATTAGCCAACCATGATTCGAGTCCTGAACCTGGTGGCTTAAACTCACACCGGGCACGCGTGTGTGCCCAAGATCCTGAGAGGAGAATGGGGGAGAAGGGATTGTGGCATGACTATCTCCGCTGGGGAGTGATTTCTCGCTTTCTATCTCTCTCTCTCTTTCTGGCAAACGTATGCGTCCTATAGCAAAAACCTCTCCAAAAAAAAAAAGAGTTTGTTTTGTGATTGTTGTATTTTAGAATTCTTATTAATTGTATTCAATTTAGTGGAGTACATATGTGGTCAGCATATAAGGAGCTATGGTGACATGGCCTCAGAAGATGAAAATAAAGTAATCTTTTTTGAATGAAAGAAAAAGAATCATACATAATCATTGAAAAGTATAGAAATAATCTATTCTAGAAAGGTGATTTCTAAATGTATGAGTGAGGAAACTGGAAACCTTCTGATAAAGGTTAAACTATAAATTTAATTTATTTAGTAGAAAATCTGACTTTAGGCAATTAAGTGTAGAATAATACACCAAGTAAGAATGCTAAAAGAGCCAGTCCTGTGGACTTGTGGTTAGGGAAACCAATCCAACATCTTGGACAACACACTTTAAATCCCAGCCCCGGCAATTTGAGATGCCTTGCACCAGGCATGTATAGATATGTGCCCCAAATCCCTATAGGATGGAGAAATAGAGGAGAAGGGATTACTGTGTGACCATGCCCTAATAAGGGCTGCTTTCTCCTTTTCCCTTTATCTTTCCCTTTGTCTCTCTCTGACAAGTGCATGTGCCATCTGACAAATAAATAAATGAGTATTAATTAAAAGAGATAGCTTTGCTTGTGAATAAAATACATTTTTAAAATAATACTGACCAAGAAAATCCCACAAAAAACAAAGAATGATAGCATATTTTCCCCACTATCCTGCTTGGGATGACAGTGGACACAAATACATCATCTTCATAGAATACCTCTCCATACTTTGACACATAATTTCAAAGCAACAACTTTTTATTTACAATTATGTCTCTTATTTTTCACTAGGGAAAAAGTGCAATGGCCGAATGATAAACAGTATCGTAGAGCCCTATTAAAGTTCTCCCTGAAAATTAATAGGTGAGTTTCTGGGTTGTGCATCATTCTCTTGTGTTACTGGTAAGCAGGAGATCTATTGATTCTAACCTTTTTTTTCTTGGTTTACTCTCTTATTTTCTGGAAATTATATTTGAATAGCTTCCTAGAAAGAGTGCATTGGAATTTCCGTATCTTACCTGTCTAAACATGTCTATTATAAGCCCACACTTAATTGAAAGGTTGGTCAGGTACAGAATGTTTGATTGAAAATAATTTTCACTCAGTATTTTGAAGGCTTGTTACATTTTATTTTAGCTTCCAGTATTACTATTCTATCTGCCATTCTGCTTCCTGATTCTTCAGATGAGACTTCAGATGAAATATTTCTGACTAGATTTTTTTCTAGTCATTGTATATTCATTCAATAACTCTTCCAGAGAAATATTTTATTTTTAATCCCATCTTGTTGATTAGGAAACTGAGATTCGGGGAAATTTTTAAATTGTAGTCATGGAACTAAGAAGTGTCAGGCTCAAAATTTAGATACTATCAGTTGGGTCATTGGGAAAGTTGTGATGCAGTTTTGCATAGAAAAACAGAAAAATACGTCTTGGCTTTCGTAATGACCTAATAATTCGAGAGCTCATGTGCTTTATTTACACCATATAAAAGTTAATACCTTAATATTTTATGGGACCTGAGGATTCATTTAATACAATTATTTGACTTATAACAGTGATTCGTGTTCTTTTCGTGTTCTTTTTCTTTCTTTTTTTTTTTTTTTTTTTTGGAGAGCTTTTTGCAATAGGGCACGGGTGCTCGCCAGAAAGACAGAGAAAGACAGAGAGCCAGAAAGCGAGAAATCACCCCCCACCAGGGGGGATAGCCATGCTGCAATCCCTTTTCCTCCATTCTCCTCTCAGGATCTTGGGCACGCACGGACCTGTGCCTGGTATGAGTTTAAGCCACCGGGTCTGGGACTCAAACTATGGTCCAATCCATGTATATATAATCTATAAAATATGTGATATTCAAGGTCAATGTGAAATCAGAGACATAGCCATTATGCCAACTGCTGGTCTCCCTCACCTTGATTTTTATTTGCTCCTTTTTTCTTTTTCTTTCTTTCATTTTCTTTCTTTATTTTAGGTTTTGCCATAGGGAGCATGCACTTGCCAAAGAGAAACAGAGAAAGACAGAGAGAGAGAAAGTGAGAAATAATCCATCCCCTAGAGGAGATGGCTATACTGCAGTCCCTTCTCCCCCCTTCACCTTTTGGGTTTGGGGGCACATACGCACATATGCCCAGCATGATTTTCAAGTCTCCAGGTCTAGGACCTGAACTGTAGTCAGGTAGTCCAGGGGTTTAGCTACCATACCACCTACTAGTCCCCTTATTTGCTTCTTTTTTCTAATGCAGTTCTCTCTCTCTGAAAAACTATGGTTATTCACAATATAGGCATCAAAACAGCGCTTTTAATTTTTATCTAAAATAGTTCCAACCTTTATTAGTTATTTGTGGAGTCTGTGACACATCCAAGCTATCAAGGAATGTGTAAGACAAGTAATATCAAATATCATTATCCAGATAAATAATCAAAAATCAAATACCTTATTATTTCAATTATCAACCAATATGTTAATACATCAGCCATTGTATCTGCTCCATTTGAAATCTTTTTAAAACAGTGTTCTAATTTCTTTTCACAGAAAATAGCCTTGTGATTTTAATGTGCTCCAAGCTGATTAGCATCTTAAAATTAAAATCCAAAGCATTGTAAAATGTGACTTGTCTTTTATGAGGAGCACTTAGATGTGTCTTTCATTTCTTTAAGCTATTTACATGAAATCTGTGATTACTTCTCTAAAGGCATCATTTTGAAAAATAACTGTCTCAGAGTGGCTGCTATGTTAACATAGAGTGAGGTTTTCATTTTAACAGTATGTAATACAATACTTTTACAGATGGCAAAGTATTAAGGTTGAATTTTATTTGCTACAAGTGTGCTTAAATAATATGCTGACCACATTTTAATGGAGGCTGATACTATCACCAGATTATATACACTAAACTTTCAAGTACCATTTAAAATAAATATGAAATGAAATTATTTCCTCTGTAATTATCAGGTCAAAATAAACAAAATTATACATGTAAGATAATATGCAGTTACTTCAAAAAGTTTGTGGAAAATGTAATTAAAGTTCAAGTTAATTTGGGTGCAAAAAAGAATTGAAATACATGCAGTTTTTTCATAGTACATAATGTCTATAAACTTTTTTATGACCTTTCATGTATATATAATCTATAAAATATGTGATATTCAAGGTCAATGTGAAATCAGTGTGTAAATCCCAAACCTAGCAAGTGGTATCTATTAATCTTTTTCTTCTACCACAATAGTTCCATAACATTTATTTAATCTTCTTATATTTGGGTCATTGTAGATGCCAGATATACTTAAAAATCCATCTGCAAAAGGAGAATTGGGACTTCTATATTACCCATTATTGATTGCTTGTGTCTCTATTGTACCTTCCTCCCCCAGAATCTGTCATACAGTGCAGAAAAGAGGCAAGCATAAAGTTACTCATTAGCTAAGCTCTGCCCTCCCTTGATTTTCAAAAATTTCTTCCAAAATTGGTTTCTTTGGAAATGATTTTAATAGATTATGTCATAAAGTATGTTTTATGGTCTTGTAATAGATGTCAGAGAAGGATTGTATAGTGAAATTAGTTAAAATCTGTGTAGTTTTTTATTGCAGAATTTAAAAGATTTAATATGTTACAAAATGTTCGTTATAATATTTATAACAGGAGTGAGCTATTGTATGAGTTTCTAAGTCTAATTTGACTAGGAAACTGACTTTAAGTCTCTCATTGTTCTAAAGATCAAGAGGCAATTGGAAAATACTCTTGTAGACACTGATAACATGTCTGTTATAACCTTTTCAAAATGCAATAATGATTTTAGTGGTGAACAGTCTCTCTCCCTACTGTTAGTTACATACCCATATTTTATGTAAACTATAATAACTAGTTTCAAACTTGCACATGTAGATTTAAGTAGATGAACCCAAGAAAAACATAGATTTATGAAGGATGATTCTATACAGAAAAAAGTATAGAACTAAACTGGGTTTTTTACAGAGTCCATAAAAAGCATTCTTAAGAGAGCTGCTTTATAATGATAAATTATTCCAAACTCCAGTTTTCTCTGTGAACCAGTTCTTAAAAAAAAAAAATCTTCCTTTTCCTTGAATGAGTTATTACTATCTCCTCACTACCAGACATCTCAATAGGAGGTATAGGTTTTCTGCTAAAACAATTTGAAGCTAATTCTAACATTTTTATTTTCAATTCTTCAGCAAGCTCAGTGCATTTTAAGAAATGGATATAAAAATGGTCATTCATCTGTAATTAGGTTTCATGTTCTTAAAGGAAACTTTCTCTTAGCAATGTAATGCCTAAAAGAAAAGTGTATATTAATTATTTTATTTGTTCATTAAGTTAGAATTTATGCCCATTCTTGTACTATACATTGGCTTGAGAGAAAAAGAAAATGCTGGATCCTCTCCTCAACTTGTATGAAATAATAAAATACAGGCTAAAAACTGCTATGATATAGATACAATGGAGATCATTTGTAACAAGCTTATGACAATTCAACAATACCAGTACCAACAAAAAGTCACTCTACTATTTCACTGGAAATACTCTTCTTGTCAGTGTCTCTCAAAATCATAGTTTTTATACACGCTAAAGTTTGAAGACGACTTCTAGTTTTTGTTCTGATATGTAAAGAAAGATGTTGGAAGTCATTACTCCCATCCTCACAACAAAGAAAATGCTGAAAATCAGTAACTTTTATAGCCCCATCTACCAATTGAGATCATAACTGGAAAAAGATGCAAATATTAAGAATCACAGCTGACCAGAAGCAGAAGCAAAATCCTGCCACTGGAGGTAGTAGTAATAAGAAAACTTAAAATTTTCTTGGTGATTTACTGAAGACTCAGTTGGATTCTAATGAGGGTTAAAAAAATCTACAGAATGCTGTTTTAGGGTCCCTCCCCCTACTTTCATGGATTTTATCTCCAGGAGTCCTAATAGGATCTAAAGTTGAAAAGGCAAAGAAGGGGAAATTCCTCCATGCTTCTGGCAAAGGGAGGGGATAGTAACCATTTTTAAATACACTTATACCATTCTGTTTTCCTTAACAAAGTGTTGCTATCAAAAAAATTTTTTTCATTATAAAAGAAAAAGGGAATGACTTTATCAGGGCCAAATTGACTTTGGTTTTATTAAAGCTAAACTGACCTTGAGGGAAGGCAAATACCCAAGCAATCTCTAGCCACCCTATCTCACCTAATGGAAGTGGACAAGAAAGCTAAGAGGCAATCGTGAAGGTCACAGACCAGAGGCATAGACTTAACTAAAAAACTGAGATGTGTCATAGGACTGTAGAATATATCTCCTCCACCTATAACTTACTGCCACATTAGTCAGGGTACTACTAATAACTTTAGCTAAATAAATAAATAAATAAATAAGCTTTTGAACCATATTTAAGAAGGGGTACCTAGAAAAACTCAAGACAATAGAAATATAGAACCCTGGGGAAATTTTAGCTTTTGACAGCTTTATCTACAGCAAACAGAAAACACAGTCTAATTATTTTAATTAGAAAGATAAATGTAAGGGGCCAGCAGGTGGCTTGGTGTTTAAGGCATTAGACTCCCATGACTGATCATGGTTTAAGTCCTGGACCTAGCAGATTGAAAAATCATGCCAGACACATGTACGTGCATGGCCAAAATCCCAGGAGGAGATGGAGGAATAGGGATTGCAGCATGGCCATCCTCCACAGAGATGATTTCTCACTTTCCCTCTCACTGTCTCTCTCTCTCTGTGTCTCTCTCCACATAAGCATGTGGCTTATGGCAAAAAAAATATTTTAAAAAGAAGATAAAAGCCTTTTCTGGTCGATGTGGTTTCCGAGTGTGGCGTTGGCGCTCCGGGGCCTGCAGCATGAGCATCCCGGCCTTCATCTACATCAGCGATGAAGACCAGGAAGCTGAGCTTTGCGCCTACCTGAATTCCAAAGGAGCAGAGAACTCAGAGGAGAACTCAAAGGGAAGACAGCATGTTGACTTGGCTCAGATTATTGAGGCCTGTGCCGTGTATCTGAAAGATGACAAAGAGGTGCAGAGCGTGATGAGCAGCGTGGTGTCCCCCCTCCTGATCCTGGAGCCCGACAAGCAGGAAGTGCTGATCAAAAGCCTGTGTGAGAAGCTGGTCAAGTTTCAGAAAGGTGAATGGCGGTCCTTGAGGCTGCAACTGTTGAGCAACCTTTTTCATGGGATGGACAAGAACACGCCCGTGAGGTTCATGGTGTACTGCAGCCTTGTCAAGGTGGCCACCGTGTGCAGGGCCATCCAGTATATCCCCGCTGAGCTGGAAAGGGTAAGAAAGTGGATTTCCAACTGGAACCTCAACACTGAGAAAAAGCACACCCTACTCAGGCTGCTTAACGAGACCCCCCGTGGACTGTAAGAAAAGTGACCTTCCTCAAAAGTTATGGTAGAGTTGCTTGGAAGTTCTTCCCAGGCAAGGGTGGATGCCCACCGGTGCATCCTGTGAGCATTGAAAGATCCAAATGCATTTCCTTTTGATCATGTTCTTACTTTAAGACCAGTCAGGTTTTTGGAAGGCCAGCTCATTCATGATCTCCTAACCATTTTTGTGAGTGCTAAATTGACATCATATGTCAAGTTTTATCAGAATAATAAAAAATTCATTGATTCGTTTGGCCTGGTGCATGAACAGAATATGGCCAAAACGAGACTACTTACTTTTATGGGAATGGATATGGAAAATAAAGAAATTTCTTTTGAAATGATGCAGCAAGAACTTCAGATTGGAGCTGACAACATCAAGGAATTTGTTATTGACACTGTAAGAACTAAAATGGTCTACTGCAAAATTGATCAGACCCAGCGGAGAGTAGTTGTCAGTCACAGCACACATAGGACATTGGGAAGCAGCAGTGTTAGTCAACACCTGGAAGCAGAACTTGAATAAAGTGAAGAATAGCCTTCTGAGTCTTTCTGATCCCTGAGTTGTTAGGCATTTAATTTTGTTCACTTGGGAGGGGAAAACCCTAAATCATAGTAAACTATTATGAACAACAACAGCAACAAAAAAAGATAAAATAAATCCTTACTTTAAAGTTCTTACTTTGGTTCCTTTTTAGTTTTTTTTAAAATAATAATTTTATTTAACTTTGTGTATTTGTTTATTTTAATTTGACCAGAGAGGGACAGAGCAAGAGTGAGAGAGAGAAAGGAAGCTGCTAGGTCTGGGACTTGAAACACTGTCAAGCATGTGGGAGTCCAGTGCTCTCAACTACCATGCCACCTGCTGGTCCCACTTTGGTTCCCTTTTACCTGATACATCATTCTTGACTTTAAACAAAAATAAATAAATAAATAAGATACTCAAAGAAAACCAAACAAACAAATAAAAGACAAAGCAAGTATCACAACCAGACTCAGAATCTTTTTAATAGCAAATATTTTTAAATTATCAAACTAGGAATTTAAAATAATTATGATTAAATATGCCACAATCTCTAATGAAAAAAGGTCAGTATGCTAGAACAGATGCATAATATAAGTAGAGATATGGAAACTAATAAAGAAACAAAAGGAATACCCAAAGGACAGAAGAATACTTAATCGGAAGAATGCTTGCACATCTATGTTTATTGCGGCACTATTCACAATTGCTAAGTCATGGAAAGAACCCAAATGCCCACGAATAGATGAATGGATAGAAAAACTGTGGCACATATGCTCAATGGAATACTCTTCAGTCATAAAAAAAAAAAAAACTGGCTTTTGACAGGAAGTGGATGAATATGGAAGACTTACTGCTGAGTGAAGCAAGCCAGGCTATGAAGGAGAGGCGTCGTATGTCCCTATTTAATATATACCAAGTGTCTGCACTCTATGACCAAAACTAATTGACTAAAGGATATAGAAACACAGTACATAGATGTAAATACCACATACCGTGTGTGTGGGGTCTGAGGAAGGACATTTAGAATCAAAATAGGGAGGCAAAGCATTGATGGCACAAAGAAATGTGGTATTTGTTGAAGATATTTTGTAGTTTTATCAACTGTACTAGGGGGAAAAGTTCACCTGTTGAAATATACATTTTGTAAGACAAGTAATAATGTGATTGAATGTATAAAAGAAAATGAAAATAAATAAATAAATAAATAATAATTTTTAAAAACCACTATAGAAGAAAAGAACAGTATTGATGGGCTTATCAGTGGAATGGACATACTTGAGGAGAAATCGGTGAGTAGGAAGATATACCACTAGAAACTTTCCAGTCTAAGAAAACAAATATCCAAGAACTATGAAACAATTATAAAAGGTGTAATGTGTGTGTGTGTGTGTGTGTGTGTGTGTGTGTGTGTTTTACATATAATACCAAAAAGTGAAGAAAAAGAGAAAGGAGCAGGTAGAATATAAAAGTAATAAAGGCTGAGTATTTCCTGAAATTAATGACAAATACCAAACCAAGAAGTTCAGCAGAATAAATGCCAAAAACCTACACCTAGGCATATAACATTAGAACTGCAGAAATTCAAGGATAAAAAGAAAATCTTGAAAGAAGCCAGAGGTGGTGGATATGAGATGATAGAACTTTACTTATAGAGGAACAATAGTTAAGAATTACATCACACTTCTATTCAGAAATCATGCAATAAGGAAAAGAGTGGAGTAGGCTGGCTCGATAGCCAAGTAACTAAGGGCTAATCCCACATGACTGACTGTGCAGCTTGAATTCTACTCCAAAAGGCTGAAGAACACACTGGGTGCATGTACATGTATGCCCAAATCCAGACAAGATACAGAAATGGAGAAAGGATTATGGCATGACCACACTCCACTGGGAGTGCTTTCTCACACTCTGTTTCTCTTTGTCTCTGGTAAGTGCATGTGTTCTTTGGTAACTGAAAAGAGAGAGAGAGAAAGAAAAGAATGAAGTGAAATACTTAAGGTATTGAAATAAAACATCAACTTGGAATTCTGTTTTCACCGAAATGTTTCTAAAAATGAATGAGAAAGACTCTCAAGACAAATGAAAATTGATAGAATTATATATAGTTTTGAAACTTGGATCACCCTAAGTAAAGGAAGAGCATTATCAAAGAAGTAAAGAAAGGTAAAAATCACATATTTTTAATTTAAACTTATCTAACAGATAACAGAATAATAATAGCAAACATTTATTATGTGATTATATGGGTATATGCATTTATGTGGATATGCAAAATGAATGACGGCAATGTTATAAGGGAAAAATTAGAAATACTTTGTTATTAGGTATTTTCTCTATATGTGAAACAGTATATTACTTTTTGAAGGTGGACTTGGATTAGTTGTAAATGTAAATTAAGAACTCTAGGGCAACCAGTTAAAAAAAATTAAAGCAAAATTTATTATGCTAAAAGAACAAAAAAAAAATAGCTTATATAAAATGCTCACTTTAGAGCCAGCAGGTGGCATGGTGGTTAAAGTTACTGGACTCCCACAGGCTGACCACAGTTCGAGTCCCAGACTTGGTGGCTTGCATTCTCACTTTCCCTCTCTCTTCCTCTTTCTTTCTCTGTCTCTCTCTGGACAAATTTAAAAATAAATAAATAAAGTTAAATAAAATAATTTTTTTTAAAAAAATGCTCATTTGAAACCAGAGAAGGTAACAAAAGAGGGGAAGTCAAAAGGAAAAGAAAAAATAAAAAAAAACAAAGATAACAAATAGAAAATAATTACAAATATAGTAGATATTAAGCTATATCAATAATTATCTTAAATGTTAATGGCCTAATTATATCAAATTTTAAAAAATACTGTCAGAGTGACAAAAAAAGACCAAATTATATTATGTCTATAAAAACCTACTTTAAATGTAAAGACAAATAGATTAAAAGTAAAGAGATAGAGAAAGATATATCATGTTAACACTAAACAAGTTGAAGTTGAAGTTACTATATTAATTTCAGACATACCAGACTTGAGAGCACAGAAAATTACCAGAGAGAAAGACAGGCATTCAAAACTGAGGAGTCAATACCAGATGACCTAACAGTTCTTACTGTGAGTGCGATAGAGAGTCAAAATACCTAAGACAAAAACTACAGAATTACAAGAAGAAATGGATTAGTTAACTATTAGACTTGGACATTTAAACAGTCCTCAATCAACAATAGACAGATCTAGCAGGCAGAAAATCAGTCAGAGTATAGTTAAACTGACTGGCACCATCAATCAACAGAATTTAATTGACATTTTTATAGCAGAAAACATTCTTTTCAAATTTACATGGAACATTTATTAATATAGACCACATTCTGAGCCATAAAACACACCTAACAAATTTAAAAGAAAAAAGTCCCTTAAAGTATACTCTTAGTTCACAATGGAATTAAGCTAAAAATAACTAATAGAAGGATAGCTAGAAAATCCTAAAATATTTGGAGAGTAAACAGCACACTTCTAAATAACAGCTGGATCAACGAAGAAGTCTCAGTAGAAATTTTCTTATATTTTGAAATAAGTGATGATGAAAATACAACTTATTAGAATTTCTGGGATGCAAAAAAAGCAGTGCTTAAAAATTTATTGTATCAGATGTATATATTAGAAAATGTAAACGATCTAAAATCAATAATTAAATTCTACTTTAGATAACTAGAAAAAGGAAAAGAAATTAAATCCAAACCAAGCAGGAGAAAGGAAATAATAAAATAAGAGAAGAAGTGGCCATTAGATGGCATAGCGGTTATGTCGCTGGACTCCCATATGCCCAATCGCAGTTCAAATTCTAGACCCAGGGGCTTGAAACTCATGTCGGGTGCATGTGCCTGCATGTCCAAAATCCTGGGAGGAGAATGGAGGAGAAGGGATTGCAGTGTGGTCATCTCCCCTGGAAGATAATTTCTCACTTTCCCTCTCACTGTTTTTGTCTTTCTCTCTCTCCAGCAAGTGCATGCACCCTAAGGTAGATATCTCTAAATAAATAAATAAAGAGAGAAATGAATGAATTTAACATAGGAAATGAATAAAGAAAATTAAAAAAAAAAAAACACAAAAGCGATTTCTTTAAAAAGAAGAATAGCATTGGTAAGCCTCTATCACACTAATCAAAAAAAGAGAGAGAGAGAGAGAAAGGGAAAACACAAATTACTAATAGCAGAAATAAAGAGAGACCACCTCTACTGATCCCATGGATATTAAAAGGATAATAAATGAAAATTATGAACTATTCCATGCTCACAAATTTGACAATCTAGAGGAAAGGCACAATCTATCAAAATTAATACCAGGAGAAAGAGATAATCTGAATATTCTTATATCTATTAAGTAAATTGAATCAATAACTTACAAAACAGAAAGTATTAGGCCCAAATAGAGTTACTTGGAAATTCTATTAAATATTAAAACTTTTCAGCTGAGTCTTGCACTCAGCAGAGACAGAGACAGAGAAAAAGGGAGAAGAAAGTACCCATTATGCAGATGCCATCATGCTGCAATCCTGTCTCCATTTCTCCATCCTATCAGTATTTTGGCATACATGCACACAGCTCCAGCATGTCTCTGAAGCTGCCAGCCCAAGATTTCAAATTCATGGTCAGCCATGATCAGCTCTCTCAATCACCAGACCATGGAGTTGAACTAAATTCTGTTAAAGATTTTAAGGTGAAATAATACTAACTCTCTATGATCTCTTTCAAAAATAGAAGCAGAGAGAATATTTCCTGACTCACTCTTTGCACCCAGCATTAACCTAATACCAAAACCAAAGGCATCACAAGAAAATAAACAGTAGACCTATCTTTCTCATCAGCACAGATGCAAAATGCTTAAAAAGAAAGTAAAAATTAACAAATTGATCCAATGTTGCATAAAATTAATTATGTACCATGACCAAGTGAGATTTAAACCAGACATGCAAATCTGTAATGTATCCCACCAAAAGCATAAAAAAGGAAAAGTCATGTGATCATATTAAGAAATAACAGGGAAAACATTTGATAAATTCTAGCACCCATTCATTATAACCCTCTCAACAAAAGGAATAGAGAATGACATCCTCAACTTGATGTAAAGCACCTGTAAAAAAAACCCTACAGCTGGGCAAGCAAGTGGTGTAGTGGTTAAGGTGCTGGGATCCCACGTAACTGACTGTAGTTAAAGTCTCAGATCCAGCAGCCTGAAACTCATGCCAGTCATGTATGTGTGTGTGCCCAAAATTCCAGGAAGAGAATGGAGGAGAAAGGATTGCAGCATGGCCATCTTCCCATGGGATAACTTCTCACTTTCCCTCTCACTGTCTCTCTCTGGCAAGCACATGCACCCTATGCAAAAACCTAAAAATAAACAAACTGTACAGTTAATGTTATACTTAATGGGAGAAACTTGGTGCTTTTTCCCCTAAGATCAGAAGCAAACAGGTATCTTGTGTTACCACTCCAACTCAACATTGTACTGGAAGTCCTAGCTAATGCAATAAGAAAAGAAAGGAAACAAAGTGGTTACACTTCTAGAAGGGAAGAAATAAACCTTCCTTTGTTCACAGATGACTTGACCATCTATGTAGAAAATCCTAGGGAGAAGACAAAAACAGTAACAACAGAAATCTCTTGGAGCTCCTCAGAAGTTATAACAAGGTTGCTGGATACAAGGCTAATATACAAAAGTCCGTTTTTTCTCTATACCAACAATTAACAATTGGACTATGAAAAGCAAAAAACAAACAGACAAAAAAAAACACAATTCATAATTCACTTTACCACTAGGAAAAAAAAAAAAAAGGAAGGAAGGAAGAAAGAGTACTTAGTTATAAATCTGACAAAGTACCAGACCTATAAGAGGAAAACCACAAAGTGCTAATGAAAGGAATTAAAGATATAAATAAATTAACAGATGTTAATACTCAACACAAAGAATGAACCCAATGTTAATTATGGAGTTTATAATAATAATGTATCAATAGAGGTTCATGACTTGTAAAAAATGTACCACTTTTGAGCAAAATGTTATTAATAATAAAGAAAACTGTGTGTAGGGTTGAGGTGGAGAGAGGAGGTATTTGGGAACCCTATACTTTCTGCTCATGTTTTTTGTATACCAGAAACTGCTTTAAAATACAGAGTTAATTAGTAAAATCTGAGGACCACTCACTTTTGGCATTACCTTTTAGGAAGGAAAAGTATTTCTGGGTCATTTTTTTCAAAACGAATGGACACAGCCTGAGTTAAGGGCATATGCCTCCACAAGAGACATTAATAGTTTATGTCATAGAACTGTCAGTATATCACTTATTTTCTATACCATCATTTTTTTATATAGAAAAGTTATCTTGTATGGACCATGAATACAATTTTAATATGGATCCTTTGATTTTGATACAGATTATACAACTTTATTTAAATTATATCTTACATCACTTCCAATCTAAAAATGACAGGAAACTCTTGCAGATTTCTATTCAGATTAATACACTCTTTGTCCCCCTTCATAATGCCTTTGACTGGTACTTCTACTCCAAGAGATTATGCCCACCAGTTCTGGAATGTTTTCCCTGAAAGATTAGCTAGTGGTTGACTTGCTATACATACTCCATGAGTTTATATAGGCCAGAAATTTTCACATTATTTTGTACTGCCTAAAAGCAAAAGGGGAGGGGAAAAATTCCCAAAGGGTATGAAATTGCTATTTCCAAATATCCAGGTGTGATTTCAAGTAACAGTTTAGTTTGACCAGGTTAATGCAATCCTGAAGCTCAAGCTAAACTCTAAACCTATATTTAATCAAGTTAACCACAACACACAGCATAAAAGTAGGCTTTTGCTCTTGTTCCTTCTTATCAATACAAAATGCTACTTAGTTGCACCATTTTACATAACTCTTCACAATACTCTTCTTTTCCCCAAGTTTATCCATTATTTTTTTCTTGAGAGACAAAAAAAGAGAGACAGGGAGAGAGGCAGGGCAACTCTAGCAGGATTTTCATGCTGTGACCTTCCCCCAGCCTTAACCATCTCCAAATCATGGGCAATCACTCATTCTGGACACGTACAAGATCTCGGAGCTTCTCATGTAGCTTCAGCATCATAGAGCATGTGTTACAGCTGGCCACCATGGTACTCTTAGCAGCCCTAACTTCCTCTTTGTCACCTCTCAACTCATTGGCAATCTAAATTACTATGAACCTATATTTTTCAAGAGCATAAATCATAAGAGTGGAATTTTTCAATGAGAACTTCTTTTGAGAATAGCGTAGAGTTTATCTTAAGGTGTGCTTTCAGCAGATGGTAAGAAGAACAAACTAGAAACCTAGTTAATTGGGTAGTGTGTCCAAACTATTCAAGTTCTGAAAAAAATATATTTTAATATTAAGAGAAGGTTGACAGTGTGACACAGTTTTCACTCAGATCCTTCTGCCAAGGATTTAAAGTTGAGCCTCTAGAAACAAAAAAGATTTGTAATATCAAACTTCTTTTAAACAAGAACTAGGTTTTGTCATTCTCTCCCCCCTTCCCTACCCAGGAAATGGTAAACCTCCCCATTAGCTCACTTAGAAAAGAGCCATATTTTGGAAGGAAAAAAAGGAAGAGTAGCTAAGGAAACTAAAACCTTTTCAAAGGAGTAATAAAAGATCAATGCCAGAAAACTAACATGCAAAATAAAAATGAGTTTCTGTATTTTTAACAGCTTTGTTGACTTGTAGTTCACATACCATACAATTCATCCATTAAGATTTTTCTTTTATTTATGATAGAGCACATGCATCTGTGAGAATCAGAGGAAGAAGAAAAGAAGGGAGACCACCTTCCCTGGTCATGGCACAATCCCCTATCTCCAGTCTGCCTGCCCATTGGATCTTGGACTCTCTTGTTCACACCTGGCATGTTTCAAGTCAGACAGGCCAGGGATTTGACTCACACTTGCCATCTGGGAGCTAGCATCTATTGAGTAGTACATCAAGTGCTCTATTCAATGTGTTTTTTTTAACCTATTCTTAGTATTTTTCAATTATCAGCACAATTCAACCTTAGAAAATTTTCATTTTCCCTAAAAGAAACCCCAAACCTGTTAGTAATCAATTGTCATCCTCTTTTTCCTCACCCCTATTCTCAACAACCATTAGTTTACTGTTTTGCCTCTATAATATATTCACTTATTCTGAATATTTCATATAAATGGAATTGAACAATATGTGGTCTTTCATGACTGGTTTCTCTCACTTAGTTTAATGTTTTCAAGGTTCATCAATATGAGAGCATGTATCAGAACTTCATTTTATTAATTGTGAATGATATTGCTCTTTATGGAATACCACATTCCATTTATTTATGTCCATACATTGATGGACATCTGGATTATTTCAACATTTTGGACATTATGAACAATATCGCTTAGAACATTTCTGTGCAGGTTTTTGTGAAGATATATGTTTTAATTTGTTTTCCCTCTTTGGATAGATGCTTAGGAGCAGACTCCCTATGTCATGTTTTAATTCTATGCTTAACTGTTAGAGAAACTGCTGAACTGTTTTCCAAAGGAGTTGCACCATTTTACATTTTCACTAGCAATGTAAGAGGACTCCAATTTCTCCACATCCAATCTCTTCTAAATTGCATCACATAAACAAAAAGAAAGCAGGAAGGCAAGGAGGGAGGGAGGAAAAAGGGGGAGAAGGGAGGACACAGGAAGGAAGGGCGAGAAGGAAATAGTCAGATAATGTTTTCCTGCTTATAGGTCATTCCAATGAAGGACTAGACTTTTGGAGTGAGATTCTATAAGTAAAGACTAAATTGTTGACCTTTTTTTTCTGAATTATTAGCCATTTTCTCAATGGAATTATGTTTTTAAATATTTTTATGATATATGAAATGAAAAAAATGCAAGAAACATAGCACTCATATACGTACCCATTTTCACACAAAAATGCAAAGTAAAAGATGTTGAAAAACATAAGGTTTTTATGCTTTTTATCTCTAGAAATCGGGATTACACGTGGCTTGTCTTTCTTTTCTTTTTGCTTATCTATAATTGTCTTTTTTAAAAACAGTAGGCGTGGGTTAGATCAGGTAGTGTATGCAGCAGTAACTTAACTGGACTATAGGGGAGAGATGCTGGGTGTGTCTCCTAAGAACTTCCTGAGCACACTGGTTGCGCTGTGGGACCGTAATCCAGGTCAGCTGAGATTGGGGGCGATTACTGCATCAGAACCATGTTGAAGATGCCTTTCTCTTATTTATTCTCTCATGGAAAAAAATAAACAAAAATAATCCAAAAAGATATGTATTGTTTTTTCTTTTTAGAGAGAAAGTATGAGCCTCAGGTCAGTAGGCCCTTGTTGTTAACCTAGCTAAACATTAGAATCACCAAAGAATTAAAAAACAAACAAACAAAAACAATGACCTTCTTTTCCCTAGAAACTCACATTTAATTGATCTGGGATTATTCTAATAAGAAAGCAGTGTAAGAATCACACCCTGTAGCTTCAGTTTCCTGCTATCTTATTTGTTGAATTTTGCTGGAGGGAAAAAAAGCCTTCCTACAGGCTGACAGTCTCCTGATGTGAGCTTAGTTGAGCGCATTTTATTTATGGTTTGCAAGGTATTATCTTTACTGGGTTACATCTGGAGAAGTTTTCTTAGTATCAAGAGGGTACTTCAAGAAATATGTGAAGAGGTGTCCCAAACTTTCTCCTGGCAAGTGTCATGGGAAGATCAACAACTTAATGTTGAAATGAAACCATCTGGCATGTAAGGAGACCTATACATAGAGTAAGGTACAGATTTTAAGCCACTCTTTAAAATAAAACTGTCTTTGGCTTAATAGATAATAGTCTTTACACAGTGATTTGTCACACAGTCCTCTGTTGCATGGTAATGAGAGTTGCACAGAAGCAATGTGGGGATGGAAGAGAGAAGATGGAGGTAAACATGGAAGGTCTAAGAACATGCATCAGTGGATATATCTATTGCATATTCCTGTATAGGTACAATACAGTTGAAAAGAAACAGGGTCCACTAAAATTCTTGATTCTGGCATCTGCCACCACGTAACATCCTTCTTAAATGAAAAGCAAAAGAGTCAGCTGCCTGGCTGAATAATAGAGCAATGCAACTTATGCGTCTGATACCTTCAAAGCTAGAAATAATTGAGTTTCTGTTAAAGGATTACTCTTAAAGTATCGGAAGGCTTTTACCTTAAAAAAATTGGAAGCATTTATTCCTTGATAAACCTTACTCTTGACGCTGATTTGTTCTTTAGTTGGTGGGATTAGAAGAGGAATACAGAGAATTCTTTGTTTCTCTGTGACAGAGAAAAGCACTACTAAATTTAAGCAGCTCTTCTCACAAATATCAGCTATATTTAGAAAAATTATTTTCATGTATTTATCTACAAACCAATTTTAAGAAGTTTCAACTATGTAGAAGGCATGTGATGGGTACATGAGGTACACCAAAAATGGAAGACAATATTCAAGACTGTAAATTCTTATGATCTGGAAGAAAAAATACAAGTGCTCAAAATTATTGAACAAGACAGAATGTGAAAAAAAATCTATGAAGTGATATATAGTTCTGTAAGATTCCTAAGAATGGAGGGGGGAGCACTTTCTAATGTGGAAGGTATTGAATGTTTTCTAGCACTATCTCAAAACCGAATTTACCCTCACCATTGTAAAAGTGGCACCAGTTTTCAAATAAGTTTGTGCAATATCTTTACATTTCAATTGTGAGTCTTTTGTTTATTCTTTCCTCTCACTATGCTGTTTAATCTTATTATTTCTGTAGGATAAATGTAAGTGTTCTACCGTTTTGGCCTTCTGGATCCTGTTTCAAATTACCAAATGTCTTGTAAGTTTAGAATGTCCATTTTTAATCACATTGGCCATTAATATCAAGGAAGGCACAGGATAATTTCCTGTGCTAACTCTGGAAGCTTAAACTTCTTGACATTTAAACATAGTGATGATGATGTTAGTAACAATGTGTATCACTTATTGAGCTCTTTCACTTTGTTCCTTTCTGTGTATTTATTAGGCTCCAAGTGTATAATCTAGTTTAATATTCAAAAATACTCTGCATATAATTTTTCTGACTTTGTCTTCATCGTAATTCCTGAAAATGCATATAATGCCTTATTATTTATTTATTTATCTATCTATTTATTTATTTATAGAGAGATTTTTACTATAGGGTGCATGCACTCACTGGAGAGACAGAAAGCAAGGCATCCCCTCCCATGGGGATGGTCACACCCCAATCCCTTCTCCTCCAGTCTCCCCTCAAGATTTTGGGCATGCACACACATGTGCCTGTTGTGAGTCTTTGTTTTTGTTTTTGTTTTTAACGATTATTTTATTTAACTTTATTTATTTACTTATTTATTTTTCATTTGACCAGAGAGGGATAGAGCAAGAGAGAAAGAGAGGGAAAGTGAGAAAGCAAGCCATCAGGTCCAGGACTTGGACTAGGGTCAGTCATGTCGGGGTTCAGTGCCCTTAACTACCATGCCACCTGCCGACCCCTGGCGTGACTTTTTAAGCCACCAGGTCTGGGACTTAAACCATGGTCAACTACATGGGAGTCCATCAACATCACTATTATGCCATCTGCTGGCCCCATGCCATATTTTTAATAATATGTCTTATAAGCTATAACATCTAAGGAAAAAATTCAGACAGATAAGGGATTGCTGCATATCTTCTATTATTAATAGTTGAATATTCTCCTATCCTTTTATCTCTTTTGAAAATACCTCTTGGTAAGTTTGAGCTATCTTTTTAGTAGTTTCTCTTAAATATTACTATATACTTAACCTAGTAAGTTTTGAGGCAAATCTATACATCTGCTCTTCTCTTTAAATAGGACAAGGATCTTTAAATGTTTTATTTCAACTTATCATCTATGTTTTATTTTTTTAGTTGATCTAGTGTATACATATGCAAATATACACTTTTTTTTTAGAGAGAGAGAGAGATTTCTGTTATATAGCATATGTGCTTGCTGGAGAGACAAATAGAAGGATAGATAGCGAGAAATCACCCTTAAATGGGATGGCCATGCTGCAATCCCTTCTCTTCCAGTCTCCTCTCAGGATTTTGGGCACACACACACACCCCTCATGTGAGTTTCAAGCCTCCATGTCTGGGACTCAAACCACCATTGGCCATGTGGGAGTCCAGCAATGTAATCATTACGCCATCTACTTGTCCCCATATACACACTTTTACATATTTAAACCTAGATTCACCAACATGTTTTTTTGTTATTTTGTTCATTTTTTCGTTATTGGTTATTTTACCACATTCTTTCCTTCTCTGTACAATTCTTTATTCTTACTGAGGTATGTTTTTTAGTAATATTTTAGTAAGTGTCTGTAAACATATCTCAGCTTTTGTGCATCTGAATTTTTTTAAAAAAATTATCCTCACTCTTTAATATTCATTAGTTGTTGCATTAAGTGGAAATTTATTTTCCCTTAGCAATATGAAAATATCATTCTTCTGGCATATTTTGCTGATGTGAAGTCTACTATCATTCTTTGGTAGATAGCCTAACTTCTTGGATTTCTCCTGTGGATTTTGAAATTTACTTTTATATTCAAACATTTCATCGTAGTGTGTCTAAATGTGGATTTTAAAAAAAAATCTCTATGCAGACCTATATGCTTCTTGCCTTTGGAAAGAATATTTATTAGATTTATAAGACACATGATGGATATTGTCATTCAACCTTCATGTATCATAACTTCCTTTCTTATATTACAATTTACTTATTTACTGAGTTTTTAATTACTTTACTGGTTAAGTAATTGAAGAATAACATATATACAGTATGTTTTGTATCATGTTACTTTATCTAGATCTAACTGTCTGTTTCTCCATCTATGAATAGCATTTTAGATTTATTTCTTGGGTGTGTTTTTTAATTTAATTTAAATATGATTATGATTTTTTTTTTCTGGAGATTGCTTGTGCTCTCCAGAGAATGACAGACAGAGAGAGGCAAAAGCACTACCTCTCAACCCCCTATGAGGAATGGGCACACTACAATCCCTTCTCTTCCATCTCTCCCTTTCTCTGGGATTTTGGGCATGCATACACACACACACACACACACACACACACACACACACATAGACATGCACACACAGCATGTTTGTCATGCCACTGGGTCTGAGACACAAACTGCACAGTAAACCATGTGGGGTCCGACTGCCCTATCTACTAGGCTATTGAATGGCCCCAGATGTGTTTTTAAATTAACTGATTTCCCATTATTTGTGTTCAGTGCACTGGCTAATTCACATATTGAGCTTTGCCTTTTAGTCACTATATTTTTTATTTTTACAATTTTAACTTAATTCTTTTTGAAAACTATCTTTTTTAGAAAATATTATTCATAGGATTTGTATTTCTTCCTTATTTATGTCTTTGAACATTTAAAGCAAATTTGATTTCACACTGTCTTATTTACTATTGATTTTAATCTGTGAATTCTAGTTTTTGAGATTCCTGTTCCTTATAGAGTTGTTTCCTTGAGTGTTTCAAATTTTGAAACTATCTTCAGAAGGAATTATTTCCTAAGGATGTATCATGGTTCAGGGATGTGAAGTTATTACTGTGGATGGTTTTATATCTACCTATGCCAGTCCCATGAGACCTTCAACCAGTTTTTACAATCATTTTTTAACTCCAGATTATTTTACGAAGCATTTTATATGAATTTAACCCCATCTTTCATGTAGTATTGGTTTAGATTTCTCCCAGATGCTTAATTTTCAACCATGACCTAGAACAGGCAGCCCATTTTCCTTATCAAATGTCTACTCCAGTGGGAAGAACTTTCCTAGCCCCTGTCTGGTTCTTAGTTTTAAACTGGGAATGTACTGGTAGCTTTCCATGTCACCACTCATGCAAATTCAACCTCTCCCTTACTTCCCAATGCTCTACTCTGACGTTAAGATCTCATGCACTTAGGAGAAGATCCAGATTCTGTAACCTCATGGGTCACTTGGCATTAACGCCCATTCACTATTCTGGCTTCAGATGGATTCTCTTCATTCCTAGCATCATGTAGTTTTTCCATTTTTTTGTTTTCAAGCTTAGATATGCATGCTCTGGTGATTGTTATGCCTACTCAGTAGTATGATATATTTGGCCCAGTTTTTGGCAAGGTGCTAATCAGCTGTATTGACCATAGATCTCAGTTTATATATGATATTCTGTGACTCATTTGACTTCCTTTGTATCCTCAGTTTGCTTACTTTTATTTTCATTAAATAAACCAAAGATCACATAGTCTGTCTTGAAAATGCAGCCTTGTTGCTCTGTCTTTCTGTGTCATACTCATCTCGGATGGCAGATTCCTGGAGAACAAGCTCTGCACTACATGTAGATATGCATTAGCATCACTGGAAAGGGAAAATAAACAGAATAGTGTTCATGAAGTTTCTGAGGATCTACTTTGCAAGGAAAACCATCTCTAAGTTGGCAGCTTTCTTTTTGGCAACTCTGTACCATGGATTCAAACTCAAAATGCAGCTTTCTTTTCGGTTTGGCACTTGTGGTCCTTGGTATCTTTATGTGTTTCCACTGCTTCTGTAGAATAAACAAGAAGATTTGCTACTGCTTTTGTTTTCTGTCACCAAATCTCAAGACATTGGAGGGTCTTCAGCACCAGTCATTACCTGCAGTTGTTGGCTTAATACTTGGTCAAATGTCATGCTCAAGCTTAAAATATAGTAAGGAGAAACTTTATTTTTCTTTTTTGTGAGGAGGAGGGGCAGAGTTATGAACTATAAAACCGAGGTGACAGGAAGGTGCTAGGAGAAATGTTCAAAACGTTGATGTGATTTATGAACATGTGGCAAACAGATGTTGTGTAGTAATAGGGACCACCATCTCCTTTTATAAATTTGGATCACATTTGTATCTTTCTTGTACCACCACCACCCCAGGTTTATAATATGTTTTATTAAAATTCTCTGCAGGGCATACAGATGATTAATAATTACTGATGACAGAAATTTGATTTTGGTATGTGACAGTAAAAGATAAGCACAATAGGGCTATTCTGATCTCTGTATATTGTGCTTATTAGAGTGAGTCTTCTCTGTAAGATGGTCTGTGTTGAAATCGTGTGTGATTTATGGAAATGTCACCAAGGAACCGGGTTCTGGAAAAACTCTTAAAAATCTCTTTAGTTGTAATCATCACTTGTGGTTCAATTGTCACTAGGGAAAATCCTTTTTTAAAAAAGCGTAATTAAGAGTGGCTAAAATATGATTAAAATAAAATAAATATTGGGTAGCTATCTAGGAATAAACTACAAATAATACCCTGGGATAGATGTTGGAAATATTTGTAAGGAATTCTACGTGCAGTGAGTAGAGAAGAATAAGAGTAGAGTAACATTGGAATATTGGGTTTTGATTCTCTTCCTACTTCTGACATGTCTGGAACCTTTCAAAGAGCCATTTAATCCTTTCTACCTTTGATAGGAGAGCAAGTGCTCTACAATTAGTATCTGTTATGTAGTTTGAAAAAAAGATTAATAAAACAAAAAATAATAATGTGTTGTGTTCATGTGACAATAAATTCAAACAGTAAAAATGTATTTGTAGTTAAGAATTGTTTTTTCCTTGGGACCAGTAGTTGGCCTAGTGACTATGTCACTGGACTCCTATGTAGCTGACCACAGTTCAAGTCCTGGACCTGGTGGCTTAAATTCACATCAGGTGTGTGTGCATGCATGCCCAAGATTCCTAGAGGAGAATGGAGGAGAAGGGATTGTGGCATGGTCATGCCCCCAGGGGGTTATTTCTCACTTTTTGTCTCTCTGTCTCTCTCTGTCTTTTTGGCACATGCCCTATAGCAAAACCCACTCCAAAAAAAGAAAAAAAAGAAAGAATTGGTTTTTCCTTATCCTTCACAAGTCCTCAGTTTCATTTGTCTAGAAGTAATTACTATTAGTATGAAATTGTTAAATGGAAGTCCTAATATTAAAATAGTAATATTGACATTTACCACAAATTACAGTTAGCATTCTGTTTTTCTCATAGTGAATTAATAATCATGTGCAAAACTGGCTACTTATAGCAAGAGCATATAATTCCCACCTTGCTCACTTAAAAAATATTCTAAAAGATAAAGGACGGCCCAACAGATGGTATAATGGTTGCTTTTCTGGACTTCCACGTAGTCGACCACAGTTGGATTCTCAGACCCAATAGCTTAAAACTCATGCTGGGCACATGTGCATACTTGCTCAAGATCATGAGAGGATAATGGAGGAGAAGGTATTGCGGCATGGCCATCATCCCTGGGAGGCAGGGGTGATTTCTTGCTTTCTGTCTCTCTGTCTCTCCAGCAAGTGCACATGTCTTATAGAGAAAATCCCCCCCCCCAAAAAAAATATATATAAAATGGAGACAAAATGACAAATAGTCAGAAATAATCATAATAGTGCTGGCAGACTGATGATTACTGTGAATTTTTATTTAGGACTAGGATTTCATTAAGTAGAACTAAAAGATCATGGAGCAAAGTCTCTTGATTTGCAATGTCTAAACCCCTCCATTTCTCTCAAGCAAGAGTATGGCTGGTAGATTTCTGGAAATCACACACACACAAAGATGATTGTTGGTTCAGGGCCTCCTGCAAAGGCCTACAGAAATCAGCATGGGGCAAATTTGTGCTTAATGTGTAGGGTTAAAGAAGAAGAAGAATAGAGAACTCCCATGCTTTACTTCATGCTCTCATTTTTCATTCAATTAGTATTAATTATAAAAACAGTAATGAAGATGAAAACACACATGGTAACAATATCATAATGCATTTGAGAAATAATGCAGAAGATGGGCCTAACCAGCCCTAAAATTTGCGGGAACTATGCAGGGGTCTAAATGAGAGTCTGGTATTTTGATTACTAGACAACTTTCAGCTCTGTTCAGATCATCACCTTTCCTCTCGCCTCTATCGGTTTTGAGTAGTAATTCAGTTTTTTACTTGTTTCTTAAAGAATGTATAAGAGAACTTCCCTCAAAAAAAAAAATGTTGTCACATTTTTTGTTTCTTTAGGGTCCTCAGTCTGAATCTGGGTTAAGAAATATAAACTTGAATAACTGGAAAGTCCCTTGATTCTTTTCTCAATTGAAGTGCCTTGGTGGTTGACAACTGAAGGATGATTTACAATTCCTGAAGTACTTTGTGGGTTTGGTTTCTAAAACCAATCCTTAATATTCAAACTACTTGGAAGTTGGAGCTTGAATAATAGTTAGAGTTTCTCCAGTTTGGAGTAAATGCCCAAGCTGACATGTTTTCAAAAATGTAAATTATCACATTTAATTGTCCTGGGAACCAATGGAGAAACAGTATTTTTTCCTTTACATTATAAAATCATTTGGTAGACAAAAATTAGAAACTAAAGTAAACAGACATCCTTGTACCAATATTATAATTCTAATACATTTTAGTGTGACACTGTATTTTTCTAGTCCTTGTCAGTTCAAATGTTGAGAGTCAAGGAGGGAACTGCATCATCCCGTGTTTTTGTTTTGTTTTCCAAAGAAAGGCTAATGTTAACTTAACCTAGACTTTAAAAAGTAAATTCACATGTGCTGGTATCCCATCAGTATAGCAGTTTTGAATTACCCTAGCAATGGAATCATTCAACTCTTGACTACTCTTTGGCTAACATTGATAAAATAGTGCCTATATACTTTTGTTTTTCTTGAAACTAGTCAGTAACGTTAAAGATATGTGTAAGCTGCAATAACATTTCAATTAACAAGAAAAGGTAACTATTTAATACATAAGTTAAACCTTGAAGACTGTGTTTGTAACTTACCTGATAGTCATTTACAACATTTACTAAAGTTCTTTTGTTGATTCTACAAATAATTATTTAGCAACTTCTATGTGTTAAGCATCTTGTGTTAAGAACTAAATGTGTAAAGATTTAAAAAAAAAAAGGCAAATAAACAAAATGAAACAACAGAAAACTACTATTCCTTTACTCTGAGTACTTTATACTGAGGAGACAGAAATATAAGAACCTAATAAAAGTACAACAAAATATGACCACTGTAGCCTCTAGCAGCTACATGTATCAAATTCTATAGACATACAGATAAAGGAAGGACTTGTTACCTCTAAAGAAGCTAGAAGTCACACATGCTATGACTAATGTTAGTTTCCCAAGTGTGACAAAGGGATGATCAAGTGAGAGAGGTAAATTTGAATAGAGATATTTGGAATCAGATATTTGTAGAATGTTGGGTGCACATTAAAGGGCTCTTTATAGCTTGTTAAGAAGAAATATGTCTATATGCAGATTTCTATAAACAAGGGCAATTGCTTAAGGTTTACAAAAAGAGGGACTGACATGATTATGATTAGGTTGGAGTTTACACTACTCAGGACTCAAAAAAAAAAAGAAAAAAAGAAAATTGAGGGTTAATAAGACTCTAATGAAGAACTACTGAGAATAAGAAAACTTGAACCCCCTAAATATTACAGTGAGAATGCAGAAGAAGCTAAAGGAAATTATATTTTTTAACCCTAAGGCACCACTATATGTGTCCATCCCTATGTCCATTCGTGTCTCTCCCTCAGCAAACTCTCCCTCTAAACTCTTCTCACATTCTACAAATTTCCAATTTATCTCCTTCAAACATTATGGTATATTGCAGACATACAGAGTCTATAAAGAACTAATTTAATATAATGTAATCTCTGACCCTACTACCCAGTTTAGGAAATAAAACATAAATACCAATGGAAACTTGTATGTGGCCCTCCATTCTGATTTACATAGCCTGTATTCCTTGATTTTTATTGTATTAATATAAACAAACTAAGATTTATTTATCTCTTGTAAATAGGTGCTTAGTTTTTTCAGATATTTTTGCTGTTATAAAAATTATTGTCTTTCACTCTCTTATACATTTGTGGACTTTTTTAGGTCTGAACATAAGAGCAAAATTCCTGTCAGAGTACACAATTTTCAATGTTACTAGGTTTGAAAATCTAGTAAATCTTTACTGACAGATTGCTCTCCAAAGTGACTATACCAATTGCATTGTTACCAGCAAACTAAAAAATAAAATAAAATTTAAAAGTAAATTTAAAATAAAGTAAAAATTTTAAAACATAGTAAAAGTTCTTGGTGTTCAACAACCTTAACAATAGTCGATATCAGCAGACTTTTTACGTTATCACATTGTGCCAGACTTGTTAAACTATCAATTGTTCTTTAACTTTTGCTGTGAGTGAGATGGAAAGCCACTGGAAGATTCTTAATAGCAGAGCGAAAGTATCTGACTTTGCAGACTTATTCTGGCCGCTAGGTTTAGGACAGACTATAAGGAGGTAAAGAGATGGAAGCACTGGAACCAGTTAAGTGGCTGTTACATAATCTATTCAAAATATGATGGAAAATTTAACCAGAATATTGCAGTAGAGAAGTAAGAACTAGAAATATATCAGGACTTTAATACGTTTAGGAGGTGGCAACATTTTGAAAGTAAAGGCAGTAGATTCACTGAAGTATTGCCTAGTGGGTGAAGGAGAGAGGACTCCAAGATTTCAACATGAGAAACTAAAGGAATTCAGTTACTGTTTACTGTGATAGGATTGCAGAAGGAGCAGTTTGGAGGAAAGATCACAAGCCAGCTTTCAGCTTGAAATGTTTGAGGAGACTATTAGATATCCAACTGAAGATAGATGCATCTAGAGTCAATATGATAGTTTGGAACTAGGATATAAATTTTAGAGTCTTTATTAGGTAGGTAGTATTTAAACTACTGAGACTGAAAGAGTTTGCCAAAAGAATAATACAGTCAGAGGGGAAAAAAAGAGTAGTCCCATGGACTGAGACTCATATTTAATGGGAATTAGGGAAAAAATAGCGAAAGAAAGAGAAACGGAGGAAAACCAAAATAGTCACTGTGCCAGAAGTTCAATGGAGTGACTGTGTCAGAAGTTCAGTACCCCCTCCTGCTGATAGATGAAGTTGTTGAGAATTGAGAGGTAAGCATTATATTTAAAAACAGGAAAATATTTACAGATTTCTTAATTACAGTGAAATAGTATGGGCGCAAGTCTGACTAAAGTGTTTTAAGCGAGAACAAAGGAGAGCAATTAATTATTTTCTGTGTGATTTTTTTCTATAAAGGGAAGTAGGAAACCGGGGTTGCAATTGGATGGTAAATTGAGAGAAAGAGTATATTTTTGGTGTGTTTTTAAAGAATATTTACAAATTATTAGAATAGTTGTGTGCCTGTGGAAATGATCTAAAATAAAAGAATTGATTATACAGTAGAGAGAAGAGGCATAATCTGGAGTGATGTCCTTAAGGAGGTGAAAGAAGGGACTCGTAGGTGAGAGTGGACAAGTAAAGAGAATGTGGAGAGTTCTTCCAGTTCTGGCAAAAAGAAAAAGCAAAAAAAAAAGGATGTTAATGCAGGTTGGTCCACAGAAGTGGTGGTAAGAGAGCATAGGGTTCATAGTTCCTCAGTGAAATTAGAAGCAAGGTCATTAGCTGAGAGTATAGAAGAATGAGAGGTAAGACTTTGAAATAGAGAGGAAGAGGACAGGAATAGTGATCTAGGAGAAAGGGACTGGGAATTACTCTAATTTTTCATCCGTACTGGTTTATTTCACTAATTAGTCTCAGTTTCTGTCCTTGCTCCAGACTAATAGTCTCTAAGCAAGATCGTAGTGCTCTGTTCAAAACCTTCCAAAGGCAACGTATCTTGCTCATAGTGAAATTCAAAGTCTCTGAATTCTCCTATAAATCCTTACACTATTTGCTCCTGATTGCCTCTCTAAACACACCTTCAACTTCTCTTCTCCTCACTCACACCATAAGGACAGGATACTGTACTTATGTTGTTCACTTCTGTATCCTCAGCACATGGAACTGTGCCTCCCGCAGCATAGTCTAAATATTTCTTTGGTAAACGAAGTAGTAGTAGCATTTTAACAATAAGCCCACACAAAATAAGGAAGTCATCCAAATTAGTCTTCAGTAATGTATTGGTGTGCAGGACCATATTGGTAATGATGCTCTTTTTTGTTATGAACTAGAACAATCTAGGTCTGTACAGGTAGTGTGTTAGTTTAAATACCATTGACATTTGCATATATCTTATATTTTAAGAAGTCAAGGGATAGACGTAGAAGTTCAGGATTTCTTTTTAAACCATAGTTGAGCTATATAAGGATTTTACTTTATGTATATTTATGTTCAGCTCATGCTACCCTAACCTAACCCCCTTCTATGCAACACACAGAACCAAAGTAGATAAAACTATGAAATTTGTTTTTAGGGATATTGTTATACTTCTTCTTTTTGCATTTTATAGTGCTCTCAATATGAGAGTAATAGGAGAAAATTCTTTTTTTTTTATTTTGGAGGGGTTTTTTTGTTTTGTTTTGTTTTGTTTGCTATAGGGTGCATGCACTCGCCAGACAGACAGAAAGAGACAGAGAGACAGAAAGTGAGAAATCACCCCCCGGGGGGATGGCCACGCTGCAGTCCCTTCTCCTCCATTCTCCTCTAGGGATCTTGGGATCTATGTGCCCGGCGTGAGTTTTAAGCCACCGGGTCTGGGACGCAAACCACTGTCGACCACATGGGAGTCCAGTGACATAGCCATTATACTAACTGCTGGTCCCAGGAGAAAATTCTTTACAGACTTAGAGTCAGAAATAGTGCTTCTTTAATCATGATTTTTTAAAAAATAAATATTTTAATTGCTATAGGACATGTAAGCTCACCAGAAAAGGAGAGAGAGAAAGCATGTCCCCCCCCACCACCACTATAGGGACATGATTCATTTTCTACCATTTCTCTCTCATATCAGGATTTTGGCTACACATGTGAACACACCTGGAATATTTTTCAAGCTGCCAGAGCCAGGATTCGAACTATGGTTGGCTATGTAGGATCCACCTTTCAAGCATAGCACTTAATCACTAAGCTATGAGACCAGCCCTTTAATTATTTATGGATATTGTAAATCATACTAAGTCTGTTCTTTTCTTTTCTTCCACTGTTAGGAAACAGTTAAGTATATTATTGCCTCTTGTTCTCGTCAAGCATTTGTGAGTGGTAAATTATATCTACTAAAATTTTTTTTCTAATTATTTTTTGAGAATTTTTTTTGCTATAGGGCACATGCACTCACTGAAGAGACAGAGTCAAAAAATGAGAAATCACTTCCACCCCTAGGAGGGATGGCCATGCCATAGGCCCTTTTTCTCCGTTCTTCTCACGGGATTTTGGGCATGTACAAATATACACACACAACATGAGTTTCAAGGTGCTGGGTCTAGGACTCAAACCACAGTCAACCATGTGGGAATCCAGTGCCTTAACCACTACATCACCTGCTGGCCCTGGTTTATTTCATTTTAAAATTGTTTAATGATGTTCCCAAAGATTTGTAAATGCTCTACCTTGCTTATGTAGAAAAACCCATCCTCTGTAGAGATTGTTTCCTCAGGTTTTAGAAAGTTTTTCCTTCTTGGACACTCCTAAATGACAATCTAACTGGAACCCTACTTCAACTAGGGAATATCAAGTGACAGAAGGGATTGAAGGGATTGTTTGTTCTCAAGCTATACTACTTGGAATTAACCTTTAAAAAATCATTTGTCATGGTGTACAACATTTCCCTTCATATCTGTTACCTTCATTCTCTCTTTTTTTTTTTTTTTTTTTTTTTTTTTTTTTTTTTTTTTGCTCTTTTTTTTTGCTATAGGGCACGTGCGCTCGCCAGACAGACAGAGACAGAAAGCGAGAAATCACCCCCCAGGGGGGATGGCCATGCCGCAGTCCCTTTTCCTCCATGCTCCTCTCGGGATCTTGGGCATGCACACACACATGCCCCACATGAGTTTTAAGCCACCGGGTCCGGGATGCGAACTGCGGTCGACTACATGGGAGTCCAGCGACATAGGCATTACGCTAACTGCTGGTCCCTCTTCATTCCCTTTAACATTCATTGTTAGCTCTACTAAATACATGTAGGAACTTCAGAGGTCCTCTGGAAATAGGAAGGAATATTACTATTTCCAGGTTTCTGCATTTTGCTCCTTTGCCTCCAAGTGATGAAAATACCAAATCTTAAGCAGACTAGTGAGCCTAATGGAGAAGCTATATACTCCCCAGCTATACTATACCTCACTCTATGAAGATGACTTTTCCTGTTTTAATCTAGCAGCATTCAGATTTACACTGGAAAATTATTGATATCTAAAAATTCATCTCAATCTTTCAAATGCGTTCTTATAGTATAGGCAACAAATTTGACTACACTTCAAATAGCATAGAAAAGTAATTGAAAACCTTCCTAAAATACCAGGAAATAAAATTTCACCATGAGGGACCAGCAGATGTAATAATTACTTCATTGGACTGCCACGTAGTTGACTGTGGTTTGAGTCCTGGACCCAGCAGCTTAAAACTCATGCCAAGCACATGTGCATGCCCAAGATCCCAAGAGGAGAATAAAGGAGAAGGGACTGCGGTATGCCCATCTTCCTAGTGGGTGATTTCTAGCTTTCTGTCTCTCTGGTGAGCACACGTACCCTATACCAAAAATCTCTCTTAAAGAAAAAAACTTGACCATGATACTTCAAGCCACAGCTGATATATATTAGTCAGTGCCTAGATGCTAGAAAGTACTTAAGTTATAGCCACTCTCTTTGTATAAATTTTGTGATTTTAGCAGTAGAATAGAAGTAATTTTCCTAAGAGAAATGTTATATTCTCTTGTTGTTACACTAGAATAACCTACTAAATCTATTGGGCCACCAGAAAAGTCTTGATACATTTTTACATAGAAAAACACGTTGCAACTTTTCCGATTACCCAATACTTAGATCTAGTAATGAGACTCCAATGCTGTAAGAGGACCAAGATTTGTATGTGTGTGTGTGTGTGTGTGTGTGTGTGTGTGTGTGTGTGTGTGTGTATTTTTTTATTTATTTATTCTACAAGAGAAAAAAAGATAGAGAAAAAGGGAGAAATATAGGTACCCTCAACAGGGTCTTCATACCACAGTCCATCACAGGCAAATGCCTGTATACCTAGCATGCCCAGGAGGTCCTGGGATACAAACCCAGGACCTTTTCCATTTGGGTCCACTACTGCTGCACTACTATCTGGCCCCTAAATATATTCCTTGTAATGTGTTGGGTGTCAGAAAAGTCATGATGTATTTTTTCTTTTTTCCTATGCAAAAATGGGTCATGACATTTTTAAAGAATTATTTTATTTAACTTTATTTATTTATTTATTTTAATTTGACCAGAGAGGGGCAGAGTGAGAGAGAGAAAGAGGCAGAGTGAGAAAGGAAACCACCATGTCTGGGACTCAAACTGTAGTTGGCCATGTGGGAGTCTAGCACCTTTAACCACCATGCCACCTGCCAGCCCCAACTTTTCTGACAACCCAGTATTTTGTTGAACTCTGCTGTGTTTGTGGGGAGGGAATATTAATGTCCAGGGATACATATATAATGTCAAAAGACCTCCATGCCTATATAAGTGAGTGTATGTGTGTGTGTATGCATGTGTGTTTAATATTGGCAGATATGCACACTACAGTTTTCAAGATAATTTAAATTTGGTAAGCTTAACATCTTTAAAGGATTCTTCTTATAAATTGGGATTAAAATTAGTCCTACAAATTTTATAACTTAATTAGAAGAAAAATATGTGTCAACAATTTAAGCAATAGCAAAGAAACTCCAGAAAGCAAAGAGAGAATTTGGATTGAAGACAAATTCTTTCTCTAATTTTAGAACTCAACTGTAATTTTTGATAATAAAATTCAGTATCTCCTTTCTTACCTTTTTTTTTTTTTAATGTCTGTCCAGAAAGAAAAGGATGGTATATGAGCTAAAAAGCATTGAAGGAAAGACTATGTATGATTGTGGTGAATTTGTGTCATGTTATAAGGCTTCATCTATGTATAGAGCTGCTCTACCAGAGTTCATAGATCCATTTGCAGAAGTCATCTGCTAGTATATGGCACTGGACTCCAAGAGTTATTTGGCCTTTGTTCAGCATTGCCACAGTTAAAATGGCTATGTTTTTGATCAAAGGAAGTGATGAACTTTGGGGCTAGCAGTGGTTGAATAGTAACACAACTGCACCCACATGGGAAAGGTCCTAGTTCATTTTCTGGGACTTCTCTGAACACACCAGACAAGCATGTGTGTGCCTGTGGTCTGGGCTGGTTGTGACTGTGGCTGGATTGTAGCAAGGGAACCCTGTTGGGAATATGCCATTTGCTTGCTCTCTCTCTCTCTCTCTTCAAAAAAAAGTGATGAATTTGATATTTTGAGGAACCAAGAACTCAGCTGGACTAATTTGTTTCTAATTAAATATACTCCCCAGGTTGAGAAGGGGATGGATTTATTTAATGATCTTTTTTTATGTGCTTATTTATAATTCTGTTGCTATAGAATGAGATCACACACAGATCCAGACTTGTGATTGGCATCTGAAGTGGGGACAGTCTTGTAGGACTGAGCCCTTAACATATGGAGTCAGTTACTAATTTCACATAGATAGTGTCAGAATTTAATCAAATTACAGCCATTCATTGTTTAACAACAGGGATACATTCTGAGAAATGCAGTTAGGTGATTTCTTTGTGACATCATAGGGTGTACTTAACACAAACCTAGGTGTTATAACCTACTATACATTCAGGCTATATGGTATATAGCCTGTATGTCCCTATTAGGACTACCATGATCCATGCATTCTGTCATTGATCAAGAAGTCATTGTGTGTCACGTGACTGATAGAACATCCATTTTGGGTGTTATTCAAAAGAATCTCTTATAGACTGGTTAATGCTTCTTGACATATTAACTTACATATTCTGAGCTATCATGGAAACCTAATTAGACTTAACAATGAGCACATAGTCAATAAACAGTAATCAATTGAGTAAGAATAATAAAATGAAAAATGCTACCCTAGTTGAAATTAGTTTCTAAATAAAATAGGCATTCTTCAAAATGTACCTGAGTAATTGCTTTTTTGCATTCACTTAAAAACTGCTCATACTATGTCATTCTCAAACGTAAAATCTCTTAGTGGCTTTCTGCTTTCTACTTACTTTTGGATTCTAAAGACTTCTACAATCTTACTTCAATTTCTCTATGTCCACTAACCTGTTTCTTCCTTTGTAATTAAGACAGTTTCCTCCTTGTCCCCAAAGCACACCACGTACTTATCTCATTGTTTAATTCAATGCTCTCCACTCAAGTGTTGCCCATTCTTCAAGCCCAAGCTCCATTCCACTCTCTCCTTAGCAAGTTTTCTCTGTAGCTCAAGTCTTCATCTAACTCCCTCTTCTCTAAAATTATTCAATTATTCCTTTAACAAATATTTGGATGCTAAATGACCAGCATTATGCTAATTTGGGGCATGAAATACATTTTCCTTGCTTTATAGACAGACTGCCTAGATTTGAACTTTTTCTATATAGTGTTGACTTGAGATGTTTCTTAACCTCCTTAGACCTATATTTTTTTTTGTAAAGTGAGGCAATAACACCTATCTCACTAGATGGTGGTTATTCTTCGTATTTTTAGTTCACTATAGGGCATGCGTGCTCACTGAAGAGAGACACAAAGAGAAAGGGAAAGTGAGAATGCACCCCCGAGGGGGGATTGCCATGTCACAATCCCTTCTCCTCCATTCCCCTCTTGGGATTTGAGGCACACATGCACATGCACCTGCTGTGTTTTTTAAGCCACTAGGTCCAGTATTTGATCTGCACAGTCGGCCATCTGCGATCCAGCCACCTTAACCACCATGCCACTGGATGGCCCCAAGTGGTTGTTACTAAAAGAGATAATCACTTAAAGTTCTAAGAGCAGTGCTCTATTCAGCAAAATGTTTAATAAATGTTTGTTTTTCTGTTATATGAGACAGAGCACTAAACAGGTAATTTATTGAACTATTGTTTTATATATCTCAATCTCGTCTTCAACACTGACCTGCTTCCTCCCTGTGTAGATTAATTGTAAGCTAGATGGGGACCGGGTCTATCAAGGATTTCTAACCACGATCTAGGTATACCCTGCTTAATTCCAGTGGATACCATCCTCATAGCGTGCACAATAAACATCCCGTTGAAGCTGAGTATTGTGGCTACCCTGTGACTCTGTGTGGGAGCTCCGTATTTTCCTAACGTATCTAAGTTAGTCACTAAGTAATTTTTGGTTGTTTAGTTGATTGTTGATTATTTTGAAAGAATAAGGTGGTATTTCAGGCTTCTATAATCAACAAGCATTTAAAATTTTCCAATAGCTTTTTACCTCTAACGTTTGACTATTTCTTTTCTAATAATCTAGAATTCTTTCAAATAATTAGAATAAAAGTATAGTATTAAAACATTTAAACAACATATTCGATGAAGAACTAAATATATATGTTTTTGTAAAATTTCTCTTTTATATTAATGAATCTGAGCCTGTCTCAATAATAAAACTATTAGGTTAAATAGAATAGTAAGGATAGTAAGAACATAGGATAACAATAGGATAGTAAAAGCACAGATTTACTAGATTTTTTTCTTTAAATGTAACACTGTACAAAATATTCTTTGGGTATTTATCAAACAGTGATGAAAGGCAAAACTCTTCTTTGAATATATATCTCATTTTAAACAATTTAAGCAGTAAGAATTGGACTATCACCAAAATGAATAATTCAGGAAACGACATCTGTGGTAAAATGTACTACTCCTTGGTAATTTCTTTCCTTTGGTAGATCTCATGATTCTTTGCATTTTCTCTATAACTGACTAAAGGGAGGTTTTTCTCTTCATTTCCAATAGGAAACAGAGTGCAGCAATCACATGAAAAACAACTTAAATATTTGAAATAAGTAACCTCAGTTAGATCTCACAAATCCATAATATAAAAGATGCTCACTATAAATTATTTTATTAAAAAGTCAATGCTGTAATAATCCTACATTTGGAATCAATCGAAAAGCTCAAGTGCCATTAGGCTGACTTTTGAACTCTTCTGATTTGTGGCACAGATAAGAATAAACGATGGACTAATTAATTTGTGCACAGTTTTAAAAGTCTCTAAATCTTGACAAGTTAATGAATCTGGTAAAGTAAATAGTTGGCTATTTCAGGCTACCTTAAGTGCATTAAGCACTTTAAGGTCTTTGGTTAAATCCGAGGACCTGTCATAGATACTTAAGGAATGTTTTTAGCTTCTCACCCTTCTTTTTTGACTGGTGTCCCAAGTCAAGGCCGCTTTGATTGTCCACCTTATTATCGACATTGGCTCTTGTTTATTTCTCCTTACACTGAGTATTTTCCAGGCTATAACTTTGTGTCTTATTCTGATTAAGAGGTTGATTCACATGTTTATATAAATGTAATTTTGTTTGTGTGCTCACTTTTGTTGTCATGAATTATGGAGAAAATAATAAATCTAAGACATATCATCTGCTTTCTGTACATAGTTCCTGTTAGGTACTTTCTTCCTCTATTTTCTTTAAACTTCATTCTTTGTGAACAGAAAGTTTACTTGCCCAATTAAAGCATGTAAAGAAAATGTACACAGAAAAACAAATGAGACAGAGAGACCATGTAACTTAAAGTTACATATATGAAAGCGTTAGACCAAAAATTTATACACGGAATTCCATACTCTTTTTCCAAAAAGTATTTCTCAAAGTCTTGTACTTGCAGCAGAATCTCTTCAGGCATTTGCTTAAAACACACATTTGTGGTTCCCACTCCTATTTCATGGAAACCTAGCAATAAGTCCCAGAAACAGTACCCTAGCGTATCCAGTAAGTTCATAGAAATAATACTTTTAAATGTTCAAGAAACACTGGAATAAAGGATCTAAAACCTAAATCACTTTTCCACTTGATGCATAGTTTTATAGAAAGTGTCAGGCACCTGAAAATAAGGGTTTATAGTGACAAATGTCTTTTCAGGGATGATTATGGCGTTATGCTAAGTTGATGTCAATAAATCTTTTTTACAATGTTCAAGTCTCAGTTCAAACTGGCAGTAAATCATTTTACCTGGCACCACAATTTCAAAAGAAAATCCAGTGAGGACAATATTATGAATGTTGCTTTTCTGGAACAAAATATCTAAAGATTAGTTGCATTGGCATAGCTTTTTTCTCATGATCTGTTTTTAAATAAAAATAAAAAATAGTCATTCATCTATGTAGAAAAGAGTAAAGATTAAAAATAGAAAATAAACCCAAAACTAAGACATTAGAAGGAAATTCAGCATTCCATGTATCAAATGATCAGGCTTTTTCTTTTTTTAAAATGAATACAGTGAGGAGACCAGCAGGTGGCGTGGTGGTTTAGGTGCTAGAAGTTCTCACATGGCTGATCCAAGTTTGAATCCCAGACCTGGTGGATTGCTTTCTCACTTTCCCACTCTCTTCCTCTCTCTCTCGCTCTCTGGTCAAATTAAAATAAATGAATAAATAAGTAAAATTAAATAAATAATTATTTAAAAATTAAAGAATACAGTGAAGTTATACCACACTGTCAGTCAAGGAGACACCAGAAGAGAAGAATGTTAATTTACAAAGCGGACTTTATTAGCCTATGTTAAAAAATCCATTATGTGTGGGAACCAGCAGTTAGCGTAATAGCTATGTCGCTGGATTCCCACGTAGTCGACCGCGGTTCGCGTCCCGGACCCGGTGGCTTAAAACTCATGCCGGGCGCGTGTGCGTGCGTGCCCAAGATCCCGAGAGGAGAATGGAGGAGAAGGGATTGCGGCGTGGCCATCCCCTCTGGGGGGTGATTTCTCGCTTTCTGTCTCTCTGTCTCTCTCTGTCTGGCTGGCGAGCACACGCACCCTATAGCGAAAACCTCTCAAAAAAAAAAATCCATTATATGTTAAATATCTAGAATAAAATTTACTATTAAGGAACAAGTACTTTTGCAAAGTCATGCAGTGTTTCATTTTTATTTTATTTATTGTTTTATTTTTAAGTTTTGATCAGAAAGAGACAGAGAGAGGGAGAGAAAGTGAGAAAGCAAGATACAAGGTCTAGGACTTGAGCTGTGGTTGGCCTTGTGGGATTCTAGCACCTTAACCACCATGCCACCTGCCAACCCCAGTCATCCAATTTTTTTAAAAAGAGAAAAAATCAAATTTGAAAATAACTGGTAGCAAAGAAAGGAAACAGAATCCCAAATATAGCTCGACCAGAGGAATAGCTAAGTCAATAAGAAATAAATGGTGGGGGGAAGATGATCCATTTATGATAGCAAAAAAAAAAAGGATTTATTTTAGATGTTTCTAATTTCAGGAAAACAGGAAAGTCTGATTGAGTTATTCAGATAAAGAAAGATTGATTGATTTAGTCCATCTGAAACAAATGTATGAAATGTGCATGATTATATATGATTGTTTATAAATCTAGTTCAAGGGCTTTAGAGGCAACGGTGGCTTAATCCTAATTACAGTCTGAGTACCAATTATCTAATTTAAAGATTTTTCTAATATTTTTTGTAATGGATGCATAAGAATGAGTTAAAAATATGTATGTATATATAAAGTACACACACCACACATGTATACAAACACAGATGCCAGGGAAAGTCAGTGCTCATAAGTACCAATTTGTTCTTTTCACCTTCAGTGCCACTATTAAAGAAAAAAAATATATATATATTTTAATTTGTGTGGCGAGTATGTATATATACATATATATACATATAAATATGTACAAAAATGTGTCTGTATACGTACATATGTAGATAGATAGATACATGTTTGTGTGTGCCTGTGTATTTCTCTTTGGGGTAGCTAGCTTTCTACACTTTTCTTTAGAGAGATTTTATATATATATATACACACACACATACATATACACACACGCACACACACATATATATACATATATGTTTCACTTTTTAGCAAATAACCTTTCAAAATGTGTGCCAGGATAATTTTACCCCATCCTGACAAGATGGGAGCATATGAGAGGAAAGGAGGAGCAACATTCCTTTTGGCTTTCCTTAAGTTTCCCTAGTTGGGTTTATCTTCTCAGAATAAAAAGGGGAGGCTACAAGACACCAAGGGCAGAATACAGCCGACTTTGATTAAAGGCTCCATTTATGGAAGAGGCTATAACAAGAATGGAACTGCTCAGAGAATCGGTCCAGTCAGACCAATTCTACCACCATAGGCACAAAGAAAACATATGAGCAAAGATGGAAACCCAAATCCAGCCAGTCAGCCTTTACAACTTTACTCATGTGGTACTTATATTGTTGGAATTGTCCCAGTGCCTGTGTATTTCTCTTTGGGGTAGCTTTCTACACTTTTTTTTTTTAGAGAGATTTTTGCTACAGGGCATGTGTGCTCACTGGAGAGACAGAGAATCAGAGAGATAGAAAGTGAGAAATCATTTCCTCAACAGGGATGGCATGACACAACCCTTTCTCCTCCATTCTCCTCCTGGGATCTAGGGCATGAACAGAAACACATCCAGCGTGAGTTTTAAACTGCCAGGTCCGGGACTTGGACCATGGTTGACTACGTGGGAGTCCAGTAATGTAACCATTACACCATCTGTTGGTCCCTCTACATTTTTTAAAAAAAGCTTATGTCTGGCATAAGGGAATGAGACAAAGAGAGAGAGAGAGACCATAGCAGAGTCTGCACATCACAATTCACCCCCAACCTCAGACAGCCGGGATCACAGACATGTGTACATGCAGGTGGTATGCACTGGGAATCCTTGGGACCTGAACCTGGGACCTTCCTATATGTCCTCCAGTTGCAGAGTATTGTGCCACAACTGTGCCACCACAACTGACCTTTATTCCTTTTGAATGAATAGTGCCTATCATAAACCTTCTAGGGCAATATAAAAGTAAAATAACTACTATAACTTATAGGTTACACAAAGATGTCGTATAGCAAATATTCTCTTCAGAGAATCACCAGGGCAAGGCAGCGAGACTTTCCTTCCTCATAAGCACCAACCTGCCCTTTTCACCTTCAGTACCGCTAGTACATGTTTCTTTTAACATTTATATATTTTTACCTTCTATATATTTTTGTGAGAGGTTTTTGCTATACATATAATATACATTTTTGTTATACATATAATATAAATTTAGAGGTATTTGCCTTGGGCGCATGCATTCCCTGGAGAGAGATAGACAGAGACAGAGACAGGAGAGGGATTAATCAGCCCCTGGGCTGATGCCCCAGGGGCTGATGGCCACACTTCAATCCCTTCTCCCTCCAGGTTTCTTGAGCACACATGCACATGCACCCTGCATGAGTTTTAAGCCATTGGTTCAAAGACATGAACTGCGGTTGTCCATGTGGGAGTCTAGCAACATAACTGCTTTGCCATCTGCTGGCCCCCAGAGATATTTTAAGCTTTTTTTTTTTTTTTTTTTGGGAGGTTTTCCGCTTTAGGCCA
>NW_006205117.1:1704933-1715087 GCF_000334495.1 Tupaia belangeri chinensis | reverse complement strand
GCCCCACCCAATCTCCTCCATTCTCCTCTATGGATCTTGGGCACACACACACACACACACACACACACACACCCAGCATGAGTTTTTAAGCCGCCAGGTCCTGGACTCAAACCACAGTCAGCTATGTGGGAATCCAGCGACACAACCATTACGCCATCTGCTGTTTTCTTAAGCATTTATTTTCTATGACTATTAATTATAATGACAATTTAGTTTGTATGCTCTGATGCCAAATCAATTTTTGATTAGAACTAGTCGTATTAAATTGTGGTAAATATTGTTTTACGATCAATATTTGAGTATTTCCTTTTATTTAGTTAGAAACTGAACAAAAATAACCTGTGAAAGATTGTAAAAGATAAATAAAAATTAGAAATATTTATAAATACATGTGAGGAAATCAATATAATTTTTCAAAGAGAATAAATGAATACATGAAATATTTTAATGTCATTAAGTATCAATTTTAAAATCAAACTGATTTTGGGACCCGTAGATGGCGTAATGGTTACGTTGCTGGACTCCCACATAGTGGACCACGATTCAAGTCTCAGAATCGGTGGCTTAAAACTCACACTAGGCACATGTGCTTGCATGCCCAAGATATTAAAAGGAGAATGGAGGAGAAGGGATTGTGGCATGGCCAACCCCGGAGGGTGATTTCTAACTTTCTATCTCTCTGTCTCTTTCTGTCTCTCTGATGAGCTCACATGCCCTATAGCAAAAATCTCTCTCTCTAAAAAAAAAAAAAAAAAATCGAACTGATTTCACTACTTGTGCTAAATACTGCCTGAGTATCTCCATGCCCTTAGTTATTTTTTTGTTTTTTGTTTTTTGATTTTTGTTTTTCAGGGTGGGAGTTCGGGTTTTTTGTTTGTTTGTTTGTTTGTTTGAATTACCTGAGGGCACACGCACTTGCCAGAGACAGACAGACAGGGAGAAGCACTTCTCAATGGGGCATGGTCATACCACAGTTCCTTCTCCTCCATTGCTCCATCCTGTTGGGATTTTGAGGATGTGCATGCACCTGACACGTTTTTCAAGCCACTGGGGCCAGAAGCAGATGTTGACCATGTGAAATCCATTTACGTTAACCCCTCACTACCAGGCTGGTCCTCCCCAGGACCTTTTAAATTGTCAATGTTTTAAATCTGAAAAATGAGGAGAAATAATAGCACCATTTCACAGCATCTAGTGGATATTTTATAACATTAGTAAAGAAGTAAGAATAGTGCTTCACATATAGCAATAAATGATAACCTAGTATTTACACATTAGGTTGATACTGAGGTTTTTTTGTATTTCAAAAAAGAGAATATTTTTAAATGTTGTACTATTGAAATTTGTGAACAGCCAAATTATTTAATAAGTGCAAAATCTCTTCCTTAGATTAGTTTGAATTGAAAGGTAATATACTTTGGAAACCAAAAGAACTAATCAAAGTAAATATGAGGGAAAGTGTGTAAACTACTTATGATAGTAGAATCAAACTTAAAACTGGTATACTTCAGATTGAACACTTCTTCTCCTTACTTCTACCCCAAATCTGCTCCGCTTTGGTCTTTCTCATTTCAGTCAGTGGTAAGTTCATCTTTTTAGGCACTCAAACTAAAAACATTAGAGTTGTCCTTGACTTCTTTTTTTTTTCACACCTCTCATCTAATCTATCTAGAAATCCTGATGGGTCCCCCTTTAGAATATTGGAATACTTATCTTGATATCCTATATTTCACCCTGGTCTAATCTGAAACATTAAAAAAAATTGCATCTCTTTTTGATTTGCATTCCTTTATACATAAAAAAGTATTAAAATATCATTACTCCTTTTTGTAATTTCTATTTTGTACCCTATTTTAAGCATAATCTTTAAAAATTTTTGTAGAAGTATTTTAAAAATAAAAGCATAATAAGGAATATTTATTACTTTGCTGCTTTTTATATAGTAATGCAGTTAAAACATATCACAAAGCTTTTATTCAAAATAAATCATGATGTAAAAGTGTAGCAACTGTAAATCTCTAAATTAATCAGTAATTATCAGTATAAACTATATTGCATTAAACTAGCAATTCTGTTGCTAACCGTGGGATGACTCTACTTTGTTAGCATCATTTATATATATTTGTTTATTTGTTTGTTTGTTTCACTGCTTGCTTTTCTTCTGGTAGGGAATTACTAGGACTATGAATATAAAGCACCAAAGAGGAAAAAGGAGACATGTGTTACTTGGCCTTTCACACTGATCCTCTCTAACCCGTGTTTTCATGAGCACCAGATTCACCAAGTTTTCAAAGAACAGCAAGTGTTTGATGATGAAGGAAGTTTGGATTTAATTTTCGCTTTGAAACACATGGATACTATTCCCCCCAAAAAAACACTGGCATTCTGAAGATGTTCAAATGCTCTTTCCCCAAAAGCTACCAACAGCCCCAACTGCATAGGAGCTCTGGTGTCCCCAAGGGCTGTCAAAGCAAAGAT
Organism: Tupaia belangeri chinensis; assembly: GCF_000334495.1. Taxonomy (NCBI): domain Eukaryota; kingdom Metazoa; phylum Chordata; class Mammalia; order Scandentia; family Tupaiidae; genus Tupaia; species Tupaia belangeri. Next base: position 1,712,609 of record NW_006205117.1, on the reverse strand, counting down.
GTTAGGAACCAGCACTTTCTTTGACTTATCCTTTGAGATCAGACAAAGGTGTCGGTAGACTTTCTTGTCACCCAATCCTTGGTGCAGCAGCTTACACTCAGAACTTGCCCTTGCAGAAAAAAATTATCCAAACAATACTGGACAAATCATCAGTAGCTATAAGATAACTGGCCTTGCAGTTTATTGAGCACTTTCCATGTTCCCAAGACTATTTCAATCAGGTCTTGTGTGTTATTTCATTTTATCTCTAGATTATAAGCACGTAGACAGTTGTGTCCACTTCCCCCCAAAGATATATCTTCAAGTAGAATTAGGAAAAACACTCTAAATCTTTAAGGTAGTTTAAAACCACTTTGCAGACAAATATAGAAAAAGATTGAGGTTGGAGCTTTAAAACACAGTAACTTGTATATAGGAAATTCTTCATGAATGATCATAGCAGCCCATTGAATAAACATTAACTCCAAGCCACTTCATGGGTATGATACAGAAGTAACAATAATCTTATCCTCAGAATTGCTAAAATTATTTATTAACTATCCTTACATATTTATCATGCATCAGAAATTTCAGATGTACTGAATTTTTTTTTAAATTCTCTTGTTATTTCACATTTGTCCTTTTCCATTTCTTACACATGTATGCTTTTTTCCTGAAGGAAAAAAATTTCTCTGGATAACTCTTCCTCTACCATTATGACTAACATTTTACTATTTTTTTTAATTTTTAAATTAGTTTTCATACATTAAATCACTACACATCATTTGGATTGTGAAGAGACTTTACCCAGCATGATATACACCTCAATCCAGCCCAGTTGAGACCACCATACACATCCTCATCAACTGATAATCAACCTTATCTGTGTCCCACAAGTATCTTACCTCTCCATTTCCCCCCAAATTTCCTATGCTCTTCCCCTCATACACTCTCTTTCCACTTTGTCCCTAGTGTCCATTACAATTTTTAATACTTTCATGTTCTCTAGTATTTCAGTCTCTATCATAGAGTACAGATGGTTGGTATATGTTTAGTGGAGACATATAATGTCTCTCTTTCATAGCCTGACTTGCTTCACTCAGCAATAAATCTTCCATATTCGTCCACTTTATATCAAGTTACAGGGACTTGTTTTTTATGGCTGAATAGTATTACATGGAGTATATGTGCCACAATTTTTCAATCCACTCATCTGTTTGTGGACATTTGGGTTGTTTCCATGTCTTAGCAATCGTGAATAAGGCTGCATTGAATATAGATGTGCAAGCGCTTTTCTGACTGAGTGCTCTCCTGTCCTTTGGGTAGATACCCAGGAGTGGATTGCTGGATCATATGGTAGTTCTATTTGAAGGTCTTTGAGGAACCTCTATATCATTCTCCACAGTGGCTGGACCAATTTACATTCCCACCAACAGTGTAGGAGTGTTTCCCTTTCACCACATCCCCTCCAGCACTTATCATTATTTGTTTTTTTAATCTTCACCATTCTGACTGGGGTTAGGTGGTATCTCATTGTGATTTTGATCTGCATCTCCCTTACAATGAGGGATGTTGAGCATTTTTTCATATGCTTTTTGGCTGTTCATATGTCATCCTTAAAGAGTTGTTTATTCAGCTCATTTTCCCATCTGTTAATTGGGTTAATCATTTTCTTCTGGCTAAGCTGCTTGAGTTTCCTGTGTGTTCTGGTTATCAGTCCCTTATCTGAGGCACAGTTAACAAAAATTCTCTCCTATTCCGAGGGTTGTCAGTTCACACTAATTACAGTGTCCTTCGCTGTGCAGAAACTCCTTAATCTGATATAATCCCACCTATTTGGGGGATTATTGCCTGTATTTGGGAGATCTTGCCTAAGAAGTCTTTGTGTTTTACTCTTGTTTTTCCCTATAACTGAAACAATGACTGATATGCCCACAGATATTTCTAGCTGACCATATATTATATTCTTTCCAGGAAAGGAAAACGTTTAAACTGAAGTAGCTTCTCCTTATTACTAGCTTAGGTTGTAGAAGAAGTGTTTCTTCTTCCCCTTTCCTTCTTTACCTATAAATTTTCTCACTTTGGCTTTGAAATGGTGTCTACTCAGATGAGGGCTGTTGCACAGACCTTCCTCCTCAGACCAAAGTAAACTAAACCATAAACTTGAAATGAAATAGAAATCTGAAATGTAAATATGGTATTCTGTGTTGGATATTTGCCAATTCTGGTGGCCTTTATCATCTTATTTGGCTCCAGCAATCTGTCTCTTAATACTCATTCATCACTCCTCTAAGAAGCACACGTGCTTCTAGGAGACATGACTCTGCCTCCTTTCTATCAGTGAAACATGTGGCTCAGTTCTAAACCAATTGGCATTAGCCTAGTTCATAACTGGCTTGGAGATACTAGCTTGACTTAACAGTACAGTGAGAATGAAGCCTAAAACTTTGAACTAAAGGTTGAGGGACTAGTATAAATGCAGTATGTTCATGAGGAAGCCTGTAGCACTAAGAGCTGTTAGCAACAATTTTGAAACACTAAGAGCTGTTGGCAACAATTTTGAAACAATTAGGGAGAATCTTCTGAGAATGGAACTAATATATAGAAGTGGGGTTTTTTTTCATTTTTTTTTAGAGGTTTTTGCTATAGGGCGCGTGCGCTCGCCAGACAGACAGAGACAGAGAGAGAGAAAGCGAGAAATCACCCCCCAGGGGGGACGGCTACGCCGCAATCCCTTCTCCTCCACTCTTCTCTCAGGATCTTGGGCACACACGCACACGTGCCCGGTGTGAGTTTAAGCCACTGGGTCCGGGACTCGAACTGCGGTCAACTATGTGGGAGTCCAGTGACATAGCCATTATGCTAACTGCTGGTCCCTAAAAGTGTTTATTTCATACCATAATTATAGTAAAACCCTAGTTTCATACATCAGAAAAGCTAATAGTTCATGTTCTAGATAGTTGAAGTATATTAACCTTACTTAATCTTGTATTAGGATATTTTTGCAAAAAGTGAGATATTGAAAAGCAGGGTAATGACATACATAATGCTCAAAAGTACAAGTTCTTTTTCTGCATAGGTTGCTAACTTGAAAAATTTTAATCTGGAACCAATGGCCATCTTTTCCTGCCACAGTGAGTAGCCTCTGTTCAGTGAGGCTCAGTAGATGACAGTGATGAGAGACAGGTAGAGGTAGACACAAAGAGAGAGCAAAAAACAAAACAGCGAAAGTATAAGTGTGAGTGCAAGGGAACTAGCAGGTGGCATGGTGGCTAAGGTGTTGGACACTCCCACATGGCCAACCACAGGTCAAGTCCTGGACCTGGTGGCTTGCTTTCTAACTTTCTCTCTCTCTCTCTCTCTCTGGTCAAATTAAAAATGAATAAATAAATAAACTTAATAAATCTTTTCAAAAAGTGTGAGTGCAAAAGAAAGTAGGTGTGAATTAATTAATAGGAGGGCTAAGAAGATGTTAATTTTCTGGTAAAAACAATGAAATTCTAAGTGAATGGAAAGCACCAAAGGCACACTTTGCCTCCTCCATAATTTTGTCTGGAACAAGATCCGAGATGCAGATTTCAACAACGTTACATGCAATGGTGCAGTTGAAGTGCAGATATATCACCACGTGTCCAATGTTTTTGACGATTAAAAAGATCACATGTAGTATATTAATACTGCATCAACATTTGATCTCTCCTGATAATTCTTTCTAGGTTTTTGTTTTTACTGACTATAACTGCTCTTTTATGACTAGTTCTTAGAAATACAGGCAACAGTACTACATGGGCAGTTCAGGCAAGAAAGAAATGTTTCTTAAAGGTGAATATTTAAAAATTTTGTATCTTGATCTATTTTACAAAGCTGTATTTTACCAGATCTCTTTTTGAAAGTAGTTTATGGCTGACATTTACGAGTCCTCCTTTTAAAATACATGCACAGTGAGTACAAACTGGGCCGTAAGTATTTTTCATACGTGCCATCAGCATATGAACATTCCCCAGATGTCTGTTTTGAAGGGGCAGGAGAATATATCCATGTTATAAATATGCTGTACTGTTCCAAGTGATAGTGCACTGTGCTAAGAGACAAAATAGGGATGTCCTTACAGTTCTTTCATTTTGCTTAGAACAAACTCAAAATCAAACCCTTGAAAAACGATCAAGGAAAAGTATATATTGGTTTCTGTTTTGTTTGTTTGTTTGTTTGTTTGTTTTTCAAAATCTAGTTAAGGTAAGTAATTGACGAAAGGTAGCTCTATTTTCTGATCAGATATTTAAACTGTAAAACTCAAGGCAATTTTTCTCTTGCTAGTGGCTGACCTTGATAGTAAAATAATTACATTAATAGCATCCAGCTCTATTCTCAACTTTCAATATTTCTCCACCAAGACTGCCAGGGAAAAACAATAGGCCATGAAGCAGTTCAATAGATATACTTTTTCATCTTGACTTTGTAAAAGTGCAAATGCCTATGCTTTCAGGGTATTATAACTCAGAAAGGGACAGTTTTTGTTCAAGTTTCTTTCCTTTTTCAGTTTTCAGTGTTCAACAATATACTACCATGTGACTACTTATAAGACTTGTGATTCCACAGGGTTTTTTTTTTTAAGTTTATTTAGTTTATTAGGTAAAGTGCATGTGTGTGTGTGTGTGTGTGTGTGTGTGTGTATGTGTGTGTGTGCATGCTTACACACACGAGAGAGGAAAAAAAGAGAAGAGAGAGAAGGCAGCACTCTCGACAGTGTGTCATGCTGTGTCTCCCTTTTTTAGCTCTTTAACTCATCAGTGTGTTGGGCACATGATCAACATTTTAAGCTAACCTGAGGGTCAGAACCCACAGTTGGCCATGTGACTTTCACCACTGTAATTCAGTTTGCTACCACTGCATCACCAGACTAAACCAATGATACCACAGTTTTAAACCCAATATTTGTCTTCTGAATGCAAAACATTCAAACATTGTTTTGCATTAGACAAGTGGTCTCTGTAACACAACCATATTGAAATGGTTTTGGTTCACCATGCTTCCTCTTGCCCTCAGGCTTTGCTCATGCAGAGCAGCTGTGAGTCTTCTTCTTGCTCACACCCCTCAACTCCTTTAATATGTCTAACTTCTGTCCACCATCCCAGTCTCAGTTCAGTTAGTACTTCTAAGAAGCCATTCCTGATTCCTTAATTCTGAGTTAGATATGACAGATATGATTTCTGTCATATCTCAAATTGCATAGCAATTTACTCTCTATCGAGTTGAATGTTCCACTAGCCTGTTTTCTGGGATCAGAGACACCGTTTTTCTCTCACCAGAGAGACAGAGTGAGACAGGGAGACAGAAAGCATGAAATCTCCCCCCAGGGGGGATAGCCATGCCACAATCCATTCTCCCCTTGGGATCTTAGATATGCACACACATGTGCCCAGTGTGAGTTTCAAGCCACCAGGTCCAGGACTCACACTGCAGTTGACTATATGGGAATCCAGTGATGCAGCCATTACACCATCTGTTGGCCCCAGAGATACTGGTTTCTTTATACAATGCCTTTATCTGCTGGAAGAAGTACCATTGTTTTTCAATAAATATTAGTTGCAGTATAGTTTTTGTTGTTGTTGGTTAAGTTGTTCTTCTCCATCCTCTGGTGAGCGCGTATTCCTCTCATCCATTAAGTTTGGGTGTGGCCATGTAGCTTGCTTTAACCAATGGAATGTGAGCAGATGTCACGTGTGGAGTGCCTAGCAGAAAGTCTAAATGCACTCTCATGATTTGACACTCCTCCTCTTATACTTGCCTTCTATGATCAAAAAATCATGTTTCAAATAGTGGCTACTCAAGGTCATCAGGTGGCATAGTAGTTAAGGGTTCTGGACTCCTACGTGGCTGACTGTGGTTCAAGTCCCAGACCTGGCAGCTTGCTTTCTCACTTTCTCTCTCCCTCTCTGGTCAAATAAAAATAAAATAAAATAAAATAATTAAATAATTCTTTGTTGAGGGGAAGAACTATTAGAACTATTTATTTATTTAATTACATTTGATATTATTAGTTTTTTAATTTGACCAGAGAGAGGGAAAAGGAAAGTGAGAAAACAAACCGCCAAGTCTGGGACTTGAAACACAGTTGGCCATGTAGCTATCCAGTGCCTTTAACCACCATGCCACCTGTTGGCCCTAAATAAAATAATTCTTAAAAAAATAGTACCTACTCTTCAGATTTGTTCATTGAAGGCACATTATTGTAAACTGAGCCCAAAAGACCCAGTAGAACCTACTGACATAAGCAACAAGCAACTGATTATTGTTGTAAATAGCTAAGATTGGGAATTGCTTTTTTGTCACAACTAAAACTGACTGAAAGTGAGGAATTATTGCGATAAGAACAACAATAAGAGATAACAAAACTAAAATATGTGATCTTTGCTCTTTGATTATTTTAGGTGCCCTGATGTTACCTTGTATGGAAGACTGGCAGCCTATATACTATTTAATAGTGAAATTTTTGGTAAAATTTTCACCAGATAACTTGGAAGGAAGAAAATATGTTTAATAAACTTGTGATCAAGGTCAAAGAATTTTCAAGACAGGAGATGAGTGGCCCCAAAATTGACATTTAAGCAGAAGAAAGAGATGAGCTCAGAAAAGAATTAGCTATTTGAAAATGAGAATAGAGGAAAGAAGAGAACCCAGAGATAGGATTAAAAGGTCTAACTGGGACCAGACCATCACCTAGTGGTTAAGGGGTTGGATTCACATGATCAATTATGCAGTTCGAGTTCCTAACCCTGAGGCTTAAAAATGAGCCAGGCACATGTGCATGCATGCTCAAAATCCTGAAAGTAGGGAGAAATGGAGGAGAAGGGATTGCAGTTTGACCATTTCCCCTGAAGGATATTTTCTCTCTTTCTCACTCTTTCTCTGAGTGCATGCTCCATCAGGAAATGTTTTAAGAGATTGTTGCCATAGTATATGTGCTCACTGGAGAGAAAGAGAGAGATAGAGAGACAGAAAGTGAGAAATCACCTCCCAGCAAGGATGGCCGTGTGCTAATTCCTTCTCCTCCATTCTCCTCTCAGGATTTTGGGCACACAGGCACATGCACCCCACATGGATTTTAAGTTGCCGGTTCTAGAACTTGAACTATGTTTGACTACATGAGAGTCCAACAACATAACCATTATGCCAAATGCTAGTCCCCCAGGAAAAAAACAATTTAATTAAAAAGAAAAAAGAAAGACACAACTGTTTCTTATCAACAACCAGAGGACAGACAGCTCCATGACTCCTGCGATCTAGTCATTTGGGAAAAAGGAAGATGTCCCACTGATAACTGGGCCTCCAGCATACAAAACTCGTGTGAACAGCCCTTCTTCAAGAGACAGACAGCTCCATGACTCCTGCGATCTAGCCATTTGGGAAAAAGGAAGATGTCCCACTGATAACTGGGCCTCCAGCATACAAAACTCGTGTGGTAGGAATACCACTTACAAGTCTCCTGTCTCTGTATCACTCTTTGTCTCTCTCTACCTCTGTCTCTGTCCTCTCTCTCTCTCTCTGTCTTTTTTTTTTTTTTTAATTTTTGCTTTTTCGAATTTTTTAAGGTGAGGCATTTTACAGGGCCTTTTGGCTCCTCCTAGGTCATTATCTTGTTAATAATCCCCTCTCCTCCTCCCAGAACAGCCCTTCTTCAAGAGACAGACAGCTCCATG
>NW_006205117.1:1687472-1703491 GCF_000334495.1 Tupaia belangeri chinensis | reverse complement strand
GAAAAGGAATTGAAGATAATTGTAGACAGCAGAGATAGTGTAATAAGAGAGTGAAATGGGGCAGAGGGTCAGACATAGGGTAAAAAACATATATATATATGAAAGTAGTAATGGAATTTTATGGATGATAACATGCATGATTAAGACACTATGCAGTTTACTCTAGAGGGGAAACCACATTTAGTATGATGTGATGATGCTCAGGGAATGAATGTAAATTTAAAAAAAAATTTCAGGGAAAAAAATACTAAAACTATTACCAAAATTTAAAGAAAAAACTGTGTATTTGATGACCACAGTAAGCTATATAGCCCCAGCTAGGTATCATTTTATAGTATGTTCATTCTACTCAGTGAGGTTTATGCCTAAAGTCAGACATGAGTTCTTGTGTATGTAAATATCAGCTGTGCTTGCTATTGCAAATATTTAGACAAATTAAGTTCATTAGCAAATCAATTAAATAGGGGGGATAGGCATAGAAAGCAAACAGGGATAACAGAGACAATGGGAGGAGGGTTGGACAGGGCAGAGGGTTAGGGATAGGGAATCAAGGATGGCAAAAAAAGAGAAAAAACTCAAAATATACAAGACATAAGAAATGGAAAATTGTTTGTTGATAACACATATGTTGATGTACTTGATTGAGCCAACAGACAATGTATTTTGGATGAAAAATTCATTTTGTATACTGTAATGATGTATAGCATATTAATGTTAAAAAATAAAAACAAATTAAAAAAAAAAAAACAACCAGAGAATTATTTTCAAATTAAGACAAAACTTTAGTGCAAAGACCAAGACAAGTGTGTGGCTAGTTGCTTTCTAGTTAGTTGTACATTTTCTCACATGAAATAATCTTATTTATTTTTATTGATTCAAAAGTACATCAACAACATAGCAACTTTGACAAATTCTAATTGTAAAAGAAGCATAGTAACAGGTGGGCAGTTCAAAGAGATTTTAAAGAGGATAAATGGAAGAATTAGAAATGTTTATTATCTCTTATCTTTTAGAAGCTCATCATAAAGATCAGAAAACAAGCAATTATGCAAAATTCAAATTACAAAGTGACTATAAAATGTTTTATCATTCTTCATAATGTGAAAATTTAACATTTTTATATTAAGTAAAAGTATCCCTAATTGTTGATAATAATAATAATAATAACAACAACAAAGCTTGAGGGCAAATATCAAATAAAAAGTAAGGTTACCACACCTTTAGTTAAGGCCCCTGATTTCTTTAAAGTGGTTCCCAGTAAATACTTTCACTTGTACAAAATGGCTTAGGCAGGGCTGGCAGGAGGAATGGTGAGTAAGGCACTGACTGTCACATTGCTGACTGTGGTTCAAATCCCAGACCTAGTGGCTTACTTTGCCTCTCTCTCTCTTTGATCAAATTTAAAAAAAAAAAAAAAAAAAGATAATAAATAAAATTAAATAAATAATTCTTTGGAAAATTAGGGTAAAGAGATTACAGATCTGTTCCAATGGAAGCCAACAGAATGCAAATTACTTGAAATTAAGCCTAGCATAATGTCTTATAATTATGGATCTGGCCATTGGCAGGAATCAGATATCTAAAAACCTACAATTATATTTTAAAAGACTCATAGTGCTAAAAGTGCCATTAGCCTAAATAGCTTACAATTGTTTGAGCAGTAAAATTACCATTAAGCCCTTCACATCCCTTAAGCAGGTTGAAAAGTATTCATCAGCCAAGAAGGGCATCTTGTCCTGAGAAGGACATTTTGTCCTGAGGATACTGGAAAAGGAAAAGCCTACCAGAAGTTATTCCAAGAACCACGAAGAACAATAGATTAGGTAGATACATCCAAGAAATAAAATCGAAGATTGATCAAGCAAAGTTCTCTATTCTCAAATTAATAGACCTTATAACAAATGCTCAGTGTGATTTCAGACTGCTGTGGACCAGTGACTGCTATTTTTTTTTTCATTCTACCCCTTTCTACATGGGAGATTATATTGTGGGTTTTCTCAACTTATATTGGTTATGTTGAGTGCAAATAACAAGTCTTACAGTTCATGGGACTTCCCTCCTCCCCTTTTAAACAAATTTAAAAAAAAAAAAAAAAAGATAATAAATAAAATTAAATAAATAATTCTTTGGAAAATTAGGGTAAAGAGATTACAGATCTGTTCCAATGGAAGCCAACAGAATGCAAATTACTTGAAATTAAGCCTAGCATAATGTCTTATAATTATGGATCTGGCCATTGGCAGGAATCAGATATCTAAAAACCTACAATTATATTTTAAAAGACTCATAGTGCTAAAAGTGCCATTAGCCTAAATAGCTTACAATTGTTTGAGCAGTAAAATTACCATTAAGCCCTTCACATCCCTTAAGCAGGTTGAAAAGTATTCATCAGCCAAGAAGGGCATCTTGTCCTGAGAAGGACATTTTGTCCTGAGGATACTGGAAAAGGAAAAGCCTACCAGAAGTTATTCCAAGAACCACGAAGAACAATAGATTAGGTAGATACATCCAAGAAATAAAATCGAAGATTGATCAAGCAAAGTTCTCTATTCTCAAATTAATAGACCTTATAACAAATGCTCAGTGTGATTTCAGACTGCTGTGGACCAGTGACTGCTATTTTTTTTTTCATTCTACCCCTTTCTACATGGGAGATTATATTGTGGGTTTTCTCAACTTATATTGGTTATGTTGAGTGCAAATAACAAGTCTTACAGTTCATGGGACTTTGGCTTAAGAGTAGTAAAATTTGTGTAGGAGATGTACTCAAGATCCTGAATTTCAAACTACATGCTGTGGGAGTATCTTTAGGATGTGTTGATTATATTTTGTTTATAGGAAGGAAGTGAATATTTGTAAACAAGAAGGCTGTGGTAGGTTACATTATTTTACAAATACTCATTCCCTCCATATTGTTGCCATGCTTCTGTCTGAGTAGAGTATACTCTTCTACCACACTGACTTTGGCCTAGATCATGTTACTTTCTTCAGCCAATGGAATGATAATTTTTAAGTGCACATGCATATTTCCCTCAACTGAGTACTCAGTGTTCTGATTTTGCACTCCAGAATGAGAATAATATTCAAGATGATGGCCTACTTCTTTAGCCTGGGCTGAAAAAAAAATGAAAAATTACTCTTCATGGAGCTCTAGCTCAACTAAGTTCAGCTAAAGATGGCAGAGCCACTACACTAATGAACTTCAGCGGGTAATACATGTGTATTGATATAAGCCTCAAAGATAGTGGGGTTGTTTTTCATTCCAGAAAAAGCTAATTAACACAAGCTCTGATTGATTTGTTGTTGAAAAGAAAGAAGAAAGAATTACCATGTCTTTAAAAATGTTTGACTAACATAAAGAAACCAAGTAAGGGTCTGAATGTACATAACTGCATTGTTTGTAGGCAGAATTCATAAAGATATAGTTGAGTTGCTCAGTTATTAGGCTTTTTGGGTAGCAGTTTTAGCTTGGGTAGTAGTTTTTTGATGTTTACATTTTTTAGAGAAGCAGTTTTGCTATGGGGCATGTGCACTTGCTAGAGAGACAAGAGACAGAAAGCAATAAATCAATTCTCAGGGTAGATGGCCATGCTGCAATCCCTTCTCCAACCTCTTCTTGGGATTTTTGGACATGCACGCACACATGCCCTGCACGAGTTTTAAGCCACCGAGTCCAGGACTCAAACCACCGTTTACTACATGGGACTAGCAACATAACCATTATGCCATCTGGTGGTCCCTTGGGTAGTAGTTTTAACCTAATATCAAAAATAGTGGCCCTAAAAAAAAAAAAAAAAATAGTGGCCCTAAACTCAGTAGGATAGCAGGGATTTGAATTATTGTTAATACATCTTTTATTTCTCAAAGAATAAAACAAGCATAAAAAATAAACTAAGAAGTTTCTATGTATCAAAAAATAAATAAATTTCAGTGTATATAAGATGTATTAATGATTCTAAGATTGTGTAACATTGAGGAAAATCTCTGTAGATCTAGAAAAAGGAATGCTGAAACTGAATGCATGATGTATGGACCATTTAATGTTGTATACATAGTCCAACTTGGTTAATAAGAACCTGTACTTGGTAAGCAAACCAATTATCCTTTGAATTTTCCTCATCCTGTAGTAAAGATTTTTTGGGGGGTGAAAAAAAGACAAAAGACTTTTACTTATAAAATATTATTTGAAGCCCAGTCACTGTGGCATAGCAGTAATGTTTGGGTGTCCAAGATCCTGAAGACCTAGAGGGATGAGGAATGGGGATTCTGACCTGATGAAACCCATCAAGTTTGATTCTGTGTGTGTGTGTGTGTGTGTGTGTGTGTGTGTGTGTGTGTGTAAATGTGTGTCCCATACATACACCCACTCTGTATCATTAAAAAAGGTGGTAGGGAGGGAGAAATACATTTTTTTTTTTTTGCAGAGGTTTTTAGCTATAGGGCACGTGTGCTTGCCAGAAAGACAGAAAGAGACAGAGAGACCGAAAGTGAGAAATCACTCCCCAGGGAGGATGGCCACGCCACAATCCCTTCTCCTCCATTCCCCTCTCGGAATCTTGGGCACGCACGCACATGCACCCGGCGTGAGTTTAAGCCACTGGATCCGGGACGCGATCCGCAGTCAACTACTTGGGAGTCCAGCTACATAGCCATTACGCTAACCGCTGGTCCCAAGAAATACATTTTGAATGGCATCCATGTGTCACTGAGAGAACTGAACTGATGAATGGTAAAGTAAACCCCCATTATGAGTTCAAGAGTTAATTAGAAGCTCTACAAGCAGAGGGAAGTGTCTAAATAGCCTTACTTAGGAAGGTCTATAATCTGACTACAGGGCTGACTAACCTCAATAGTGAGAGCTAGCATAATCAATGTTATTTTAAAATTCTAGAAAGACATGGTTATAACTACTGGTATCATCTCACGGGTGGCTAATTTTGTGAACTTGTAAATAATGTATCATATTCATAAAAATAACAAAGATAAAAAATGCAGACACACACACACACACACACACACACACTCAAAATCATCCTTCTCTAAGGAGATTCTCTAAGGAGAATTAATACATTGAGCCATTCATTAATCCAATTTTTGTTTAAGGATTTGTCAAATACCTACTATATGCCAGTCTATTGACTACTAAGAGGGAGTATAAAAGAAACTACTCCAGTAGTTTATATTTAAGAGGTATGTCAAGATTCATATTTATGAATAATTAATTAGTTAAATTCATGATAATTCATTATTTTTCTATTATAAGGAATGATTCAGAAAACAATATCTTTGGACACTTACAGATTGATATAAATAAAAGGACCAATAGAAGAGCTATAATCCCCTGCTGTTCTAAAGAGCCCTATTGTAGTGGTAGGGTGTGAGAGGACGTTGAGCATTTGGTAGACTTATGATTAAGTTTAGACTTTTAGTGAATCTGAGTTAAGTATTCCCATTCCCCCAGGTAAGTTAGACTTTCATGAAGCCTTAATCAGTTAGGTTGCTGACTTCTTTTACATTTAGATTGAATTGAATTCAGTGGAATGTCAAGCAGAACATGTGAGTCCTATCGTTTTATTGGTTGCACATAGAAGAGTTAGTATTTAGAAGCAAAACTCTTAAGTTTAAAAATTTTGTGATTTTTTAAAAAATATTATTTTCTTTTAAAATTAAGAATTTATTAAAAGGAGATTATACATGTTCACAATAGAGCCACATATGAATGTCAAGCAGAACATGTGAGTCCTATTTTTTTATTGGTTGCACATAGAAGAGTTAGTATTTAGAAGCAAAACTCTTAAGTTTAAAAATTTTGTGATTTTTTAAAAAATATTATTTTCTTTTAAAATTAAGAATTTATTAAAAGGAGATTATACATGTTCACAATAGAGCCACATATTGACATTTTAAATACAGCACTTGATTTTTATGGCATATTCATTTTTAATTTAATGATTAAATAGCTCCCATTAGAAATGAAATGTTTAGGTCCAGCCATGGTAGCATATTTGGTGGGGTGATGTTACATGATAGTAACAGAGACTTTCCAGTTTTAATACATCCAAATTAGGGCTTAGTAAACATTTTGAGCTATGCATTGCATTAGGAAAAAAAAGACTATATATATATCAAAGAAACACCAAAACCAAAACAAAGACCTGCCCTGACAAGAGAAAACCCAGCCTCTCCATGTTGAAGGCAACCTGTCTGTAATTTAAAAGTGCTTACTAAAACAAAACTCAGCACTCTTCAGAGGAAGACCCAGAGTCTTTTGTAATGTTTAACCCATAGTATAACAATAAAAAATTACCTAGGATAGACAAAATAATCTTGGAACAACAACAACAACAAAATACAAGTTGGAGAACTTAGGCTACCTGATTCGAAGACTTAAGAAATTACATTAAGACTTTGTTATTGGCTTAGAAACAAGGAAATGGATTGAACAAAATGAGAATAAAATAGACCCTCCCATATATTCTGACAATTGACAGAGATACCAGAAATTCAGTGGTTTAAAAAAAAAATTTCTTTTTTTTCCGGCTTATGTGTTTGCTTGTTTTTGTTGTTGTTGATGATGTTTTTGTTTTATTGCCAGAGGTTTCATGCACTCACCAGAGAGTAACAGAGACACAGAGTGAAAAAGAAAGCACCTCCCAACAGAGTACGATCATGTGGCAATCCCTTCTCCTCCATTTCTCCATCCTACGAGGATTCTAGTTGCATATACATATGTATTCAGAATGATTTTCAAGCCATTGGGGTCAGGCTAAGATCCATGGTCGCTCATGTGGGGTTGACCGACTTTACCACTAGACTATGGAGCCAGCATTTCCCAGAATCTTTTCAACAAATGCTTCTAGAACAATTAGTATCTATATATTCTGACCTGTATGTCATATATTAAAATTAACTGAGGTTAGGCCAGCAAGTGGTGTGGAGGTTAAAGCACTGGATCCCACATGTCTGCAATGTGTGATTTACGTCTCAGACCCAATGGCCTAAAAATTATTCCAGGCTGTATGTTTGTGTAAAATTCCAAGAGGAGAATGGAGAAGGGATTATGGCATGGCTATGTCCCCTGGGGGGGGATGATTTTTCACTTTTCCTGTCTCTCTTTGTCTCTCTGGCAAGTACACACGTCCTATAACAAAAACTAAAAACCAGAAACAAAAACAAGAAAAATTAACCTGAGGTGGACTATAAGCCTTAAAGTAAAAGGCAAAACTATAAAGTCTCTAGAAGGAAGTATCAGGAATATCTTTGCAGTCACTTGGTAGGCAAAAATCTCTTGGTATGTAAAAAGTACTATCTGTAAAAGAAAAAAAAAACTGGTAAATTGGACTTTATCAAAATTAACAACTGCTCATCCAAAGACACCTTTAAGAATATGTAAAGGTAAATCACGAACTTACTACCAAAGACTAGAATTATATTACACAAGTTGGATGTAATGGAGTGATAGCTTTAACTCATCTCTAGATTTTGAATGTTTGTGGAATAAAAATTTTAAAAAAATATAAATCTTGATGCTGCAAAAATACAGAAGGTAAGACCTAAAAACTGGACAGGAAAGATGGAAGTTTGAATAGTGATATTGATATCCTACTAACATGAAAAGTGAAGAAATAAAAAGGAGAGTTGATGAAACAGGCAATAATTTAAGTATAATATTTAAATGTAGAAAATTACTAATATAAGTCAAAGTAATATTATGATTATTAAAACTGCCAGAAAGGAAAGAAGTAGAAAATAACAAGTTAATTAAATCTTTACCTGTTGTATCTGAGAGTGAAGAGATACTATCCAAATGAATAACAATTTTAAAGTAGTAGTAAAAGCATGTGATTTAGAGTTATCTGTGTAAAGAACCCAATGAGTGAAAAAAAAAAATTAGCTCTGGGAACTGGTTTAGGTATGGAGGAGATAACTTTGCTTTCCATCTTATGTTCATTCTTTAATTTTTTTCATGCATGTTTATACTATTTCCTATTTTTAGATGAATAGATAAGTACAGAGGTAATAAGAAGTAAGAAAGGATCAAATGGAAGAAAGAAAGCTTGTATACCTAGTGGCTATCAGCTTATAGTGAGATTTCAGATGACTTCCTTCTTAATTATGCCTTTCCATATGTTTCAGATATTTTAGGATTAGTAATCATTATTTTTGTAATATAAGAAGAAAATAAAGCTATTTCCCTTTTGAAACAGAAAAGTCTAAATAAAGCATTTAAACCTTGCTGAGTACTTTATTGCTTAATGGAATAATTGCATCTAGTGGTGTTGGAGCTATCTGGTGGAAAAATGTTTTTCAGAATGTCAAAGTATTATTAATTTCTTGATTTGCATCAGTATACTACATGATGTACAAATCATTGTTGTTTCAGTGGATGAAGTCTGGAGAGTCCTTAACCTCAAAGTGCCAGATAATACTGAAGGACAGTTGTTTACTTCAGGCAGAAAAGTTCTCACAATATTAGAATCACAGATAAATGACACTGAGTTCTTTGCAATTGCTGTGGGAGTAGAGAAATCCTAAAATCTCCACTATAGCAGTGTCTTTACAGTTTGTACTGACATAAACTCTTTAGGGATTCTTCTCTAAGATTAAATGTACACCCATAATTATGTCATCATGTATGCAGAAGTGTCGTTTTTTGCTCAGTTCTTGTAACTTGTTTATAAGCTGGAAAAGCAATTGCCAATGGTAATGTCCAGAGCCTTCTGCATCTTAGATACCAAAACCTGTCGTAGTGTTCCCACTAGAGCTGTGATGTAAGTTCATCTATGTCCTAAATTAGGTGTGTAGGGAGTAAATTACATGCCCATAGGAATGATTTTTATAGCAAACTGAGCATTGTTCCAGAAGCAAGTCATCAGGTTATCTTGGCAATTGTACATGCAACGCATTTGGGAATTATTCTAAGGAAAACATTGGTAGAAAGTCTGACTAGTGGCTTGGACTTTGGCTACTGCAAAGACTGAAAAATAAGAAAAGGAAAAAAAAGCACATGTGAACCTGCAGTGTATAACCTACCCAAGCTAATTCCATGATACATGATGGTGAAACCCTCATCAAGAATCCCAGTTAATTTCTGGGAACCAGCAGTTAGCGTACTGGCTATGTCGCTGGACTCCCACGTAGTCGACCGTGGTTCACGTCCCGGACCTGGTGGCTTACAACTCATGCGGGGGGTGTGTGCGTGCATGCCCAAGATCCCGAGAGGAGAATGGAGGAGAAGGGATTGAGCCGTGACCATCCCCCCTGGGGGGTGATTTCTCACTTTCTGTCTCTCTGTCTCTCTCTCTCTCTGTCTGGCGAGTGCACGCGCCCTATAGCGAAAACCTCTCCAAAAGTAAAAAAAAAAAAAAAGAATCCCAGTTAATTTTAAAGATTATATTAATGTAGACTCCTCCACAAATAACATTAAAACATTTCTAATTCCCTTATGTATTTAAAAGTCTGGGTCAGGTATCTGGGTCAGGTATTTACAGTTACTGCTGTAGATGTGTATAAAAAAAAAAAAAAAAAAAAAAAAACCTGAATTTAGAATTCTCTAAGAACCTGTATTAAAGAAATACCACAAAGTAATTAAAAGCAGGGATTTTTGAGGTAAATAAACCTGAATTTGAACCTTAAACTCCATTTACTGGATGGCTTTACTCAATACATTCAGTGTTAATGTCAGTTTTCTCATCTGTAAAATAAAAGTAAAGTATAACTCTCAAAAAATAACAAAAAAATTTAAAGGAAAACTATAAGTATTTATGAGTTCCATAAAATATTGTAGTTCTGATTATTTTAAAATTTAATAATTGGTAAGTCTATTCAACAGTTTGCAAATTTATCTAATGTATTTTGACCCATTTGTTAAAACTGGCAATTATGAAAGAACATCCTTGGTGAAAATACTCATTCTGATGAAAAAAAGATATGTTCACCACACTTAATATCAGACATTTAATATCAGAGCATCAATTTCTGAAGCTTTGTTTGTCCTTTTTGGCCTTTTTTCTCTAAAGGTAAATGGCACAGGAGATTCTTTAAAGACAAAGTTGCATTTTAACAAGCTGGTCTTGGGATTTGTTCATGTTCCGGGCTTACAGTTATTTATTGCTTTATAAAGGTTATAGGTAGGTAAATATGGCTAAAGGTCGATAAAATAGAACATTTCACAGAAAACCCCACTGCTTTAACATGTCAAAACTTCTTACATTTAGAATTATTTTAAGGGATGCATATCTTAGAATTATTAGGCCTGAGATACTCATGATATTCTAAATAAGAATAGATGTTTTTCAGATATTTACAGAGAAGATTCCATAACTCGCTTTTATAATGTATTTTATGTTACTTCTACCTTAAAAGACCTAAAAGCAAAACGTTTTTATTCAGAATTTTGAGAAATGAGCTATTAATAATTAACTTAATGTTCTGGCTTATAGGAGTTGCCTTATATTATATACCTGTATTTCTAATTTTTTCAAAGGAATAAAGGACTACGAATGACTAAACTAAGGCTCCAAATTACCTAAAAGAAGCTTGACAAAGAACAATAAAGTAAGAGGAACCACTCTACCCCAATGTCAAGATCTAGTATATATACCTATGGGAATCAGTACAGTGTGCTGTTAATGGATGAAAATGTGGTTAGAACTCTGAAATAGAAGAGAGAACAGAAGTACATTTATACTATGTCAGTAGCCATATCCTGGTGGATATAGTTTTGGAAATGGTACCATTGAGGAAACCTGAGCAAAGCACACAAGGAATTTTCTGTATAATTTTTTTACAACTAAATGTGAATTCACAACTACCTCAAAATCAAGTTTAATTTTAAAAAGAACCAAAATAATAGAAGATAAAATACAATATTTGTTTGCTTTAAAATAAAATATATGATTGTATAGTTTTTCTGTGGTTTTCATTATGAAGATGAGTCGTCACACAAAAGGACTATAAAAAAGTCTCATTACTTGAAATTTCTAGTTAGTTGGATTTTTAATGAATAAACATTGACTGTACGCAGGAACTGTATTGATAAGACCACTGGAAATTATCTCATGACTTTTTCAGGGGCCAGGAAGGTGAGTGTTTATTGCTTGTAGTCCTGAAAAGCTACCTTTCTGTCTCCATATGTAACCTATGTCAAAGTTATTTGAGCAGTAGCCAT
This sequence comes from Tupaia belangeri chinensis, assembly GCF_000334495.1. Lineage (NCBI taxonomy): Eukaryota > Metazoa > Chordata > Mammalia > Scandentia > Tupaiidae > Tupaia > Tupaia belangeri. The sequence goes on along the minus strand of NW_006205117.1, from coordinate 1,692,321 downwards.
GTAATGTAGTAAGAAAAGGATGTTCTTTACTGGCACACTTGAATAGTCAGATTTAACCTGTATCTATTTCACAGTTTAAAAATATATGATTGTCAAGAATACACAAAATTAGAAGACATTAAGATATTTGTATGATATTATTTTTTCAAACAATATCATTCAGCAAGTAATCTAACGTGGGATGTTACAATGGATGTTCTATTTGTGAAAGATTTTTTAAATTTAATTTTGCCTCCAATATGGCTTTTTCTGTGTTTTAGAACCAATTAATTTTACAATAGTAAGAATGTAACTCATTTAAAATGAAAGATTTTCAAAAATAATCTCAAACAATAACCTCAGAGCAAGTACACAGATGTTGGAAATACTTCATAATGCTTTTTCAAAACAATCATCACCTTTTCTGCTGCTCCATTTCCACCGTAATCATCTTCATTCATGTTCTTACCCCACATGATTTGCCTGAACAACTTAAGTAACTAAGTGATTTCTTTTTTTTTTTTTTTTTTTTGAGAAATTTTCACTGTAGGGCGCGTGCGCTCACCAGACAGACAGAGAGAGACATAGAGACAGAAAGCGAGAAATCACCCCCCAGGGGGGATGGTCACGCCGCAATCCCTTCTCCTCCATTCTCCTCTCGGGATCTTGGGCATGCACGCACACGCGCCCAGCGTGAGTTTTAAGCCACCGGGTCCGGGACACGAACCGCAGTCGACTATGTGGGAGTCCAGCGACATAGCCATTACGCTAACTGCTGGTTTCCACTAAATGATTTCTTTACCTTTGACCTGTTTCTCACCTCACTTCCCTAGTCCATTTTCCAAACTGCCTCCTGAGAGATCTTTCTAATATGCAATCTTCTATTCCTTCTCTGCTTGAAAACCAATTCTTATTCTTGTTTCCTAAAATACAAAGTGAATAATTTTCAGGGGATTCAAGTTTCTCTAGCATATAAACCCAACCTACCTTTCCAGTCTTAATCCTGCCTCTCTTAAGTATGCATCCCCCATACTTTATATAGGCCATACTTTTCCATCTTCCTGAAACACACTACACCTTCCATCTAGAATGTCGACCCTTGTCTTTGCCTGGTTGTCTCACTCTCTGAAGCTGTTCTCAACATCCTAAGACAGTTCATCACTCCTTTGTTGTTCTCACAGGATTTTATATGGAATAATAACTACTACTTATTGAGCGCTTACTAGGTACCAGGCACTGTGCCTAACTAAGCATTTCACAGACGTGATCTCATTTAATCTTCCGAGAAGCCCTGTGAGGTAATGTAGTACTTTTCATGGTGTCTTCTCATTCATTGTTTTTATGTCTATCTCATTAGAAGAGATAGGTCTTAAATAGTTTATATGAAGCACTTCTTAATATAAAGTCTGATCACATAAGGTGCTCAATAAATGTTTGTTGAGTGCATGATTGAATGGATAATGTGAAATAAATAAATAAAATAGGATGCTTTAAAAAGCAACTTGTTAGAAAGTGTTGGTTTTACTATACTTGCACACAGAAAGAGCATTGAAACTATGCTTCCTAATGCAAGTGTCTCTGTCTTTGCCTCTGGCATGCTGCCTGAAATCCCCATGTTTCTCAAGAAGGACTTCTTATTTTTCATTCTTACTGCTACCAACCTAAATCAGATTGTGTCCTGTCTCTTACTTAATTTATTCATATTCACTACCTTCAGATTCTCTCTGTTTTATTACTATACTCCTGAAAGAGATCCACTTACCTAAAATATTTGTCCAATTATATATTTTCCTTGCTCAAAAATCAGACATTTTGTAGAAGGAACCCTTTCTCCTAAGTCTAATTCAGAAATCCAAAATCTCCATGATATTACTCCAAATTTATTATCCATTATATTCTGTATACTATGGTCCAGTCAATCGGAAATCACTTCCATACCCTTGATCATTATAATAATCACTCTGCCTATCTGAGTTGCCTCTTTCTCTACATAGTTTATAAAAATTCTGTCTCTGGGGGCCAGTGTGTGTGTGGTGTGATGATTAAAGTGCTAAACTCCCACATGGCTGACCACAGTTTTACAGTTTTAGTCCTGAACCTGATGGTTTGCTTTCTCTCTCTCTCTCTCTCTCTCTCTCTTTCTCTCTCTCCATTTTATCTATTTCTCATGCACACACATGCCATATAGAAAATTAAATAATAATAATAAATAAAAGTAAATAAAAATTATTTTAAAAATTCTGTCTCTTCCATGGTGCTTTCCTACAATACTAGTCAGAAATCACATCCTTTTTATCCCTATATGCTTATTTCACTGACAGAAAGCTTATGAGACATTTTTAATCTTAGGCTTATGTCCCTTATTCAAAAGTTAGTTCTTTGAGAGATTGAGTAGATCTTTTTCTTTAACTGCCCATCTCATACATGAGTTCCTCTTTGGAATAAACAACCCTATACAACCCTTTTCCCTATACAATAGTGAGTCTTCTGCAACTATGCTTCTACCTGCTAGATCTTCTCTCTGGAAACTATGTACCTGTAACAGACAGACAGACAAAAAGCTTCTTAACCTGGTCTGTATCCTAAATGGTGAAGCTGAGAACTAGAGAACTACTGCCCATTGCTAGTAATCATGTACCTGCAAGCCATGTCCCTCTAGAGGGACATCTTTGTTTATAATAGAAAAAGGCAGCATGTGGGCTAGCTGGTGGTGCAGCAATAATGCAATGATCCGTGATGCTGGACTCACATGGGATGGTCCCAAAGGTCACGTCTCAAGGAGTCTCTCTACACACTGAGTGTGCTTCTGTGCCCATGGTCCAGGCTGGTTGAGGCTAAAGAAGAATTTGCACCATGAGAACACCGCTGTTGGTTTTCTCTCTGAAGAAATAGAGTATAAACTTCAAAAAGGAAGAAAAGAAAGAAGGAAGGAAGGAAGGAAGGAAGGAAAGAAGGGAGAAAGGAAGAAAAAAGTAGCTCTAGGTGCAGCTTCAGATATCTGGAAGGGTGGGGTGAAAAATAAACCAAAGTTCTTCAGAGCAGCAGAAGTATGCGGGAGAGAGCACAGATGCTACTACCTGGTTTCTGACAACTTTCCTGATACTGGGTGTAGGCACTATGGAGACATGATTGCCCTTAGTTTTCTTGAAAAAATCCAATATTTTTTCAATAAACTCCTTTTTTTAGCTCAAGAGCAAAATAATTTGTGTTTTAGTCATCCAGTCCTTCAAGGCTAAAGGTAGCTTTTTAAAGTAATTTGCAATATCAGGCACCAGTTGGACATGTATTTAGTATAAATGAGATACTGGTTCTTATCCTTGACTGCAGGTTAGCAACATTTGAGATGCTTTTAAATACAACAATGATTACATCCCATGGCAGACCAATTAAATTCAAACTATATTGGATGGGAGGATATATGCTTTCATATTTTTTAAAGCTTCTCTGATGATTCTGAAATGAGATCAGGGTGTCTCATCATTGGGTTAAATGTTGTAAAAATACAAACACTGAGGGAGAGCTGGTTATATAATAAGCCACTTTCACTTACTAACTTGTCTGTGTTAATTTATCAGATTTCACAATCTGAGAATAAAATCTGGACAATAGTCCAAGAGCAGCATTGAAAGAAATAGAGTAAACCATAAAAGAAAGGATGGGGGCTCTCCCATAGAACACTGGTAAGATGGGTAGATTCTACCTAGCCAACTCTGTGGTTTGAGTCCCAGACCAAGCAATTTAGGAAACATAGTGGGGAGACCAGCAGATGGTGTACTGGTTACGTCATTGGATTCCCACATGGCTGACTGCATTTCCAGTTCTGAACACAGTGGCTTAAAACTCATGCTGGGTGCATCTGCATGCTTGCCCTAAATCCCAAGTGGAGAATGGAGGAGAAGAAACTGTGATGTGGCCAACTCCCCGGGGGTGATTTCTCACTTTTTGACTCTCTGTTTCTTTGACTAGTACATGTACCCAAAGAAAATGAAAAAAAGAAACATGCTGGGGTCAGGACCAGCAGATGACATAGTGGTTAGTTGCTGGACTTTCATATGGCTGACTGCAGTTCAAGTCCCTAACCCAGTGACTTGAAAATCACACTGGGTTTATGTGCGTGGTACCGAAGATCCCCGGAGGAAAATGGAAAAGGGATTGGATTGCTATCCCCTGAGGGGGTGTTTTCTCATGTTCCCTCTCGCTGTCTCTGTCTAACTCTCCAGCAAGTGCACGTGCTTTATGGCAAAAAAAAACTCTTCAAAAAGAAAAAAATAAACATGCTGGGCATGTGTACGTATGTGCCCAAAATCCTGAAATGAGAGAGAAATGAAGGAGATGAGATTCCAACATGACCATTCCCCATAGGGGGTGCTTTCTTACTTTCCCTCTATCTCTCTCTCTCTCCCAAAGGGCATGCATCCTCTGGTAAAAAAATTTTAAAAGAGAAAGAGAGAGAGCGAGAGGAAGGACTAGGTAGGGTTTACTGCATAATTAGTGCATATGGTAACTGAGTTACCAAAGTCAATTTCATGTCAAAAATATGAAATGCTAATTAAAAGGATATATTATAGAAATATATTTTTGTATAATGTTAGTTTGAAGGTCAGACTAGAATAATATAAAATTCTGGTGAGATCAACATAATCTCTAGGTCATTATAATTAAGCAAGTAGTCAGAGCTTAATATTCAGTTATTACTGACATGTTAGTAATTTAATTAGTAGTAATGTTGTTATTTGGAGGCAGAATAAAGTTAAAAGAGTGCTAAAAATATACATATATTTTTTTTAAAAGAGAGATTTTTGCTGAAGGGTGTGTGCACTAGCTGGAGACATGGAGAGACAGAAAGTGAGAAATCACCCCCCCCCCGGGG
>NW_006205117.1:1657668-1686823 GCF_000334495.1 Tupaia belangeri chinensis | reverse complement strand
TTTTAAAGCTTCTCTGATGATTCTGAAATGAGATCAGGGTGTCTCATCATTGGGTTAAATGTTGTAAAAATACAAACACTGAGGGAGAGCTGGTTATATAATAAGCCACTTTCACTTACTAACTTGTCTGTGTTAATTTATCAGATTTCACAATCTGAGAATAAAATCTGGACAATAGTCCAAGAGCAGCATTGAAAGAAATAGAGTAAACCATAAAAGAAAGGATGGGGGCTCTCCCATAGAACACTGGTAAGATGGGTAGATTCTACCTAGCCAACTCTGTGGTTTGAGTCCCAGACCAAGCAATTTAGGAAACATAGTGGGGAGACCAGCAGATGGTGTACTGGTTACGTCATTGGATTCCCACATGGCTGACTGCATTTCCAGTTCTGAACACAGTGGCTTAAAACTCATGCTGGGTGCATCTGCATGCTTGCCCTAAATCCCAAGTGGAGAATGGAGGAGAAGAAACTGTGATGTGGCCAACTCCCCGGGGGTGATTTCTCACTTTTTGACTCTCTGTTTCTTTGACTAGTACATGTACCCAAAGAAAATGAAAAAAAGAAACATGCTGGGGTCAGGACCAGCAGATGACATAGTGGTTAGTTGCTGGACTTTCATATGGCTGACTGCAGTTCAAGTCCCTAACCCAGTGACTTGAAAATCACACTGGGTTTATGTGCGTGGTACCGAAGATCCCCGGAGGAAAATGGAAAAGGGATTGGATTGCTATCCCCTGAGGGGGTGTTTTCTCATGTTCCCTCTCGCTGTCTCTGTCTAACTCTCCAGCAAGTGCACGTGCTTTATGGCAAAAAAAAACTCTTCAAAAAGAAAAAAATAAACATGCTGGGCATGTGTACGTATGTGCCCAAAATCCTGAAATGAGAGAGAAATGAAGGAGATGAGATTCCAACATGACCATTCCCCATAGGGGGTGCTTTCTTACTTTCCCTCTATCTCTCTCTCTCTCCCAAAGGGCATGCATCCTCTGGTAAAAAAATTTTAAAAGAGAAAGAGAGAGAGCGAGAGGAAGGACTAGGTAGGGTTTACTGCATAATTAGTGCATATGGTAACTGAGTTACCAAAGTCAATTTCATGTCAAAAATATGAAATGCTAATTAAAAGGATATATTATAGAAATATATTTTTGTATAATGTTAGTTTGAAGGTCAGACTAGAATAATATAAAATTCTGGTGAGATCAACATAATCTCTAGGTCATTATAATTAAGCAAGTAGTCAGAGCTTAATATTCAGTTATTACTGACATGTTAGTAATTTAATTAGTAGTAATGTTGTTATTTGGAGGCAGAATAAAGTTAAAAGAGTGCTAAAAATATACATATATTTTTTTTAAAAGAGAGATTTTTGCTGAAGGGTGTGTGCACTAGCTGGAGACATGGAGAGACAGAAAGTGAGAAATCACCCCCCCCCCGGGGAGGGGGGATATGGCCATACCACAATATCTTCTCTTCTGTTCACCTCTCAGGATTTTGGGCATGCACACAACACATGCTCCACATGAGTTTTAAGCCCCCAGATTCAACTTGCAGTCAACTATGGGAGAGTCCAACAACATAACCATTACTCTATCTGCTGGTCCCATAAATACTAAAAAAATATTTTTTAGGCTCTATTCTTGATTTCCCTGCATCTTTCTCTGAAATCAAATATGACTACATCCAACTAAAATTGTTGGTGGTGCCGTATCTCCTCCTACTATATTCTGCCTCGTGTTGTGTCTATATCAGGGCTTATAGTTTGCCTTTGATTAATTGTAAGCTCCTTAAGATTAGCAGTGATGGTGTTCATCTTTGTGTCCCTCATAAAAATTCTTCAATTTAGAGCATTTTAGTTTTATTTGTTGTGTTAAGCTGTATCAATTAGGAACAAATGCTGTTGCAAATAGCAACAAACTGCTACAGTGGCCTGCTTAAACGGTGGGTTTATCTGTCTCATAAAGCAAGATATTCAGATATAGACAGTTCCAAGTTGGTGTAGCTTCTTGAGGAAGCCATTAAGGACACACGTTCTATCTCCCTGCTTCTGACATCCTTAGTGTTTAACTTGTCACCTTATGGTCATAAAATGACCCTGTACCTTTAGGCAATGTATTTATTGGATGCAAGAAAGAATCAGGTTCAAAAGAACCAAAAGGTACCTTGCAGCCCAGTCTATACTTTAAAAAAAAAAAAAAACCACCTTTCCAGAATCTCAGCTGGTAACAGCCTATTGATCAGAACTGGACCACTACTGGAAGGTGGCTAGGGAGAAGGGATAGGGATTAGGTCAGCCAGAAACACTGAACCACAGGTTTGATTTTAATTTGTGTTGAAAGGAATATTAAAGTTTATTTGGCACTCACTACTGATATCTGACAGATGAGAAAATGGTGGCCCAGAAATGTCTGAGATCCACAGCCAGGTATGGTAGATCAGAGACTAGACTGAGATCCAGCAATTATAATTCCTTAGGCATTGCATTGACCATTAAGACCTACAGCTACAGGTTATTTCCAAAGACAGAATTTAGAGAGTTAGAACTTAGTTTCAGCTTTCTCTAAAATAACCCTCCCCTTCCTGTAAAATCTTCAGACAATAAATGGGAAAATACACCCTTCAGTCCTCCTTTGATTTGAAATGTGGTGAAATAAATTTCAAAATATCCAGGGGACATGTCCTTCATCAGTTGTTCATTTGCTCTATGTAACATGGATAGTTGTTTTTTAAATCTCTAATACAGAACATATTCTGTACATAATGAAAATCCAAAAGTATTCAAGTATAATCCTAGTTTGGTCTTTTATATTAATTTACACTACCATTGATGTTTCCTTCCAAGGCAATTTTTTTAAAAATCTATCATCACTATTAAATGGCCTTAATCCTGATCCTTAACCTAAATAAATACATGTTTTGCTAAATGTATACCACTTAAAGAATTATAATTTATACTGTAATTTTTCATTTTCTCCAAATGGCCCATTTTAGCTTCCTAGGCATGGTATTCATATTTCAGGGAATGAAAAAAGTATATTTCCATTTCAGCCAATAAGTGTTCTATGTGAGTATTATTATTCTTCCATAATTACGACTTTTATCATTATGAATGTTCATCAAGCTCTACTTTCCCTTTGTAAAGTATTGTGGAAATGTTATCTTCTGAGACCTTACAATATGATTTGTTAAGAAATTTAAACTGGGGGGGGGGCAGCAGTTAGCGTAATGGTTATGTCCCTGGACTCCCATGTAGTCGACTGTGGTTCGTGTCCTGGACCCAGTGGCTTAAAAAACTCACGCCAGGCGCGTGTGCATGCGTGCCCAAGATCCCGAGAGGAGAATGGAGGAGAAGGGATTGCGGCATGGCTATCCGGGTGTGATTTCTTTCTTTCTGTCTCTCTGTCTCTCTCTGGCTGGCTGGCGAGCACACGTGCCCTATGGCAAAAACCTCTCTAAAAAACAAAAGGAAAAAAAAAGAAAAAAAAAAGAAATTGAAACTGGGTATAGCAAAAACATTATAATTATTATAATTAAATACAACTATAATTACTGGCTCCACCAATGCATTTGTTATTGGCTACTGGTATTATAAAAAGCTTTTATCATGCTGATATAAAAATGAAAGTCATGGGCCAGCAGGTGGTGTGTTGGTTAAAGGTGCTGGATTCCCACATGGCCAACTGTGGTTCAAATCCTGGACCTGGTAGCTTGCTTTCTCTCTCTCTCTCTGTCCCTGTCTGGTCAAATTGAAATAAACAAATGAACAAATAAAGTTAAATAAAATAATTCTTTTTAAAAAAGGATAAAAAATGACTTTAAAAAAAAAATGAAAGTCAGTCATGTATAGTGGTGTGCATACAGCTATTCAAACCAAAGCTCACCTTTCACACTGTTGGTCAGGATGTCTTTCCCCTCTGAAGTTCAGTTCTCATCAATATGGGGGACAGGTGAAAACAAAAAGATCAGTTACTGGATTACAGCAAGAATTAAATAAGAAACATTTAACGTAGATTTCCACAACTATCTAGTGCTAAATAAGTGGTAGCTATTATTAAGTTCAGATTGATATAAACAATAGATACACATCTTTGAAACAGTGTATCATGTTAAAGCAGAAATCCATTGTGTTTTTATCATGTTCAAATATACTTAGACCTAAGTATCATAAATATATCATTATCCTTAAACATTTTACATATACATTTTCATAACATTCATCCATCTGCTATAATGTGAGGCTATTTTGTGCCACTTTAAGGATTTATTCAGTAATAAACTTGCTACCACCAACAATTATTTTAGGGAGAGGTATTTCTATAAAAATTCTACTTCCTAGACTATCATCTTAAATAGAGGGAGGTGCAGTAAGAGACATTTTATCATATATTTTGTACTAACCTTACATAGTTTTCCTAAGTCAATTTTAATCTATTTCGGGTGTGTAGTTTATTGGTCATATTTCAGTTTCCATGGCAATGGATGCAATCATTTCATACATATTCTGCAGCTGGGTAGACAAGCAGTCTCCGTTGAGACTTTTGCAAATAAAGCAGTGTGTGAGTAAGAGGCAAGCTTTCTCTCTGCAGGAGACTGTTCATGCTGCTCTTCTAGATACCAGTCTCATGTGATAGCCAAAGCAAGCCATCAGATGTGACTGATTCTCCAGTTTTCTCATGGAACATCCAAGGTTTAAAAGATGCTTCCACTTCTGCTTTTAGAATTTGGACTTAGGTTAACTAAAACACAACGGAAAATTGAATACAGAGTACCTAGTTCTCATTCATCTAAAGATTTCCTGTGTTTCTGAAATGGAAATGTATTAAAAAATACAATTCAGCTGTTCTGAAAATAAAACTTAGGTGACAATGAAATACAAAGTTGTAGAAGTCACTGTGAAAAGTAAGAAACAAAAAAGCTCCTGTAACAAAAATTTCCTAAGATTCTATCATGGCACTCAGATTGTGCATTCATTTGTGCTACTTCTGAACATGGATAAATGTTTTAAAAATAACCAACTCAGGGGGCTGGCAGGTGGTGTGATGGTTAAAAACACTGGATTTCCACATGGCCAACCATGGTTCTACTCCCAGACCTGGTGTCTTGCTTTCTCTCTCTCTCTGTCTCTCTCTCTCTCCTGCTTTGTCCCTCTCTGATCAAATTAAATATTAAATAAAGTTAAATAAAATAATTCTTTAAAAAAATCAGCTCAGTTAAGTAAAAGATCATTTAGCCTTTTGTTATGAAAAATTTCAAATACACAAAAATAGAATACTAAATGACCTTTATATTCCGAGCTCACTTGTTCATTAATTATCAGTATTTTTTTTTAATCCATGGTAAAACACATGCACATGTATGAGAAAGAGAGGGGAACATCCTCCATAAGACCTAGTCATACAGTGATCCTTTTCCCCCAACCTTCAAGCCTGCTAGGATCCTGGGCATGTGCACACACACTGGCATGTTTTCAGATGGACTCAGTCAGGGACTTGAACCATGATTGGCATGTAGCACCAAGCTCTACAATCTGGTATATTACTGACCGTGCCATTGAAGCTTGACCAAATTTTCAATATTTTGACACTTGTTTTTATCTATACCTCCCCACACAATATTTTTACCAGATTATACTAAACAAAATCATGTAATTTCAGTCATTAAAATCTACACTATCTCCAAGTGATAAAGGTATTATAAAGACATATAACAATTATGCTGTCATCTGTAACTTCTAAAAAGGAGTAAGTTCTTTAATATCAGAAATATTCTATTTTGAATTAATAACAGTAATATGAGATATCAATAGATTGATAGCAATAGATTTTATATATTACTTAAAAGTCTTATAGACCTAACCATGGTGGCAACATTGATAAGGCACCAGTCTGCAAACTGAGGCCACATAGGAGACCTAGATTTGATTCCCAGACCAATCTAAACTGGCCAGGCATGATGGCTTTCACCTACAGTCCTAGTTAACTGTGAGACTGAGGATGGAAGAGTCTAACATGAGAGACTCTGTTAAAAATATCTTTTCTTTTCTCTCATTAAAAAAAATATATATATAAATAAATCACTTCTATTAAATTTACTAAGCATTTTGTTTTCTCATAAAGATAAAAACATTTCTTTAAAATTTTTTTTATTGTCAGAATTTTGCTCATCCTCTTTCTAGAGGAAGGATAAACTTCTTTTCTTTTACTTTCTTTCTTTTTTTTTTTTTTCTATAGGGTACGTGCACTCACCAGCAAGACAGAGAGAGACAGAGAAACAGAAAGTGAGAAATCATAACCTAGGAGGGATGGCCACGCCACAATCCCTTCTCCTCCATTCTCCTCTGAGTCTTGGGCACACACGCACATGCACCCAATTTGAGTTTAAGCCACCAGGTTTAAGACTCGAACCACAGTCGACTACGTGGGAGTCCAGCAACATAGCCATTACGCCAAGTGATGATCCCAGAGGAAGCATAAACTTCTACTGATGATTAGTTTCTATCATTTTACAATAATATAAGAAATAGCCATTAAAGGATGTAATTTAAGGAACTGAACATTGAGGAATATCTGATTATGTCCTCTATTCCTTTCAGTTGGCCCAGAAGTAACTACCAAGAGATTATTATCCCTGATGTGCCTGTCATTGCTTAAAACTATTATGTTTACAAAATGTGTTTTATTAAAAACCACCACTCAAGTTTTCTCTATGGAAAACTTTTTCTAGAATGACTCATTTCCATTTGTAGAGTGCCCATCTTTCTTTGTCTTTCCACTTAGCAATTCTATGAAGGTTTTTCTGTTTTCTCTTGTCAATCTGCTCTTAGTTTTTCTGCCTATTGCTCTAGATCTGTGAATACCTTTATCTCCCTCATTTTTCTTTCTTCAATTTTCACCATTTTCACTGTTTGTTCCCTCTCGAATCTCTTTTTCTTCTTTCTTTTTAAGGTTATTGAGTATAAGGCAATATTCCCTACCCTTAATTTTTAAATTCAATGAGAGGATATAGACCTAAATATAAAAAATAAAAGTATAAAACTGCTAGAAAAAGAGAAACCCTAAATCACCTTAGGTATAGTGATGAATCTTTAGATACAACACCAAAGGTATAATCCATGAAAGAAATAATCAATAAGCTAGATTTCATTAAAATTATATACCTCAGCTCTGGGAAAGACAATATCAAGAAAGCAAGAAGACACATTACAGATTAGGAGGAAGTATTTGCAAAAGACATATCTTCAAAGGACAGTTATCCAAATATACGAAAACTCTTAAAACTCAACAATAAGAAAACAGACAACCAAATTAAAAAATGCACCAGAGACCTTAACAGACACCTTACAAAGAAGACATGCATATAGAAATTAGGCATATGATTAGATACTATACATCGTATGTCATCAGGGAAATATGAATTAAAACAATGATGAGATACCACCACACAACCATTAGAATGGCCAATATCCTGGGTACTTTTGACCTCAAATGCTGACAAGAATGTGGAGCAATAGCAATTCTCATTTATTGCTGGTATAAATGTAAAAGGTGCAGATATTTTGGGAGATAGTTTAGTGGATTCTTACAAACTAAAAAAAACCTTTTTCTTTTTACTTAGGTTTTTGTCATAGGGTGCGCATGCTCTCCACACAAGAGAGAGACAAGGAGATGCAGAGAGAGGGAAAGTGAGAAATTATCTCCCAGGGGAATGGCCACACAGCAAGCCCTTCTCCTCTCATGATTTTGAACATGCATGCTTATGTGCATGGTATGATTTTCAAGCCACTGGGTCCAGGACTCAAACCTCAGTCTACCATGTAAGAGTCCAGCACCTTCACCACTATGCCTCCTGTCCCTAAACAAACTCTTAATATAGGGTCTAGCCATCACAGTCCATGATGGCTTGGTATTTACCCAAAGGAGTTGAAAAATTATGTATGTTCACATAAAATCCTGCACTTTTCTATTTATAGCAGTTTTATCCATAATTGTCAAAACTTGGATACCAACCAAGATACCCTCCATTAGAAGATTGGAGATATTACTTATGGTACATCCAGCGAGCTGTTATACCATAAAAAGACATGGCAGAATCTTAAATTCATATTATTAAGTGAAAGAATCCAACCTGAAAAAGTTGCATACTATGCGATTCCAACTATATTACACTCTGGAAAAAGCAGAACTATGGAGACAATAAAAAAGATCAGTGGTTGCCAGGGGTTGGGGTAAGAGAGGGGGACAAATGAATAGGTGGAGCACAGAGGAATTTTAGGGCACTCTGAAATACTCTCTATGATAATACAATGATGGATACATGTCATTATACATTTTTTCTAAATCCATAGGATGTACAACACCAAAAGTAAACTCTAAACTGTAGGCTTTGGGTAATTATTATGTGTCAACAGAGGCTTGTCAACTGTGACAAAAGTACCACTCTATGGGGGATGTTAATAATGGGCAAGGCTATGCATAGGAAGCAGGAAGCAGGGAAATAGGGGCATGCGTATGAAATATTTCTATAGCCTTCTCTTAATTTTGCTGCAAATTTAAAACTGTTTTAAAAAAGTCTTGGGCTGACCCCATAACTCAGTGATTAAGTGCCGTGTACTAGGAGTCAGATCTCACAGAGCTGACATTTGTTGGAATTTCAGTTGTGGCAGCTTGAAAAACATGCCCAGTATATGTGTATGACCAAAATCCTGACTAGACGGAGAAATGGAGGAAAAAGAGTTGAGACATGACCACACCTCATTGGGACATGCTTTCTCTCTCTCTTTCTTTCTCTTTTTCTCTCTAGCCAAGTGTACACACCCTCTAGCAATTAAAAGAGAAGTCTTAAAAAAAATAAACAAAATGAAGTATTTTAAAAATCTAAATAAAAAACGTGAGAGAGACATTTGTGACTTCTCTAAAAGAAAATTTGTTTTTCACTTAATTTTTTTTCCTTCAGAGTTGACCTCTCTTAGATGTTTCATTGGAATATTTATTTAGCCATTCTAATAGGTAACTAGCTATACATTGTGTGTTTACTAAAGATGATTTTCAAACAATTCTAAGAAGTTCTGTAACTGGGGATTATATTCCCTTTCATGGCATCCATACTAATTAGATAAAGGAAATTGTATGGCCCTTAAAATTTGGAAAATGTCATGTGGTTTAGAGTTTGTTTCAAAGCATCACTCAGCAAATGAGTGCAGACTCTTTGTTAGTGCTCAGTTTTTTCTTAGTAAATTGATAGTTATTCCACTTGGATTCTGGCATTAGATACATATTTGTGGACCTTGTTAAAATCTGAAATCTATAAGACAATATAGTCTTTTTATTCAGGAAACTGAGACCCAGGGAGGCCAAGGGTAGCCTAATAAATTAGAAATGGATTTAAAACTAAAACTTCAGTTTACTGACTACCAGACTTTCTAAAACTTAAGCTATCGTTTCGGTAATTAAGGAATATATTGCATAGTGTTATAGGACGTGCTAGCTTACCTCAGTATAGTATGCACTGTGAATTGTATTTCCAAGGTACCCAATCCTCCCATACTCTTAGTCACAGTGGACCTAGAAGAGTAGAACACACTAAGATAGTAGCTGGAGCAAGAGTATTGGTGGAAGAAGGTTCAATCTGCTTTCATTAGCATCACATTGGAATATAGCTAATGGCAATGCAGAGGAATTTCAAAATGGGAAACTTATCCCTCATTGGAGCAGGAAGTATTTTAATAGTTAAATTCTACTTCATTCCTTGCATTCAAATTTGCATCTGTGTAGGGGAAAGGATGTCTATTCTTCCCTCCAAGGTATTTGTTGGTTTAATGTAGTACCTGTCTTTTTAGGTTTTGTTATAGGGCATGTGCACTCACTGTAGAGAGACACAGAGGGAGTAAAAGAGGTAAAATGAGAAGTCAATCCCCACCCCCAGGATGACCACTTCGATCACACCGCAATCCCTTCTTCTCCTTTCTCACTTGGGATTTGGGGCAGACATGCACATGTGCCTAGTGTGATTTTTCAGGATGCCAGGTTCAGGCCTTGAACCTCACAATCAGCTATGTGGACTCTAACTGCCTTAATGACTAGGCCACTGGCTGGTCTACCCCAGTTATTTTTATTCTCTTTTATTAATATGATCTCAAATAGCATGTCACTAGATTTGATTATATGATGAAGTGTAAATGGGTACACATGCCACAGTCCTATTGTAAATAAAATGCCTTGATGATGGTGACAGGGAAGATAACATCCATGTCCTAAATACTTGCATAATTGATATCATTCCAATTTCTTTTGCTGTCCAAAAGCAACTTCAAGAAATGTACTTCGGTTTTTAACTCTAAGTGCATCTGTTGTATTTTAAGACATTATTAGCTTAGTTAATGACTAGCTATTATATATAAATATACATATCTATTTAATTTTGTCATAGAGTACATATACATGCAGAGAGAGAGAGAAACGGACAAGGAAAGTTAGGAATCACCCCTTCACCAAGTGAATGGCCAGGCCACAATCTTTCTCCTCCATTCTCCTCTCAGGATTTTGGGCATGCATACACAGGTATCTGATGTATTTTTCAAGCCACATAGTCCCCGGGGACTTAATTTGAGCAGTTGGCCATGTGGGATCCAGCCGCCTTAATCATTGCCAAGGTATTTTTTAAATGATTAGCTTTACTTAGGTTCAATCTGCTTTCATTAGCATCACATTGGAATATAGCTAATGGCAATGCAGAGGAATTTCAAAATGGGAAACTTATCCCTCATTGGAGCAGGAAGTATTTTAATAGTTAAATTCTACTTCATTCCTTGCATTCAAATTTGCATCTGTGTAGGGGAAAGGATGTCTATTCTTCCCTCCAAGGTATTTGTTGGTTTAATGTAGTACCTGTCTTTTTAGGTTTTGTTATAGGGCATGTGCACTCACTGTAGAGAGACACAGAGGGAGTAAAAGAGGTAAAATGAGAAGTCAATCCCCACCCCCAGGATGACCACTTCGATCACACCGCAATCCCTTCTTCTCCTTTCTCACTTGGGATTTGGGGCAGACATGCACATGTGCCTAGTGTGATTTTTCAGGATGCCAGGTTCAGGCCTTGAACCTCACAATCAGCTATGTGGACTCTAACTGCCTTAATGACTAGGCCACTGGCTGGTCTACCCCAGTTATTTTTATTCTCTTTTATTAATATGATCTCAAATAGCATGTCACTAGATTTGATTATATGATGAAGTGTAAATGGGTACACATGCCACAGTCCTATTGTAAATAAAATGCCTTGATGATGGTGACAGGGAAGATAACATCCATGTCCTAAATACTTGCATAATTGATATCATTCCAATTTCTTTTGCTGTCCAAAAGCAACTTCAAGAAATGTACTTCGGTTTTTAACTCTAAGTGCATCTGTTGTATTTTAAGACATTATTAGCTTAGTTAATGACTAGCTATTATATATAAATATACATATCTATTTAATTTTGTCATAGAGTACATATACATGCAGAGAGAGAGAGAAACGGACAAGGAAAGTTAGGAATCACCCCTTCACCAAGTGAATGGCCAGGCCACAATCTTTCTCCTCCATTCTCCTCTCAGGATTTTGGGCATGCATACACAGGTATCTGATGTATTTTTCAAGCCACATAGTCCCCGGGGACTTAATTTGAGCAGTTGGCCATGTGGGATCCAGCCGCCTTAATCATTGCCAAGGTATTTTTTAAATGATTAGCTTTACTTATATTTATGTTTAAAATAACTCTCTTTTGTGACACAATTTTATTGAAAGATTATAGAATCAGTAATTCATTGTAGTTTTTCAATAGGTTGGAATTAAAACTACTGCTGAAAAACTACTATCCTGCATTCTGAGTTTCCAATGAGAAAAATAAATAAATATTAGAAATGTCACTTTGGTGAGGTTATTAACAACCTTAAATTATAGGGAGTTTCCTCTAAAGGGGAAAAAGGATGATAAAACACGTCTATTTGAAATGGCTTCATAGTTTAAGCAAATAGCATAGCCAAAAAAAAAAGTCCCACCCAACAGGAAATGGCAAGAACAGCCTTAAAATATTCCAGAGAAATAGACCGTTTCAATAAAATGTTAGAGGGGAAAAAATCAACCCACGACACCAATTGAATTTTGACTAAGACTGTCAAAGATTTAGGCTGGAAAACCGTAGTAATAGGGGATCTAAAATTTTTGAACAGCATTGAAAAATGTAGCCCCTAAGAGAAAAATGTAGAATGATGCATAAAAAATAAGACATGAATACTGATGATTTGCAGTAATTCCTTTTTTTCTCTCACATTTAGTTGTAAGTACAAAACTGAACAATGTCACAATGTAGTTGATTAATTTAATTCAGCATAATTAAAATAAAACCACTAGAACACATTGTACCAAATCTTTATACTTCACATCTAATCCATGCTGTGAACTATTAAAATTATCTTTACAAAAACATTTCTAGATATTCTGTAGCTTGTAGTAGCTTTTCCCTCAATGACCAATAACCAAGCATTGCTAAAAATGTGATCAGTAAAGAAGCAGTAGTCTTTAACACTAGCCAGGATGGGGGATATTTGGCTATTATTTTGACAGTCTTCATATTTCCTCAACCAGAATTACAATGCTATCTCATGCAAGACAGATATCATCTTCCAGTGAATCAGTATCTCTCACTGTATCTGAGAAATTGGAGATCAGGAACTGATTTTCAATTTCAATTTTCATTTTCAAGAACTGGCCTGGTACTCACAGCCAGGCCATGGTATTCCCTGTGGAACACATGCAACTTCACAGCATATTCACATTAGACAAGACTGCTTGGCGGTCATGACGCCTAATCTGTAATCAAGTATGAGCACAGACAAAAATAGGAACATTGTCCAGACTACAAGAATATCCAAATATCCTCTATCCTGGCTATTATTACTGTTACTTGCTTACCAATCACATTTTTAGCATTGCTTGGTTCTTCCCACCAGCTAGGTAAAAAGTATTAAGGTACTTAATCACATTATTATCCCTGTTTCTTGACAACATTTAATCTAGAACAAAGTCCTGCTTTCTTGGGCACTCCCTGAAACCACCTAGCATAAGTACAGATACTTCTAACAGCCTGCCTTCGTTTATTACTGTGTTGCTAAGAGAAATACCTAAGGACTGAGTGATTTGTGAAGAAATAAGGGTTTGTTCAGATCACAGTTTGGAGGTTCAGTTTCCAGGAATCAACTTCTGGTGAGGCAACAACATGATAGAGGGCAAGATCTTGAGCAGAGTTGCTTTCCATAGTTTCTGCTCATTCTGGTCTATATCCATGTGGCCTTTAATACACCCAAAGGCCCTACAAAGGGATTATGTTCTCACTTAACACCTTCACAATATAACCAAGTCTCAGCATATGAACTCTTGGGCACATTCAATCACCTCTTGCTAAGAGCAAATTCCAAAACATGACCTATTGGGGGCAAAACCATTATCTAAACATAACATAACTTCTTACTGAGACACTTCATGGTTCATTATGATTTTTCTGTTTGCCACAAATCAATACACTTCTCAATTACATGTGTGTTTCTATTGAACTTTATCTAGAGGGCATTTGATAGATTACATAAACCCTCATTTTACTGAGTTCTTCAAATAAATCTGAAGTTGAAGTTGAGAGTCACTACTACAACCAAGCTGTTCTCTATGTTTTCCTGTAAACAAGACACATGTATTATTACTTATTTAAAGCTTTTCCATCCTTCAAGGATAACTTATGTCCCTCTTCATTTCTGAGGACCCCCTAACTTGCCATTCCACATCTAGCCTCTTCACTGTACTCATACCAGTGACACCAATTTGGAAGCAAGTATAGCACATTTTTTTTTTTTGCTTCTCATCATATACATTCATTACAGGGCCTACTTTTCCAAAGCTATGACTGTTTAACATCATCAGACCCCTTCAGAGAAAATTGTCTAATCCCCATTAACAGAAGAATCTTCTTCAATACTGCTTTACCAGGTGGCATTTTTGCTCATAGGCCTTTTGTGCTGCTACTTCTGGCAAAATAAAGTTCAAACATTTCAGCCTACTATGAATAAAAGTCAGGCTATTTAGTATCAGCTCCTTTGGAGCAAAAGATAAGAGAATGAGTTCTGGAAATATTAAGTCTCTTTGCTAGCCTAGGAAGAGTCACAAAGGAAGTTTCCAGAGGCCAAAGGGGATAATAAAAATATGGCTCCAATGAGGATGAAAAAAGAAGGTAATAAATGAAGAAGTGAATGAAAAATAATAAAAGCTTGTGTTCTTGCTGGAATTATTTGTCATCAGACATATTTGAATAGTCCTACATGTTGATTTAGTTTCTTTCAGAATTTTTTTCTCTTCTTAAAGCATATTTTTAAAAGAATGTTAAAAAGAAAGCATTTTAAGAAAACACTATTGGGAACCAGCAGTTAGCATAATGGCTATGTTGCTGGACTCCTATGTGGTCGACCGTGGTTCAAGTCCTGAACCTGCTGGCTTAAACTCATGCCAGGCGCGTGTGCATGCGTGCCCAAGATCCCAAAAGGAGAAGGGAGGAGAAGGGATTGCAGTGTGGCCATCCCCCCTAGGGGGTGATTTCTCACTTTCTGTCTCTCTGTCTCTCTCAGTCTTTCTGGTGAGCGCATACGCCCTATAGCAAAAATAAAAAAAAAACCTCTCCCCCCAAAAAAGAAAAAAAAAGAATAAGCACTCTTGGGAACAGCAGTTAGCGTAATGGCTATGTTGCTGAACTCCCATGTAGTCGACCGCAGTTTGAGTCTCGGACCTGGTGACTTAAACTCACGCTGGGCGCGGGTGCGTGTGTGCCCAAGATCCCAAGAGGAGAATGGAAAAGAAGGGACTGTGGCGTGGCCATTCCCTTTGGGGGGTGATTTCTCACTTTCTATCTCTCTGTCTCTGTCTTTCTGGTGAGTGCACACGCCCTATAGCAAAAACCTCTCAAAAAAAAAAAGAGAAAGAAAGAAAGAAAGAAAGAAAGAAAGCACTCTTTACCTCCATTTATTTATTACTTTATTCATTCCAGAAATGATCTGGGGACACTTTTCTTATGTGAGATGCTATGCTGGTGACTGGCAATACAAAATTAAGAGAGAGGCCAGATAGTGGTGCAGTGGTAAAATATGACTCTTAGCTATGCTAACCCACATAAGGAAGGCTCCAGGTTTGTATCTGGAGATTTCCTTGATTATGTGGGGCACGAGTGTTCCCACAATCCAGGACTGGCTGAGTCTAGGTTGGGCTATAAGGTCAGGACCCTGATTGGGATATTCATTCTCCCTGTCTCTCCCTTTCTCACTCATGGAAGTGATGAATAAATAAACTATAAAAAAGTAACCAATAAGGGTCATTGCTCTTATTAAAAGTCAAAAATTTATTGATGGAAATAGAAAAGTATATGATTAAAAATTTTGTTAGGTATAGAGCAAGGGACTATTGAACTGCATGGGAAAAATTCCTGGAAGAAACAACTTTAAATGGACACCTAATGAATTAGGAAGAACCATTTTATGTAATTGCAGTGAATCTTTTTTTTTTTTTTTTGGAGAGGCTTTTTGCTATAGGGCACGTGCACTCACCAGACAGACAGAGAGAGACAGAGAGACAGAAAGCGAGAAATCACCCCCCAGGGGGGATGGCCACACTGCAATCCCTTCTCCTCCATTCTCTTCTCGGGATCTTGGGCACGTACGCACATGCACCCAGCGTGAGTTTTAAGCCACCGGGTCCGGGACTCGAACTGCAGTCGACTACTTGGGGGTCTAGCGACATAGGCATTACGCTAACTGCTGGTCCCGCAGTGAATCATTTAAGACATATGTTATGGTCTTTTAAAAAATATACTTCATATATTTACTTGTTCAAGTGAAAATTTTTAGAGACCAAGGTTTTTAGAAGTTATTTTTAAGGTCTTTTCTTCAATACACTCTGACAACTGCTAGATGCCTGCTTTTAAGATTCTGTGTTTTGTTCTCTCTTCAACATTGTGTGGTTTGTACCCTTTTATGTGCGTGTATTTTTCTGTCTTGAAAAGGAAGCTATATCATTTACCTCATAGTGTCAGATCAAAAAATGGATCCTCCATTGGGCCATATCATGACACACATCATAGCTATTTCCTTCAAATATTCCCAGAAGCTGCCACAACTTATGTGTATTATTGTTTAATTACTTTGTTTCTTTTTTTTTTTTTAAGAGAGATTCTTTTAATAGGGTTCATGCACTCTCCAGAGAGACAGAAAGCAAGAAATAACCCTCCAGTGGAGATGACCACACCACAGTCCCTTCTCCATTCTTTCGGGATTTGGGGCATGCACGCACATGTGCCCAGTGTGACCTTCAAGCCACTGGGTCCAGATCTCAAACTGCAGTAAACTATTTGGGAGTCCAGCAAGGTAGACATCACTTCATCTGCTGGTCCCTTACTTTTGTTTTTTTCTAATAATATGCAGACTACATGGGTGGCAAATGATTGTAGGGTAGGGACCATGTCTATCTTATCCATGGCAGTAACACCATTTCTTGCACTACATGTTAATTCCCGCAATATAAAGAAAATGATAATACATTGTCCCAAGAATTAGAACATAACCAATAATATGGAGAGGCAGAAGAGGTTAGAAGTAAAAAGCTCTGAGAACCTTGAATCTTACTAGAGATAAGATGATGGCAATTTGAAATCATTCACGTATAGTAATCCAAAATTCTTGTGGTTTTAGGAAAGGTACACAGAAGTAAGAACATACACTCACATTTCAACTAAGAACTTGTGGTCAGAGAGAGGTTATTGAAGGAGACATGATCCTTTCCTTAAGCAGCCTACAGTCTAGCCGAGAAGACAAAGCTAAACAACAAAATACAACTTGGTAGCAATTAAGTATTATGCACGAGATGTCAAGAGCCTCAGCTATGATGGGGACAGAATGAATATGAGGTGGGAGTGTGCTGGGAGATCAGACCCAACGCCCACGTCAGTTCTTGTCCTTCGTTCATGAAGAATTAGAGATGTGGACACAGAGAGGAGAGTAAAGTAGAACTTATTAAGGAAAGAGAAAAGGCTTCCAGTGTAGTGGAAGGGGGCCCAAATGGGTTGCAGAAGAGTGGCTGGATCCGCGGGGTTTTTAATCTAGCAGTCCGAGCAATGGGCTGGCTTTCTGATAAGGAAATGGACTTTAAAAAATGGTTACATGGTAATCTGAGTGATTTATTGTCCTGTTCTTTGTGGGATCAGCAGACCACAGTGTCTTGTACTTCTGGTTAGAATATATTACTGAAGAGAAACTGTTGCCCTTAGCTACAGTTGCTTTGAGTCTTAATGCAGAGGCTTTTGGCTGTAAAACCTTAGGCACTGCGACTCCATCTTGGTTCTGATCGTGTCCGTGTACTCAATATCCCTAGCTTTGCCTTATTAGCAAAGAGACAAAAATTCTTTAGAGACATGTAAAAGGGGTGTATATTATACATTAATCAAACCATAAAGGAAAAACACAAAGACTTCACCAAAAAGAAAAACATAGTGACTTCCTTTTGGGGCTATTACCCTACCAACCTATAAGTGGGGTCTAACTCCTATCTCAATAAGGAGGAAGAGAAGCATATATTTAGAATCTGGAGTTATGGGACCAGCAGGTGGTGGAATGGTTATATTGCTGGACTCCCACGTAGTCACCTGCTGTTGAATTCCAGACTGAGCAGCTTAAAAACTCACACTGGGTGTGTATGCCCAAGATCAGAGAAGAGAATGGAGGAGAGGGGATTGCAGTATGGCCAGACCCTTGGAGGGTGATTTCTCACTTTCTGTGTCCCTGTCTCTGGAGAGCACATGCACCCAAAGGAAAAAACAAAACAAAACAAAACAAAACAAAACAAAAAACCTCAAAAAAAAAAAAAAACAAAAAAAAAACAAAAAACAAACAAAAAAAAAACCTCTCTCTCAAAAAAAAAAAGAGGGTAGCAAAGACACCTTTTTAATTGAATTCTTATTAACTATGACCAATTTTTACATCAGATGTCCTGAGTCTCTTGGTTCATAAGGGAATTCTAGCTTTTCCCTTGCTGTGCCCATTTCAAATTTACTTACATTCTCTACCAGTCCTTGGGATTAAAAATTTAAGTTCAAACTTTTCTAGTTTTCCAGTTTTGCTAGTTCTCTGATCCTGATAACTTGACATGCTGACTATTGAGACCTACCTCAACTGACCTGCTCAAACGTGCTATGTTCTTGCCTCGTCCTCTTGCTAAAATGAGTTTCTGACTCTGCTCTCCAGCCTGCTACTATGCTGTGACTCTTGCCCCATTGCATTTGTTATTAATTGCTGCACAGCAATTCATTCCACATTTTTTCTAATTACCAGAGGGCATGTGCCCTCACCAGAAAGAGAGACAGAAAAAGAGAGAGAGAAGACCCCCCAATGGGTGTGGTCAGACAGTAATCCCTTCTGTTTTTCCATCTGGTCAGGATTTTGGTCATGCTCGCACATGTGCTGAGGTTCCAACCACATAGTCACATGGGATTGGGGTCTCTTAACCACCACACCATGGTGCCAGTCTGTACCCCCAAATATTTCAGCCTAGAACAATAACATTTGTCTTACACAGCTTCTCAGGATTAGAAATCTGGGAGCAACTTAGCTGGGTGGTTCTGGCTTAGTCTCTCCTTAGGCTATAAACTGTCAGCTGGACAATCATCCAAAGGATTGTATGGGGCTTAAGAAGCTACTTTTGAGTTCACTCTCATGGCTGTTGGCAAGAGGCTTCAGTTTCTTACCACATGACAGGACATGTGGCTTCCCCCAGAGTGAATGCTCTAAGAGACAGAGCGACATTGAGGTTGGGAGAAGGGAAAAAGGAAGAAAGAGAGAGGAAGCATGTTGAGTGTACTGCCTTTTATGACATACACTATTAATTCTGTCTTGTTCTATTCATTAAAGGTGAGACTCTAAGTCTAGCCCACATTCAATGGAAGGAGTTTATACAAGGATGAGAACACCGAGGTCAAGAACTATTAGGGGCTATTCTAGTGGCTGATATGAAATACCACTTTTTAAAGTGATTTTTTAGTGATTTGTTTCAAGTAGTTACATTTATTTTTACAAATATTTACTAACTCCTTCATGAATTTAGAGTTAAATTCTAATTTTTTTGCCTGTGAAGCTGTATGAAATAAAACTTTATACTTTAGCTTTTATACTGATATATTTTACCCTTTTGCAAATGAAAATGTCATTGTCTTTTTTTCCCCCAGTTATTGTTCTTCCACAGAAAACTGTAGGTTGCCATTTATTTATTCCTTGTTTTGATTCGTAAGGCTGTCAGAATAACTGCACATAGCATTCCTTAAACTCATAATGTCAAAAAGAAGTTGGAGAATTCCTTCTCCTCCTTACTGCCAACTGAAAATATTCAAATCCAAATCCTTTGCCACTCAGTCAACAAGCCAAACCCAATTCACTGGAGAAGTGAGCCGTTGCCAGACTTTTCCTTCATTTACTTATATCAAATAGAGAAATGTATTAATGTGAACATTGGTTTATTTTCTATATAATTGAAATAATTGGGAGCTCAAGTATTCAGTATTTGAAGGAAGAAAAAAATTCACCAATTAAAACATAACCTATTTATTAGCATAGATTAGTTCTGGCTGGTTTTTTTTTTTTTTCTTTTTTTTTTTCTTTTTGCCACAGAGCCCATGTGCTCACCAGAGAGGGACAAAGAGAGACATAAGAGGGAAAGTGAGGACTCATTCTTGCAGGGGGGATGACCACACCATAGTCTCTTTTCCTCCAATCTCTTCCTAGGATTTTGGGCATGTACACCTACATGCTCTGCATGATTTTCAAGCTGCCAGGTCTGGGACTTAAACTATGGTTGGCCATGTAGGAGTTCAGTGCCTTAACCACAAAGCCACCTATTGACCCCTGAGCAAGAGTGTTTTAAGTCAGACATAAATAGATATTGTAAGCCAGAATCATGGCCTCTGCTATTCAGAAGTTTATAGTCAGTGAACATGTTGAAGCTTGGTTCCTGAAACTGTAACTATTGTCATTAAGAAAGCGAAGATTGGTCTGTCAACCCTCTTCATGTTTTTAAGGAAACAATAGAGATTTTATCCCTTCTTAAATGTGTATCTATTTTGATGGTAATTAAAAAATAATTCTTTTGATGAAAAAATGATGCTAAATCTGGACCAGCAGTTGGCGTAATGGCTATGTCGCTGGAATCCCATGTAGTCGATTGTGGTTCGAGTCCTGGACCTGGTGGCTTAAACTCACACCAGGCATGTATGTGTGCATGCCCAAGATCCCAAGAGGAGAATGGAGGAGAAGGGATTGCGGTGTGACCATGCCCCTTGGAGGGGATGATTTCTCGCTTTCTGTCTCTCTCTTTCTGGCAAGCACACGTGCCCTATAGCAAAAACCTCTCCAAAAAAAAAGAATGATGCTAAATCTCGTTAAGGAATTTTTAGGAAGATCTCTTCTACATTTGTAGACATGGACATAGGTCACTAGTCAAGATTTTATGAATGATTGAAGATAGGATAGGACTGTATTCCATTCTAAGTGCACTGTAGCTTTGTTACACTCAGCAAATTCTCTGAACTTAGTTTCTTTAAAAGCAAAATAAGGGGACCAGCGGATGACATAACGGTTAAGTTACTGGACTCACACATAGTCAGCTGCAGTTCAAGTCCAGGACCCAGAGCTTGAAATTCACTTCGGGCGCACGTACGTGTGTGTGTGTGTGTGTGTGTGTGTACCCAAGATCCCAAAAGGGGAATGGGAGGATGAGGGATTGAAGCATAGCCATCATCCCGGGGGATAATTTCTCACCTTCTGTCTTTCTGTCACTCTGTGTCTCTGGTGAGTACACACGCCCTATAGCAAAAAAAAATCACTCTCTCTAAAAAAAAAAATGTTTTTAAATAAGTGAAATAAGAAAAATGAATACCTATACCTGCAGATGTGTTTTGATGGTTAAAGTATATTGAAGCACTAGTAAAAGGGTTGGCACAAATAGTCATTAAATGTGTTGCTTCTTCTTTTTTATTGTATTTTATTTAAATGTGCTGGAAATGATTCTACCATAGAGAATTTTTACATACCCATTGCTTTATTTTTCTGGCCCTCCTGAAATGCCTAAGGAAAGTTTTTATACCGTTTGCATGCAAGACATCATATCGTTAACTATGTTCTGAACACATAAGAGAGATTTGAGCTGAATATTTAAGTACTCCCTAAAGTCAGTGCATGATTTAGGTAATTATATATATTAGAATGTTATGCTGCAACGTGATACATTAAGTCCCAGTGAAGCTGTGGTTCCTAATTCAAACTGTATTAAATTTCTCTGCTTAAATTTTATTATAGTGGAGATCATCAATATCAAGTGGAGCAAGTCAACTATGAAAGCACTGCTAATAAGAGAAAAACATTTTAATGTATCAAGAAACCACGCTGTGAAATACTACACAAAACACACCACCTCAGACACATTTGCTGAAAAGTTGCTAATGTTGATTTTTATATTAATTGGCTTACCAAACGATTTGGAGTATCTTCCATTTCCCACCACCGAACACTTTTAATAATGAATCAAACAAACCACCAAAGAAAGAAGTGATTTTACTGAACTGGAAGGCACCGTTACACCATATTACAGTGGAAATTTTAGGATGATTATGCCTGCACTCTCTTACATAGTCCCTTCCACTATCACAATAGCCCAATGATAGTGTAAACCTTCACCCAAATATTCTTACTATCTTCACTTAATTGAAGACCATACTGTCACTCATACTTTTTCTTTGTCCTCAGAGCTATTTGGAAGAGTCAGAATAGTCTACAACTTCACTCCTTTTAAGTCACTTAGTGTTCCACTAGAAATTTTCCCTCAAATGTTTTCCTTACTAGAACATAGTGTAATCCTCTTTTTTGTCACACCACACCATGTTGCTTACTTTGTCATACTCACGTTTGATATATTTTTAAACAACATACCCAACTATGCTCAGTGTTTTTCATCTCATGCTACTCAAATTCACAGAGAATCAATGTATAAACTGTTGTTAATTTTTCTTAATTCACAATGATAAATGTAACTACAAAATAATGAACACATTATTCATTTGAAAAATAAGTGCATATCCCTGTGCACCAAATGTCTGAGGAAACCTTGGTAGAATCAGAAGGCTGTTTGGTGACCATGAAAGCAGGGTAGGTAAAACTGGTTACATGATATTCCTAATTAATTCCTTCAAGCTGTGATTGTTGGATGCTCCTCTTCACTAAGAATCATACTGCCAAACACAAGATATTTGAAGATTATCAGGAGACAGTGCTTTAATTACTCTGAAGGTATACAAACCTTCTATAGTGCTTTTATCTCCATCTTAATAGATTCAATTAACTCTCGAAAATGTGGAGTATATTCTCTAGTATAGCTTATCTTTTCTTTGCTTAAAAATGATTGATTAGACTTAGGCATTCTTACTTACAGTCTCCATGATAAATCTTGGGTATTCCTGTGCCAGCTTAAGTATCCATTTGCAGATAACCATGTCTATTGATGCTTAAAACATGTTATTTTTCCAAAATTCATCTTGAGATAGTGTTTAGACACCTCTTATGCCCTACTTCATATCTTTTTTTATAGATTTTTGCTATAGGGCATGTGTTCTCACCAGAGAGACAGAGGGGAGAGAGACAAAGAGACAGAAAGCAAGAAATCATCCCCCAGGGAGATGGCCATGTCACAGTCCCTTCTCCTCTATTCTCTCAGGATTTGGGGCATGCACACACTCGCACCTGGCATGAATTTTAAGCTACCAGGTCCAGGACTCATACTGCAGTCAACTACATGGGAGTCCAGTGATGTAATCATTATGCCATCTGCTGGTCCCGTATACTTCTTAATGTATGTGTAGCCCAGTTGTTGCAAATGACATCCAGCTGTGCCAAAGTAGAATGTGACAGCATCTTGTCTCCTCTACAGTGAAAATGACTTGCTTTCTACATCAGGAATTTTTTCAGTAGTGCCTTTGGGAACCTGCTCAGCTGTTTGGAATCATACACAAATTTGAAAGTGTGAGAGAATTAACAGTGGGAACAAGCATCTCTCCTCATTCATCCTTTGAGTGGATAGTTCTGAGTTGAGGTCCACACAGTTCTTCACACTGTCCCCAAATGATAAAATCATATTGGTTGGTGTGCCACATTTACTAAGATTAATGTTATTTTTCTTGGTTGAAAAATGTAAGATTTAAGGATATTTTTGCTATGTTCATTTTCACTTTGGCAAGTAGACATGCAATCGTGACTTTTGAGAGTATTTTATCAGTTCTCAAATCAATGTGCATATTTTCCAGAATATTTAAGCCAATCTAAAATATTTGAACAATTTCAAAATAGAAACACAGTATGAGAAAAAAATTTACAAAGAAAAATCAGTAAATCAAATGATAAATTGTCTTCATGATTCTCTTCTGTTATGTTTAGCATAAAAAAGTAAATTGAAGATTTTCCTTCAGAAATTAATTTTTTTCTCTTATTAACTTATAGAAACATGTTATAGAAACTAATCATAAAATAAAATTACTTCAGTATAAATGTGAAACATATAAAAGTCCTAATATATGACATGGTCTTTGAATTTGCTTCAAGATGATTTCCCATTTAATACCTACCCTTACGTATTGATAGAAAATCAGAAGTCAGCCAAACATCTTGCCAATGCTAAGAAATTACGTTTTAAATGCAGTATACAAACTCTCATTTTTATTTTCTAATCTTAATTCAGAGAAGATGGAAATATAAGTATTCAGTCCCCAAAGAAATATTAACTCCTCTTACTGGGCTGCATTGGACTAAAAATTCCTACATGTGCAGCCTGTGAACTTAGTTAACATCACTATGAGAACTGTAATTTCTGCATTTCCTGATTTGTACTAAAATTGCAAGTACATTAGTTTAATATTTTGTAGAGGTTTTGGAAGACTGCTCTTGAAATTTTCAAGGTATATGGTTGTCATTTCTCTGGACAGAAAAAATCCACCATCTGACAGTAATTCTCTGTAATCTTTTACTTGGACAAATGTTCTGATTGGTTATAGCCATGGCTTTTCTTCACACATAAATTGACCAATTTCACACAAGGTTCACTTTTTTGTTTGTTTCCTAAAATACCAAAACTATATTTTGCGCTCTCCCTTCTCATCTGTCCTAGATTAACCAAAATAACAGTTCTAATCCCAGGCATAATGATGCCAGTGGGTACATGCACTTACCAGAGAGAGAGAAAGAGACAGAGAAGAGAGAAGTGGAGGGGGGGCAACTCCCCCCCCCAATGTGGTATAATCATGTTCCAATCATTTTTCTTCCATTTCTACATCCTGTCAGTATTTTAGGCAGCACACATGCTGGCATGTTTTTCAAGCTGCTGGAGTCAGATTAGAACCCCATTCATCCATGTGGGATATATTTCCATATGCACAGCACTTAACCACTGTGGTACATGGCTTTCTATAGTTATTGTTAAACAGGAAAAATTTTTATCTAAACATTCAAGTTGTACCCTGCAACAGTTCCATTGACCTCATCTTTTATTCTGTGAGTGTTGTTTGCATTTTTATTTCATTGGTTTTATGGTCCTGTATATCCACATTCTGGTATTAGTCTTGATAAATGTTAGTTACTCAAATAAAAAACTTTATGGGAACCAGCAGTTAGCGTAATGGCTGTGTCGCTGGACTCCCACGTAGTCGACCGCGGTTCGCGTCTCGGACCTGGTGGCTTAAATCTCACGCCGGGCACGTGTGCGTGCATGCCCAAGATCCCGAGAGGAGAATGGAGGAGAAGGGATTGCGGCGTGACCATCCCCCCTGGGGGGTGATTTCTCGCTTTCTGTCTCTATGTCTCTCTCTGTCTGTCTGGTGAGCGCACGCGCCCTATAGCGAAAACCTCTCCAGAAAAAAAAAAAAAGTTAAAAAAAAAAAAACCTTTATCACACTTTTAAAGTATTTTGGGGGAATAACAGGATTGTTTATGATACACACAAAGTATGCCTTGCGCCCAACAGTTTTCTTGGGTACCTTCATTCCAACTTTTCTTCAGGGACCTAAGGCTGCTGTGTCTTGCATCTAGGTCATATTGAGTACATGGTTTTAAGTCACTGCAACAGATAATTAGTGACCTCGAGTTTGTATTTTGGTTTTTAAGTTCATCAGTCAACTGACATATAACACTTCCAAAACCATTGACCAAAACTAGCCATATAAGCTCTGCCTAATTTTTAAAAAGCTCCAAAATTTGGAGGAACATAAGGCTAATGAATTATAAATATCTCTTCCATACCCTACTGATAGGTTGGATTCAAAATGATGGTATGTATGCCTCATATACTCTAAAGTTAGGTTTGTTGGATAAAATACATGACACTGAGTTAAATTTATATGTCAAATAAATTATAAATAGTAAATCTTGTGCAATGTTTGTGATGTAATATATTTATAGTAGAAAATTAGCTGTTATCAACTGTCTGAAATTCAAATTTTATTCGCTAAATCTGGCAACCTTACCCAAAGGCCATATATTTTATGCTTGAATAAAACCTGTCACTAAATTTGGAGACTTATTATCCTACCTAAAGGTATTTAAAAACATTTCTAAATTTCTAGCCAATGTAGGCACATCTGTAGATTGAACTTTGCTAGACACTTGCCAATTTACAACTTCACTACACATATAATTTAAAAAGAAAAAGAAGGAAAGGAAAAAATGCCCTAAACTCAAACAACAAAACAAAACAAAACACCTTGGATCTTCCTACACTCTATCAGCAATTAAGGATGTAGTAACTTATTTTGGTTTGAGATGAAAAATCTAAAGAGTATCTTTTCCCTCATAAAATTTATTATCCTATGACTATCATATTGCTAGTCTAGTAATGTGTCGGGATATTGATGAAAACATTCCACAAATAATACTTCTGTGTATTCTCTCTCTCAAAGTAAGGTACCCAGGAGGCTATATCATTCTGCTAAAACTTGCTTAAGTCATTTTTGGAAAATGTAGCAGCTATTTTTTTGAGTATCCTTTTCTGATGGTAAATTATTTTCCCATGAAGGTAGATTTGATTTTTGGAACAAAACAGAAGTTATTCAGAGAAAGGCCAATGAATGGTCAAACTGAGAAACGAATGAAAATGTTGGATTAAAAATGAGACGAGTTCATTTAATAAAAGAAACGAATTTATTTTTGAGAATTGAAAAGCACCAGGTAAAGGCAATTAGTTTTTTTTTTTTTTTGAGAGGTTTTCGCTATAGGGCGCATGCGCTCGCCAGAGAGAGAGAGAGAGAGACAGAGACAGAGACAGAGAGACAGAGAGGCAGAAAGCGAGAAATCACCGCCCACGGGGGATGGTCACGCCGCAATCCCTTCTCCTCCATTCTCCTCTAGGGATTTTGGGCAGGCACGCAAGCACACGTGCCCAGCGTGAGTTTTAAGCCACCAGGTCCTGGACCCGAACCACGGTTGACTACGTGGGAATCCAGAGACATAGCATTTACGCTAACTGCTGGTTCCCAAAGGCAATTAGTTTTAAGAGAAAAGTTCAAAAATTGTTTTTGATCAATAGTCACATCTCTGGGATAAGTGTATTGCCTACAACTTTGAGGGACTCACACTCAATTGAGTATGTGAGTTTGGCAAGTTGTTTACAAAAAGTCACCCTATGAAGCTAGTGATTCATTGCTATTCAGGATAAAGTATTGAAAATACAGTTCCACATGATTTATAACCCAAATGCTCTTGAAAATGAATTTTATGCTGAGACATAGTTCCTTTTTGGTGAACTTTTCAACTATGTTTAAGAAAAGAATCACCCAGCAGTGATGGTTTTCCAGCTCCCAACAGAATACATACATATAAAGCTTTTCTTATTAGATTGGTGAAATGAGTTTAGAGTCCAAAAATTTATACTCTACATTGTAAAGATCATGTGGCAAGAGAAGAAAATAGGGAAAAAGTTTCTTTTAATGTAAACCTTAATTGGTTGATAATCAAAGATTAATTACTTTATATAATGCAAAGATTTGAAAATAAAAACATATTTCCAGGCAGAAACAAAATAGAAATAGATAAATTAATAAATAATAAATAAATAAATACAAGTCACAAAAGTTTGGCCACATAGGTAGACTTAGAGCCACAAAGCATTTGGACATGTTCTTGCCAGAGAGAGAGAAACAGTTTGAGGGAAAGGGAGAAATCACCTCCCAAGGAGGATGGCCACACCACAATCCCTTCTCTTCCATTCCCCTCTTGGGATTTTGGGCATGCATGGACATGCACCCAGTGGCATGATTTTCAAACCACCAAGTCCAGGACTCAAACTGTGGTCAGCCATGTGGTGGTCCAGCACCTTAACCACCACACCATCTGCTGGCCCCAAGGCATGTTTTTTTTTTTGAAACATCTACAAATAGTAGTTAGATTATCAAGGAAGACAGCTCTGTGAAGTGTCCACCATTTTTTTTCACTTTGTGATATTTTGTTATAGTTTTCTCATAATACTAATACAGAAGTTATTTATAGATCAATAAATATATTCAATAACTTTTTATTTGTAGCATAAAATGTCTACAACAGAGATATCATTAACAATTATACTATGACCATATGATGGAGTATGTCTGATAGTGAGTGAAATAATATCAAATAATATATTCAAAATCTACAAGATGAAAAATCAGTTTGCAAAACAACCTGCAGAGTATAAGTACAAATCCATTTTAGTTTAAAAATACAAACTAATAATTTTCTCTTAGCAGCATGATGGGAAAATGCAACTCTACAATGCTCATCTTCTCTCTCTCTCTCTCTCTGTCTCCTCTGGTGAGTGCCATTTATTACTATAAGAGTCAATTATACCTCAAAAAGCTGTTTAAAAATACATATTAGTATTTGTAACTTTAGCAAGTGATTAAAAATACAAATTCCGGGCCTAGTCATGGTAGTGCAAGTTTTGAGTGCTGCTGCATGATGTTAAAACTAAAGGGAGATCTGAGTTTAGATCCTGGACTGACCTGAACATGCCAGGCACAGCAGTATATCTGTGACCAGCCTGACTGGGAGGCTGAGTCAGACGGATCATGGCACTGTGAGACCAATCAGGAGTGCCTATCTCTGTCTGTCTGTTTCTCTCTCTCATTAAAAAATTAAAAAAATTTAAAAAATTAAAAATAAATTATAAAAAGAAGAAGAAGAAGGACTAGCAGGTAGTGTGGTGATTAAGGTGCTGAACTCCTTTGAGATCAATCATAGTTGAAGTTTCGGACCCAGTGACTT
This sequence comes from Tupaia belangeri chinensis, assembly GCF_000334495.1. Lineage (NCBI taxonomy): Eukaryota > Metazoa > Chordata > Mammalia > Scandentia > Tupaiidae > Tupaia > Tupaia belangeri. The sequence goes on along the minus strand of NW_006205117.1, from coordinate 1,658,445 downwards.
GAAACTCATACTGGCAACATGTGCACCCCTGTCCAAAGTCCCAAGAGGAGACTTTGAACCTCTTGACCCCTGGGGGTGAGTTCTCATTTTCTGTCTCTGTGTCACTCTGTCTCTCTGGTGACTGCACATGCCCTATAGCAAAAATCTCTCAAAATTAACATTAACATTAAAAATTAGAAAATGAATATGAACTCCTGAGTCTAATTGGCCTGAAATCCTACTTCTGCTACATTCCAGTGGTGTGAACTTGGAATCATTATTAAACTCCATTCCTCAACTGTTTCCTCTGTAAAATAGAGTTTATAATAGTACTACCTAGATGAGCTAATTTTCATAAAGCAAAATCTAGTCATTATATATATATATACATGCACACATATATATGTGTATGTCTATGAATATATATGCATATATGTATATATACATATATCTCATACTGTGAAATATACATGTGTGTATATATATATATATATGTATAGATATACATGTGTATGTGTGTGTATATATGTATACCACACAGCATGAAAGAGTCTGTTGGGGATGCCTCTCTCTCTCATGGAAAAAAAAATAAATAAACTTTTTAATAAGCCATAAATTATTTTTTATGTTTGTAAAGAAAGTCAGATGATCTATTTCACTTAGAAATTTTCTCTGTTGGGATACTAAGGAAATAATTTTTTTTAATTTTTATTTTATTTTATTTTTTTACAGATTTTTGCTAGAGGGCGCATGCACTTGCCAGACAGACAGAGACAGACCGAGATACAGAAAGAAAAA
>NW_006205117.1:1651473-1657643 GCF_000334495.1 Tupaia belangeri chinensis | reverse complement strand
GGCCATGCTGCAATCTCTTCTCCTCCATTCTCCTCTTGGGATCTTGGGCATGCACACACATGCACCCGGTGTGAGTTTTAAGCCACCGGGTCTGGGTCTCGAACTACGGTTGACTACATGGGAGTCCAGTGACATAGCCATTACGCTAACTGCTGGTCCCAAGGAAATAATTTTTGAACAAACATGACTTTTATTGTATTTTAGAAGTCCTAATATTATTTGTACTGTTATTTTAAAAAAGGTGAAAAATATTTTTACAAGTGTATGAAAAAAACATAATTTATGATATAGCCTACAACTGTTATAAAAATTAAGACTCGTGGGACCAGCAGTTAGCGTAATGGCTATGTCGCTGAACTCCCATGTAGCCGACCACGATTCAAGTCCTGGACCTGGTGGCTTAAGCTCATGCCAGGCACATGTGCGTGTGTGCCCAAGATCCGGAGAATAGAATGGAGGAGAAGGGATTGCGGTGTGGCCATCCCCCCTGGGGGGGTGATATCTCGCTTTCTGTCTCTCTGTCTCTCTCTGTCTTTCTGTGAGTGTATGCGCCCTATAGCAAAAACCTCTCCAAAAAAAAAACAAAAAAATTAAGACTTGTCATCCCCTGACATTTTTATAGTAATAGCATTAACTATTATGATCATTTTCTAACTCTATGTATGTAATTGGTTAGGTGACAGTAACACAAATTAAATATAAGTCTGCAGAAATATTTTATATGCGTGCTTTATTTGCCTATCATTTTTGCAGTACTGGAAAGAGCCATGGTATATTTGGTGTTGATCCTGTTTTTCCCCAGGACAGAGTCAGTTCTGGCCTGCTCTATCTCTCATTACTGTGATGACGGCTGTGTCCAGATGCTAAGTACTCAAGAGACACTCTAATACAGTGTTAAAGACTATGAACACTTCATCCCCAAAGAATGTAGCATTCCAAGAGAAAACAGGCCTCCTCTGACACTGGTAAAATCGTGAAGGTGTGTGATAAATCAAGGATCAAAATGAGAGGCCACAAATCCTTAAAGGTGCTCTGCCCCTCACAGTGAATCCTTGCTTTCTTCCTTCCGTTGTATACTTTCTAAAATAACAGTAAAAACGCTCGCAAAAGCACACTAGCAGAAACTATGGCAAAGTGTTATAGTAGCTAAAATGCAGTTAAGAAAGCTATTCTAGATGGGAATAAAGAGCTAGAGATGTAACTAAGGATCAAAACATGAAATGTCTAATGCTATGTGGGGTGTTTTTTTTGTTTTGTTTTGTTTGTGTTTTTTTGAGAAGAGGCAGAAATATTTTACTCTTCGGGCAATAGTTTCTCCATTTTCTTGTCATTTCCTTTCTTCCTTCTTTCCTATTCCACACCCTTTCTCTCTCCTACCTCTCTTCTCTCCTTCCCTTCATTCCTTCTTTTCTCTTTTTTTTTCCTTACAGAAGTTTTCATTTCTTCATATTCACAAAATAAAGACTACAAGGTATTGAAAGTTCTAGTTACTTGAAACATCCAATTTCTAAAGAAATTTTAAAAATGTAAATAAAAAATAATGATGTTATCTATATCAAAGAAGACAAAAAACAGCAGCCAAACAAATTTGGCTATGAAGTAGAATTCCTTTTCCACTAAGAAAAAAAAAAAGACTATTTTAACCAAAAGTATGTAAAGGATTGTTTCTAAAATGGTTAGTTCCTGTGTTTGCTAACAAAAAATGAAAACAAGCTGCTTCAGTACAAAAGAAATATCTAAGTTATGGCTACTAGCTTTTGTTAAAATGTACTAAATAGGCCAGCCTCTGTGGTGCAGCTGGTAGCACAGCAGATTGCAAAGATAGAAGCCACCTGCCAGCCTCATGCCCACAACCCTGCCTACTAGACTTGAAAACATGCTGAGCAGGTATGCATGTCCAGGAGCCCTGTGGGCTAGAAGCTGGAGGAAGGGGAATGGCAGTGTGATCAAGCCCTGGGAAGGGTGTTTCTCTCTTTTTCTCTCTTGTGTGAGTGCATGCACTTTATCATGAGTGAAAACAAAATTTAAATCACTTAATAATAAATTTATTTAATTTGTTAACACTGTAATTTCTAGTACTTTTTTAAATTTCTTTTTACTTTACACTGAAATGCAATTTATGTAAGGTATACAAGCTAAGTGTGCATCTCAATGAGCTTTTATGTATATTACAGTCATGTAACTACCAAGATCAAGATAGAAATCAAGAAAGAAAATCACTCAAAGACAGTAGTTCCTTTAAGCTAAGACGTATTAGACTCCTGACGATGTTAATTTAAAAAAGTAGATTGCTAGGCCACACTCTCAAAGATTCAACAGTAGAGGTCTGGGGGATGGTCTTTGAGACTGATTATTTAATAAACAGTTTCACTTGGAGAAACTCTGCCCAGATAAAAGCCTAATGTGTCTCCTGGTTCTAGAAATGCCATTACTCTCCACTATAAAGACAATTCTATTGGGAAACCTAGGTGCTTCCTACTGGACAAGTATATACACATAAAATGTGTTGTTTCTGCCTAATTTTAAGGTTTTGGGTTTTTTTTCTTCCTTTGCATAGAAGTCTCCCAAATAAAGTTTAAATCCGTTTATGACAAATGTGAAAATTAAAGAGACCATAGTGAGTTATTCATAGGGTGAACTATATTAAAGGATTGTCTATTATTTTGAGATTATATTCTTCAAACTTTCTGAACTATAAAATGCCCTTCCTGTAAGGAAATAGTTCCCACAGTAAAACAGATCTTTCTATTATTAATTTAGAAAAATAAAGAATTAGAAACTATTTTGTTCAAATTTCGAAAGTCTGAACTACCATGGTTTTCAGGTCTTTTTCTGAAATTTGAGCATATTGCCACCAGGGGAAGTAGTGCCACAGCCGGTAGGACTTCGACTGTAGGCTCATTTGCTTTGCCAGAGAATGTCGAATTTAATTTTGCAAATTGTTCTATTACTTCAAAAAACAACATTAGCTTCTTTTCTCTCTTTCTATAAGTAGTGTATGCTCTCTGATGGAAATTTTCAAAACATGGGAATAATTAAAACCAGTGCTAATATATATTTTTCTAGTCTTTTGCTATGTACAGTTTAAAAAAAAAAAAAAAGTCAGGCATGAAATGAATAGATACATAAAGACATTACCACCCAGAATTTTTCTCTAGCATTTCTCAATGTCATTAAAAATTCTTTTGATGGGGCCAGCCAGTTGTGTAGTAGTTTAAGCAGCTGGGTCCCACATGGTCAACTATGCAATTCAAGTTCAGACCCAGTGGCTTGAAAAACACACCAGGCACATGTCCATCTGTGCCCAAAATCCTGAAAGAAGGATGGAGGAGAAGAATTTGTGGCGTGGCCATTTCCTAGGGGTTACTTTCTCTTTCTCTCTGTCATGAGCACTGGTACCCTATAGCAAACTAAAAACAAAAACAAAAACAAAAACAAAAAAAAAACCGTTTTGATGTAGTTTGTATAATGTTCAACCATATGACTGTATCATAATTTACTTTATTAGAACTTATTTAAAAATTTTAAACATGAAGATGTTTCTACTTTTGAAATTGCAAACAACACTACAATGAGCATCTCTGTACATATTTAAAAGATATTTTTCTATATTTCTTTAAGATAGTAAAAGAAAGAAAATAATACAGAAGGTATAAGGATTTTTAAGGTTTTTCATATATTGCAATTCAGTTACCTATTGCTGAATAAAAATATCTCCACAACTTAGTGGCTTAAAAATAACAGCCATTTATTATTTCTTTGCATAGTACTGACTGGGATCATTCACATAGCTGCATTCAGCTTAAAGCTCACCTGAGATTGGAAATGTATCGATAAGATAGCTTCACAAGTATGTCTGGCACCTTAGCTGGGAGGGTTGGAGCTGACTTGGTTTCTCCCTTTATGTATAGTCTCTAGCCTTCATCAGTTTAGCCTGAACTTACTTATATGGCAGCTGGATCTCAGGAGAGCAAAAGTACCTGCTTCCAGTCTTTTTAAGACATAGACTTGGCCAGGACCAACAGTTAGCATAATGGCTATGCCGCTGGACTCCCATGTAGTCGACCGCAGTTCGAGTCCCAGACCTGGTGGCTTAAAACTCATGCCAGGCACATGTGCATGCGTGCCCAAGATCCCGAGAGGAGAGTGGAGGAGAAGGGATTGCGTCGGGGCCATCCCCCCCGGGGGGGGGGTGATTTCTCGCCTTCTGTCTGTCTGTCTCTCCGTCTGCCTGGCGAGCACATGTGCCCTATAGCAAAAACTGCTCCAAAAAACAAAAAAAAAAAAAAAGAAAAAGAAAAGACATAGACTTGGAAGTCAAAGCAAGTCATAGAGCCAGCCCATTCCCTAAACAAAAGAGAAGAAATAGATTCTACTTTTTAATAGAGGATCTACAAAGTCACATTGCAGAAGAATGTCAGTATAGGAGGGATTGTTGTCGCCACCCTTGTGAACAATCAACCACATATTGCTGTATCATTGTTTTATAAAACATTAATTTATAATAAAAAGGGAATGCAAAATATACCTCCATCAGACTGGTGTAAATTAAAGATTGTTGGTAAGAGCCCTGTTGTATGGCAGGTAAACCCTACGCATTTGGAGTTAGATCCCACATGGTCAACCATGGTTCAAATCCTGGCCATAGGGGCAGGAAAAATACACTGGGTGTATGTGTGTGCATGTGTGCCCCAAATCCTCATGAGACAGAGAAATGGAAGAATGAAAGAAAAAGGATTGTGGTGTGACAATGTCCCATTAGGGATTATCCTTTCTACCTCTTATAAATGAACATATTCTCTGGAAAAAAAATTAAAAAGACTGTGTTAGCAAAGATGTGCAGCAATAACTCTTATATATGCCTAGTAGCAGCATAATTTAGAAGGCTCATTTCAGTAAACAATTTGGCATTAATGGCCAAAATTCATAGAAATATACCTTGAAGAAGCGTGTGTACAGGGGAACCAGAATGTGTATATAAGAAGGTTCTTAGAAGCTTCATATATAGTTCATTATAGCCCCAAACTGGAAATCCTAAAGTTCATAGACTCTAGAGTAGATATTATGGAGATACAGAATAGTATAAAACACTAAAATGAACAAACTATACTCTCATCAACATGAATGGATCCTTTAAACATAATGTTAGACAGAAAATACAAATCACAGAAGGATTCACACAGCATGATATCATTTATGTAAAGTTTAAAAATAAGTAAAACTAAATTATGTAATACAGGGATGCACACATAAGTAATAGAATATGAAGAAAAGCAGAGAAATCATTACCTATTAAAGGTAAATAGAAATTTGGCCCAGTAAGGAAGAAGGGGGCTAGAAAGGAGTTTCTAGGCAAAGGAAACAGCATAGCTGGGTGGTGGTGGAGCTGGTTAAATTTGAGGAACTTAAGCCAGTGAACAAATGAACAACAACAACAACAAAAATAGGTCAATTTAGCGAATTTTCAGACTTCATGCTAAGAATAATGAAAAGGTAAGATTGGTTTTAGGCAGAGGATAATATAATCATGTTTTAACTTTTCATTTAATTTATTATTATAATTATTATTATTATTTTCATTTGCTATAGAGCATTGTGCTCACCAGAGAAAGACAGAGAGGAAAAGTGAGAAAGCAAGCTGACAGGTCCAGGACTTGAACCGTGGTCAGCCACGTGGAAGTCCAGCACCTTAATGACCACTAAACCTTCTGGCCTTCAGTTCTTGTTTTCTGTTTTTGTTTTTGTTTTTTTTTTTTACTTTTATTTATTTAATTTTTTTAGAGAGATTTTTGCTATAAGGCATGTGCACTATCCAGACAGACAAAGAGAGATAGAAAGTGAGAAATCCCTACCTCCCCCCACCCCCAGGGATAGCCACACTGCAATCCCTTCTCCTCCATTCTCCTCTTGGAATTTTGGGCACACATGCACAGGTGTCCGGGCGTAAGTTTTAAGCCACTGGGTCCGAGACTTGAACTGTGGTCCAGTACGTGGGAGTGCAGCCATGTAGCCATTATGCCATCTGCTGGTCCCAGATTTTTCTTTCTTCTTTTTTTTTGGAGAGGTTTTTGCTATAGGGCACGTGCGCTCGCCAGATAGACAGAGACATAGAGACAGAAAGCAAGAAATCACCCCCTCAGGGGGGATGGTCACGCCGCAATCCCTTTTCC
>NW_006205117.1:1649346-1651455 GCF_000334495.1 Tupaia belangeri chinensis | reverse complement strand
CTTGGGCACGCACGCACACGCACCCGGTGTGCGTTTTAAGCCACCCGGTCCAGGACACGAACCGCGGTAGACTACGTGGGAGTCCAGCGACATAGCCACTATGCTAACTGCTGGTTCCCCCAGATTTTTATTTTTAAAGAGAAATTTTATTTTCATTTTTAACGAATCATGTGTAAAATAAATTAGAGAAAGTCAAGAATAGATGGGAATATAATTAAGAATCTATTTTCAATGGCTTAACGTGAGAGATAATATGACTTCAACTGGTGCACTGACAGTAGACAAGAGTGAAAAGGATGAATCTGCGATAGAGTGGAAAGAACAATCAACAACATCTGATATTTGAAAGTTTTTTTTTAAAAAAAAAACAAACGGGAAACAGCAGTTAGCGTAGTGGCTATGTCGCTGGACTCCCATGTAGTCAACTGCAGTTCGCGTCCCGGACCCGGTGGCTTAAAACTCACGCAGGGTGCATGTGCGTGTGTGCCCAAGATCCTGAGAGGAGAATGGAGGAGAAGGGATTGTGGCATGACCATCCCCCCTGGGGGGTGATTTCTTGCTTTCTGTCTCTATGTCTCTCTCTGTCTGGCAAGCGCACGCGCCCTATAGTGAAAAACCTCTCCAAAAAAAAAAAAAACCAGAATGAATATATACACATACACATCCCTATTTTCTAGCGTGACCAATAGGGTGTTACTGATCAAGAAAGGGAATGCTTGTGGAGGGCTAGCTCTTTATGTTGAATTGCTGGGAGACATGGCAAGTGCAGATGTTACTCAGTTAAGTAAATGATCTGGAGCTCAGAAGTGCCTGAGTCAGAGAGAACAATTTGGGAGTTGTTCTTGTCTTTTCTGTGCTCATAACAGAACACTGGGAGAGTATGGAAGGAAAACCCCCATACGTAATTGTTATAATAAAAAAGAATAAGGTGCAAATTAATATCCCTACAGACAAGGAAAGCAGACCAGGAAGACATGCCCATAAACATAACATATAATGCTTTAAGAGAATTGGCAAGAAGAAAAGGGAACTTTTAAAATTTTCTAAAGAACATTATTTTAAAAATCAAAATACAATGAAGAGATAAAGTAAAACAAGTACACAAAAGCCATGCCACAATCCCTTGCAACTCTGAAAAGGAGAGCTCTGTTTCGGACCTGTTGCTGCTCACTACCTTTCTCTCAGGCACCTTTGCATTGTGGCCTCACTTATTCTTGTCACATGGTAGGTACAGAATACTTCTGTTTAATTTATGGTGTTGAACTTCTTGGGATGACTTCTTTATCCCCTATTTGAAGAACTAAGAGAAGCCTTCACAGGTAAGAATACCACAAACTGATTCCTCATGGCTCCTGCAAACTAGTTATTTCAGGGTAAAAGAGAAATGAAGATTTACTACTGATAATTCAGTCTCCAGCAAACAAGCTAGCATGGCAGGAGAGGCGAGGCCTTCAGGAGAAGATTTCTCATGGCTCCTGCAAACTAGTCATTTCAAGGTAAAAGAGAAATGAAGATTGCAGCTAAATATCCAAATACTATTAGGGCTAACATATTCCTCAATATCTACTGAATCTGCTGCACTAAACGATCACAATAGAACGGCAAAGAGATTCCAGGTCACCTCTTTCTGCTTGCTCCTGAACGTTCAGATTGAACTTTAAGAATTAGGAAGAAACACACCATCCATCAGATGACCAGAAATCACCACAGGACCACAAGAAATATGGGAAAGCAAGAAAATACCTCTCCTCCAAGGGAAAAGAATAACTTCTCTTCATCCACAGGTAGTTCAATGGAAATCATGGAAATGTCTGATAGAGAATTTAGAACATTCATAATGGCGAAGCTAACAGATGGAAGAGGAGAGAGACAACGGACTGCAGAAGAAAAGGGAGAAAGAAGCTGACAAGTTCCAGAAGGTGAGGAAATTCTTGCAAGATCTAAAAGAGGAATTACATACTTTAAAAAAGAATCAAATGGAACTGTTAGAGGTGAAGGCTATAATACAGGAAATCAAAATCTCCCTTGAAAGTATTAAAAGCAGACTAGATCATACAGAAAATAGAATCTCAGATGTAGAAGAGAAAATTGCTGGCCTAGAAAAATCCA
>NW_006205117.1:1608733-1648130 GCF_000334495.1 Tupaia belangeri chinensis | reverse complement strand
AGGGAAAGAATGTAAAATTAAGTTTAATAAAAAAGTTTCAGGAAAAAAAATAAAGCTGTTTTTCTTGAAATTAAAAAAAAATGCATTAAAAAATACCTATTTGATGACTGCAGTAAGATATGTAGCCCCAGCTAGGTACTACTTTATAGGATGTTCATTCTACTCACTGAGGCTTATGCCTAAAGTTGGACTTGTGTTCACGGAAATGTATATATCAGCTGTGCTTGCTATGAAAATATTTAGATTAATTAAGATCTTCAGTGACTCAATGAAATGTGGGGGGAAAAAAGTATAGAAAGCAAACATAGATACCAGAGACAGTGTGGGAGGAGAGTGGGAGACGGCCAAGGGTAAGAGATAGGGAATCAAGGATGGGGAAAAAAAACAGCAAAATATACAGGAAACAAGAAATGGAAAATTATTTGTTGACAATCACATGTATGTTGATGCGCTTGATTGAGTCAATATACAGTGTACTCTGGATGGAAAATCTCACTTTGTATGCTGTAATGATGTACAGTGAATGAATGTAAATAAATAAATTTAATAAAAAAATAAAACAGGACAAACTGAGCTCCCTTCTTCCTGTGGCATGGGGTTAACTTCCACTGTCCCTTATAAGAGTGAAAAGGGAAGACCTCCCTTCCACAGATTGAACATCAGGATTCAAGGTATTTTTTTTTTCTGTTTTGTTTTGTTTTAATAATTCTACATCTCCTTCTGCCCACTGTGTCCTGGCATGTAAATACACTTTTTCTATCATTTAAGAAATTTTCAGGACTCAAACTTACATTCATTCAGCCTAAGTTCCACTTACTAATTCATTCAAAGAATCATTAGCAAATAGTTATTGAGCAGCAAATAGTTACTGGGAAACAATGGACAAGATCATAGATTAGGTTCCTGCCTTCTTGAAATTACCTTGATGTGAGAAGGAAGATGTAATACAGTAATCAAATAAAGCTGATATAGACCGGGATGAGCCCTGAGAGGGAAAACAAGGTGATGAAAAACTGGGGGAAGCCATTCTAAATGGGAAAGTGGGGGAAGACCGCACTAACTACAGTCTCACATCATCAGGTTAGTTTGATAGAACATTAAAATATTCAAGTGTCTTCCCATGATTCCCAGTTGTAATTCCCCCTCTGGAGCTATGTACAGGCCTCTTTTTCTTTTTTCTTTATTCCCTCCAAAAGATACATGAGATATAGATATAAATATGCCTTATTCCTGAACTCGTAGAATTCAGAGTTTAGTGAAAATGACAGTTGTATAAACAGATAAGTAAATACAACACGACAAAGGTCATAGTGTATGTACAGACAGTGATACTATCCGTGCTTGCTAACTTTCCTGCCTAGGGCCTCTGGAGAGTCTCTAAAAAACCCTGTTTTCCTGTTTGGGTTCCAAGGTAAAATTGTATACAGCATTCCAATGTTTACTTTTTATTTTTTGACTAGATGAAAAATGACTTGACTTCTTTGCAATGCTAGTCTAATTCCCTTATAAACTAGCATTAGCTTGATCCTAGCATTACCTTGAGATACATATAGTAGAGTAACATAAAAATTTATTTTAAAATGACTTTCTTAAACAGCCCATATTTTTCACACTAAGCTTTTCAAATAAATACTAAATAAGACTTTTGGTTAGATCATTGAAGTGGGTTGTTACCACCCAAGAGAATGTGTTCAGTTGGTAATTGTCATCATTAGAAACCTTTGCTACATTTCAGTATCATTGTATTTCTATCAGTGAGTACCTTAACCAACTAATTAGTCAGTGAATGTTTATTTACACTGCAGGAATTTTAAAGGCAGATAACACAGACACAGTATATTCTATAAAAGACACCTAGAATTCCAAGTATTTAAGCATGCGTAAGTATTTTAATTATAGTCTCAACCAGCTAGTGGTTTATATTAGTTTGTCAGCTTTCTAGATTCATCACAATTCTTTTAAATTCCTCTGAGAAACTCCCAATTGCTGGGAATTGTTACTTTTCTCCCAACAAGTTGGGTAGCCACATTCCAGGTCTTAGTGTTGGGGCCAGATGACAAAGAACAGTGATGATTCCCTTTTCCCAGTACCCTTCACTTCACATGTTATGAGGTCTCAGAACCGGAGTAGAATTAGCTGTCAGTCCTAACGTTATATGAGGTGGTAAGTGAAGAAAGAAGGGGATTAAAGTCCTCCAAAGGCGCCTTCTCTCTGTGTGATTCTTTAATGAGGATGACAGAACGAAGGCTTCTGGAAATTCTCATACAGGCATTAGATGTAATCAGTACATAGGGAGTTCCGATAATGTCTCTCTAGAGCAAGAGAATGAGGTCAGGAAAAAGTCATCTTCTGAAGCTACATACTCAACAACTGCTACAATAACAACAAAAGACATGGGACATGCCAAGGTGTAAGATGTGTCTATGCTTTCAATATAATTAAACCACTCTGTTGATAACTTATTTACATTTCTATTATTGTACTTAATCATACTGCAATGTAATTGTTAGTTTATATATCTCTTCTGCCTAGATGTGAATTACTTTCCCTAGGAACAGTTTTGCTGTCCTTTTTCTTTTGTTTCTTTTCTTTTCTTTTTTTGGTAGAGGTTTTTTTTCCTGTAGGGCATGTGTGCTCGCCAGAAAGACAAAGAGAGACAGAGAGACAGGAAGTGAGAATGAGAAATCACCTCCTAGGGGGGATGGCCAAGCTGCAATCCCTTCTCCTCCATTTTCCTCTTGGGATCTTGGGCATGCACACACATGTGCCTGGCGTGAGTTTAAGCCACTGGGTCCGGGACTAGAACTGCAGTTGATGGCATGGGAGTCCAGCAACATAGCCATTACGCTAACTGCTGGTCCCTTTTCTTCCATTTTTTTAACCCTCAGAATCTTTCAATAGTATTGTGTCTGGCATAGGATAGGGATAAGAAATAAATGTGTGCTGGTTAAATGAGCTGAAAATATAACTAAAATGTACACACATTAAAATGAAATGGGCATCTGCATGCAGTATGGAAATGGTAGCTGGATTGAAACCAGTGTTAGTGTTATTTAGAAGTAACAGAGAGATATTGAGTCAAAAAACAGGAGCATTCAGATGACTAAAAATTTATCCACCATAGTATTGATAGGTATTTATTAGGTTATTCCAAGATATAGATGAATTTCTTTCAATGTGCAGTTTCAGATAGCCAACCTCTATATATTAATGCATTTCCAGAATATTTATTGAGTAATTGTTATGTGCCAGGTACTAGAAACAAATTGAAATCCTAATCATGGATATTCATAGTTCTTAACAAGAGGTTTACCTTACAGTAGGAGGGAAAAAAAAAATGTCCAAAATAAGCGGGCTAAAATAATACAGCTCTGAGGTGGAAGTTTGTTGCCAGTAGAGAGGGGTAGAGGAGGGAGTACTCACTTCAAACGTCTATGTAAATAGGCAAGATAATGCTTTGTCCAAATCTTAAAAAGCAAGAGGGGGTCAACATGGTGGGAGAGGGCAGAAAAAGTGTTTTAGACTGGAGGAGCTTTATTGCGGAAACAAGGGCTAGCCCCTTTGCACGATGCAATGGAAGCCAGATCCAACATGGCATGGTTTGAATCTTAGTCCGAGAGGCTTGAAAAACATGCCAAGTGAGTATACACATGCCCAGGTTCCTGATGGGAGGAAGAATTGGAGGAAATAAGGATTGCAGCATGATGTAGTTCCTTTCTGGGAGGTGTCTGCTTGCTCTCTCTCTCTCTCTCCCTCTCTCTCTCTCATACACATACCCTCAGGCATAAAAAAGAAAGAAAAAGAAATAATAAACTTGGTGGCTTATTTGAACAAAGCTTTGTGTAGAAAGGTTGTAGGTTCTGGAGCAATATGGTCCTAAAGAACTGTATATAATATGCTAAGAAGTTTTGACTTAATATTAATTTTATAAAATAGGAAGTGATAGTGGGGATGACAGAGCTGCCATCATAAAGCACCATATACTGGGAAGCTTAAACAACAAACATTTATTTTCTCACAATTCTGGAAGCTGATCAAGATCAAGGTATCGGGGCCCGCAGGTGGTATGGAGGTTAAGCGTACTAGATTTCCACGTCACTGACCATGGTACAAGCTCTGGACCTGGTGGCTTGCTTTCTTACTTTTCCCCTCTCTCTGTCTCTAAAGTTAAAAAAAAAAAAAGATAATAATAAAGTTAAATAAAAATTATTTTTTTCTAAAAAAAATCAAGGTATTGACAAGTTTGTTTCTTTTTTCTTTTTCTTTCTTTCTTTTTTTTTTTTTTTGAGAGAGTATTTTGCTATAGGGTGCACACACTCACCAGAAAGAGAGAGATAGAAAGCAAGAAATCACCCTCCAGCGGGATGGCCATGCCACAATCCCTTCTCTTCCATTCTCCTCTCAGGATCTTGGGCACGCATGCATATGTGCCTGGTATGAGTTTAAGCCACTGGACTGGGTCCGGGACTCAAACTGCGGTCGACCACATGGGAATCCAGTGACATGGCCATCATGCCAACTGCTGGTCCTGACAGGGTTGTTTCTTATTTGATCCATTTCCTATCTTCTTCCTCCCTCTTTATATAATTCTTTCCTATGCCTTTCTGTATCCTAATCTCCTCGTTTTATGATACTAGTTATAATGGATTAGGGCCCACTCTAATAACCTTATTTTTAGGACATCTTTAAGACCCTCTCTCCAAATACAGTTATATTCTAAAGGTACTGAAGGTTAGGATGAACTTGAGAGAGAATGTAATTCAGTCCATAACAGGGTTAGATCTGACTTAAATCATCCAGACAATAGGTGGACAGAAGCAAGATTAGAGAAGGTAGGTTCTTTGAAAGACTATTGCAGTAGTCTGTGTGATCAGAGTTTGAACAGTGAGACAGGTGGGGGCATGGCAAAAGGAGATGTTATCAGTTAACAGAAGAACACTGTTAAGAACTACTGGCCTGCAGGATATAATCTAAACTCCTCAGCGCAGCCCACAGGGTTCCTGACAATTCAGCCCTAATCCCTCAATGAAGACTTGTGTCAAAACACTTGTATCACACACTTATCCTCTAGGCTCAAAGACCTTCTCAAAGTCTCTGATCACACTACTTTTTCTTAAGTCCACACCTGTTGCCTGTTCTTTCCTCTGCCTGAAACATTCATTATTCTTTTCTTAGTCAGCTGAACATCTATTCAGATAGAGGTAGTCAAATGTCACCTTATTCACAGACCTCTAACTTTCTCTGGCAGTGAGGTCCTTTATCCTCTCGATTCCCAGGAGTTTCTGTGCACAATTATCACATGGTGCTATTAGCTTACATTTTACCTCCTTGTCACCCCAGGAAATATGTCCTACAACTACATCATAAAATCCAAGGGGCTAGGATTGGTTTTCTGTTTGTCCAGAACTCAACATGGTGATCAGCAAATAAAAAGTATTCAATAAATATTCATTCGGAAAATGCATTTATTTATTTTGTCCATGAGTGAGAGAAAGAGGGAAAGACAGAAAGAGAGTCAGAGATAGAGAGACAGATACTTCAGACAGGGTCTTCACGCCATGACCACTCCCAGCCTCAGCTAGTCCTGGATCATAGGCACATGTGCATCCAGCATGTTCAGGGAGGTCTCCAGACACAAGCCCAGAAACTCCCAATGTGAGTTACCATTGTGCTGTCATCTGGCCTCTATATAAATATTGGATAAATGCAAGAGAATCAAAGTCAACACCTAATACCACTTAGACACTACCAGGTGAGGCCTTGACTGTGTTCTTGTATAACCTTCTCTTCTCGGCTAAAACACTAGGAAGAGACCAGAGCAAGGAAGTTAGATTTTTCCACATTTAGAGCTAAATCTCTCTTATAAAATGAAACAAGATATTTTCACAAACCAGCAAGGAAAATTCCAGTGGAAAAGCCAGGCAAATCAGCAGAGTTTCCAATCTGTCACCACTTTAATCCATCTTATAAATCACTTCCAGTTTAATTTTAAAGGACAAAACACCACTGTCTTCAAGACTTTTTCTGTTTAAGAACTTAATGAGTGCCTCTCTTTGCTGATCTGATCAAACCCAAGATTCCCAGTCTGGATTTGAAGACTTAACCATAGTCTGGCTTCATTTTGCCCATCCAATCTATTATTCACATAATTGTCAGAATTACCTTCCTGAAATGGAATTATTCGCTCCCAAATTCAGAAATACTTCAGGTTCCTCATGACCTAAGATAAATTTCTAATTCACCTTTCATTCATACATTCATTCAAATATATTTATTGAATGCCACCTATGGACTGGGTATTGTTTAGGCATTGGAGAAACAGTTTTAGTAAACCAAATTCCCTGATCTTTTGAAATCAATATTATAGGAAGGAGAGGTCAACAATATAAATAAATAACTAAGCAAAATATGGTGGTAAAGGTAAAGCAGGAAAAGGAGATGACAAGTCTTGTAGGTAGGAGAATTTCATTCTTCAGTAGACTAGTCATAGAAGGTCTGAGTAGATAACATTTGAGGAAATCATAAAAGACATAAGGTAAAAGTCCTGCAGATAGTTGGGTGAAGAACATTCTGGGTAGAGGGAAGAGTAAATAAAGGAGACTGAGATGGGAGTAGGGCAAGAATTTTTGAGGGACTGAAAGGAAATCCATGGAGCAGAGGTAGAGGAGGTTGGAGAGATATTTTGTCCAGATGATCTAGGACTTTTTAGGCCACTATTAGTACTTACATCTTTTATTCTGAGTGAAACAGCAAGAGTTGGAGGATTTTGAACATAATCTGACTTTTAAAAGTCACTCTGGCTATTGAGACCAGCAGATGGTGTAATGGTTATGTCGCTGGATTCCCATGTAGTCGACCGTGGTTTGAGGCCTGGACCTGGTGGCTTCAAATTCACACAGGGCGTGAGAGTGTGTGAGCGTGCCCAAGATCCTGAGAGGAGAAGGAGTTGCAGTGTGGCCATCCCCCTTTGGGGGGAGATTTCTAGCTTTCTGTCTCTGTTTCTCCTGTGAGCTTATGTGTCCTCTAGCAAAAATCTCTCTTAAAAAAAAAAAAAAAAAAAAAAAGTCACTTTGTGTGAAGAATGAAGCACCAGAGGAAAAGCGAGAAAGCAAGATAACCAATGAATGAAGAGCTATTTCAAAAATCAAAACAAAACATGATAGTGTTTTGGTCTAGAGGCGGTGTGAACTGATTGGATTAGGGTATCCCTTAAATGTTAGAACCAAAGGATTTGTTCATGGATTCAATATAAACTATATGTGAAAAAGAAAAATCAAGGATGACTCCAAAATTTGGAATCTGAGCAACTGCATGGATGGAGTTGCTATTCATTCAAGTGTGGAGCACAAGAGGGAGGTTTAGAGAACAAGAAGGAATTTGGCCTAGTGCATGTTGATGATGAGATACTGTTTGTTTATGAATCTGAGGTTAACTCATAGTCTGTATGAAACTATACTTTATTAGTTGTCATCGTGTCAACTGCATGTAATGGCATGAGACTGGATGTTATCACTTAGGGCACTGGTCTAGACAGAGGCGAGCCAAGATCCCTGAGACGCTCTGAAATGAAATGAGAAGAAAAGTTTAGAAGTAACTAGTAAAAGAGACTTCAGAGCACTAAAAATTCCAGATTCCTTACTATAATCATGACCTGATCCTGCTCAATCTGTATAACCTGTTTTTTGAAACCCACTAAAATCTTTTATTGTCTCATGGCCTCTGTCTTTGCTGTGCCTTTCATTCAGCATGTTTTTAATACTCTGGCTTTTAATTTTAGTCACCTCCTTCTCCTACTACTCTCAGCTAAATTGTTAGCCTGACTTTTCTCTAAATGCCCTTGGGCCCAGCCCAACCACGCTCACCAAGTGTGGCTCTGACTACAATTATTTCACTTTTTTTCTGTCTAGAAAGTTACTCCCACCTTAATTTAACAAATGCTTACAAAGCGAGTACTGTGGGCCAAATAAAAGCTCAGAGAGACATTTCTCTTTTTAGCAACTTCCTGGAGGGCAAGGTGCTCATCTTGTCCTTTGCCCCATCCCAACACAACTGACATGTCCCAGCAATCAATTTTGAGTGTCTAATTCTTAATTATTAACGAAATAGATGCAGACCACTGATTGTTAAATCCTACGGCAGCAACTGGAAGAGGACACAGACAAACCCGCAGACAGAAGAAATTGCGCCCGACGCTCCCGCCCCACCCAAAACACGCAAAGGACGGAAAGACTCGCGCGCATGCGTCATTGCCCTACGAATGCTCCAGACTGAACTCCGCCCCTTTCTCCTACTGCACATGCCCAGTACGAGGTCTGCGTGTGCGTTTGTCGGTGCTATCAATAAAGTTTTAGCGAACACAGACTCCCCTTTCCTTTGGCAAGATGGCGGAGTACGACTTGACTACTCGCATTGCTCACTTTTTGGACCGTCATCTTGTTTTTCCGCTCCTTGAGTTTCTCTCTGTAAAGGAGGTAAGAGCCTTTTGAGCGCGAGGAAGGTGTGGGAGCAGATGAGATGCTGGGCAGGGCCGAAAGGCGGCGGCTATAGCTGTAGGCCTGACGCACGTGTGAAGTGGCCAGGAATTGGTCTCTGTCTCCGGATACTAAAGACTTCTTATTCGTTTAGCAAGGTCCCAGTTCCCTTCCGCGGAATTTGGCGAAGGTGTATAAAGCTACGGAGCAAAAGAGGACTATGCTTCACTTGTTGATGTGCTAGTGTCCTAGGGACGTTCGCGCCGTCAGTTCTAATCGGAAGTTGGCGATTCAACTGGCTAAAAAGAGCAACGCTAGAACTTTAAGTTCAGGCCTGCGTCTAGAGGCAGACGGTTGTTAAAGCTTTTGATTCTTCTTTAAGGGACTGTGAGAAAAGTGGGCCTCGATTTGGGAGTTTGCATGCTGGATCGTTTAGAGTGATTCTCTTAAACTTGAAAGAAATAGCTGTCACTCCATTGGTTGTGAGTTTTTGGTCATGTTTTCCTGGCCTTTGATAAGTTCCCACTTCTAAAAGTGTGGCGTATTTTGTCAAGATAAGGACGTTACCCCACCCGTTCCCCCCCAAAAAAAAAAAAAAAAAAAAACCAGCACACAAACTTTAACGTAAAAATTTGTTTTTCAGTATGTAGATGCTCAGACTTAAAGCGATGTGAATTAATCTATAACATTTATTTAGTCATTCAAAATATCTGAATAAGTATGTAATTTGGAAATTCATAAGCATCTCAGTCCTGAAAGGTTTATTAGTCTTTAAAGAAATTTGGGCTGAAAGAAGTATTGGACTTAAGATATATACCTTGAGATGATCCGGAAATTGATACATGCTAATAGTTACAGTAAAGTAATATTACTATGACGAAGGCACTAGAATTTTGCATAAAAAATGGAATTTCTGTTTTAAGAAGCAATTTACATCATAAATCTCCGTAGGCACGTTTGACTGTGGAAGTGGATTTTGTGTTTCCCAACAACAATAAATCAAAAAAGTCCTACGAATGTACATTAAATACTTAAGACAACTTTTCAGTACAAGTAGTTACGGTTCTTTTTTTTTTTTTTTTTGGAGAGGTTTTTACTGTAGGGCCCATGCGCTGGCCAGACAGGCAGAGACAGACAGAGAGACAGAAAGCTAGAAATCATCCCCCAGGGGGGTTGGCCACACTTCAGTCCCCTTCTCTGTTCTCCTCGCGGAATCTTGGGCTCGCATGCACAGGTGCCCGGCGTGAGTTTAAGCCACCGGGGCTGGGACTCGAACCGTGGTCTACTACATGGGAGTCCAGCAACATAGTCATTACGCTAACTGCTGTCCCAGTTATGGTTCTTTAGGCAGATATAAACCTCATATTTATCTGGTTTTTTTGAACACATGTAGACAGTTGTACATTTGATACTAGAGAATAGCAAACTTTATTTTCAGTAAATGTCTATATAAACCATATGTTGGATGACTATATTTTTGCCTTAATTTTTCTTTTTACACTATATTTCAGAGTTTGAATAGAACAGTCTAATCTGCCTTTTTTCCTTCTGGATGAGGATAATTCAAACATCAAGGAACAGAAAAGTGACATATTTTGAAATCTTTTACCAACTACTTGTAGAAATGTTTCTACACTAGCCAACCGTCATATTTTTGTGTTCTTTGCATTTTGATTATTTAAGGCAGGCTGAAGAAAAAGAGGAATATAAAAGTGTAAGTTTTTCATTAGGGCAAGATCAAAACTATGAATGATAGTTGAGAATCGGTAGAAAGTAACTATGACCACCACTTACCTCCTTGGAGATAATGTTGGTAAGATGGTTGTAATAACACCAAGAAGAAGACAGATCCTAGAATATTTATTTAGCAGTTACTAATTATAGGGCCATGGGATTGTGAGAAATACAACATAAAATCCAGATGTGTCACCAGGGCAGTGAGGCAGCAACTGGAAATAGTGACTGAGGAAACTGAGGACAAGTACTGGGATTGGTTAAGTGAGAGTCCAACTGACATTGGAATTACACATTGTAGGAGAGGAGCATAGAGGTTATAGGAGTAGAAGAGATTATTTGAGATAGGCTTGTAGGTAAATGCCATTTAGAGATTAAAGGATTACTTAGCAGAGAAAAAATAACATTATTGCCTAGTTTTGAAACATTTTCTTGTTGTCCTTAGCCAGAACTAGAAAATAGATGACTTGTTTTACAGAGCTCTAGGGCTTAATTAACGTTGTCTGTGGTTGAAGAAAACAGATAGAAGAAATCAATGATAGTGCTAAAGGGAAAATCTTTGAGATAACTAAAAATTATTCCAAACTAAGGAACATAAGGGCAGTGTAAAAATTGGAAGGGGCAGAGGGTTAAGGATGCCAAAAAATTTTAATGGTAATGATGGAAGAGGAGGAGGAGTTGGAACTGAAGTACTAGATGAAAGTTGTTGAAGGATAAAGGAATTTTTTTTTTAGCCTAAAATTTATTTGGGAGAGACAGGTACCTCTAACAGGGTCCCTAAGCCTCTGTCTACCTCAGTCTCAAGTGCTTTAGAGATCACCTCAGTCAGGTGTCCCAGATCATGTGTACAAGCCCAGCATGCTTGGGGAAGTCTCAGTATTTGAACCCAGGACCTTCTCTGGGTCCAGTCGTATCACCCTGCTATTACCTAGCACCAGATAAAGAAAATTTAAGCTTGAGTTTTTAAAGAATTGTTGGTATGGATCTTGGATTTGTGGAGGATGGCTGCAGAGAAGAGATGCGAAAAGAAGATGGTTCACCTGTTAAAAACCAGGAACTGTTTTCAAGAGATGGATAGACCAGGGATCAGAAAATTAAAGCATGAGAACCAAATAACAGCCCCAGGCCTATGTTTGTATCTGGGCACTAAGAATAGCTTTTAAGAAGATGAACATTTACAAATATTTACAGTTATTAAAGCTGAATTTTATATCCCAGTGGTGTGAAACATTTTCTTCTCTCCCCAAAATTACGTTCTCACTAGTAGACCTATATTATAGCAAATTTTACTTTAATTTTTTATTTCAAAATTTTAAAAAATTTGGAAATTTATTTTCTTGTAATATTCATAGTGGCTTCAGTTTTTTCTATGTGACTTAGAAAGCCCAAAATATTTACTTTCGGCCTGGTACACAATAAGTGTGCTTATGAGACAGAATTGAGAGAGGGTGATATAAGCAGTTACAGATTATTGAAGAAGATGGAAAGGTCTGTTGTCAGATGAACACATGCTCTTGAATGAGTCTATGTTAAAAAGAGATGTTACTAATTAAAAGCTATTAGTGGTGTAATGAGAGGTGGCACCTAGAAAAAGGAATATTTTCTCTTAAAGTTTTTTCTTAGGGCTTCTGTACGGGAAACTGTCAGGCAATTTTAATTTTGTAAAGTAAACTTTTTATCAGGTTAACATTCATTTATAAAATTATACTAATATAGGGACCAGCAGTTAGCGTAATGGCTATGTCGCTGGACTCCCATGTAGTTGACCGTGGTTCGAGTCCCAGACCTGGTGACTTAAAACTCACACCATGCCCAAGATCCTGGGAGGAGAATGGAGAAGGGATTGCGGTGTGACCATCCTCCCCACCCCCGTCCCCACCCCGGGGGTGATTTCTCGCTTCTGTCTCTCTGTCTCTCTGTCTGTCTGGCGAGCGCACACACCCTATAGCAAAAACCTCTCCAAAAAAAAAGATTAAAAAAAATTATACTAATATAAATGTGACCAGTGAATTTTTCTCAAGGTAAACAGTGACCAGTCTGACCATGCCTAGATCAGTAAGTAAAACATTGTAAAAAGCTTAAACCCTTCGTTATGACTCCTTAGGCCTTAAACCTGTCAAAAGTAAGCTCTTGTCTGACAATAGATTGATTTTTTTTTTTATTTTTATGTATTTATTCACCATCACATACTGCATTGTATAACTTCTTTCATGGATTGAACTTTATGAGAGTCATCCAAGTTTTAGGATAACAGTAGCTCATGGGTTTCCAATACTGAATATTAATCCATTTACTGAGGATACCAATTCATCCATTCTAACATTGATAGAACTTTTACAAATAGTGCTGCTATGAACATTTTCAGAAATGTACTTTGAATATATGCACTCAATTCTTTTGGTTACCCTGGAGCAGAATTGCTGAGTCCAAAAGTGTTTGACTTTAGGAGATTAAAAATAATTTTCCAAGCTAGCTGTACTCCTTAGGCAGAGTATGGATGTTTTGGGTACCACACATCCATAGCAACCCTGAGATTGTCATTTTTTGTTTGTTTGTTTTTTAGTTTTTAAAGTGTTGTGACTACCTGTATTTTTCTTTCCTTGATAAAATTAAATTCCGTACAGAAATCTTTTGTTGATATTATTCAGTACACTTTGTGTTTATGTGAGCTATTGTAATTATCTATTTGATCCCTGTACTGTGAATTATGTTTCTTAAACTCTTTGGAAAGTGAAAACTTGATATGACATGATTGACCTAAAGAATAGGTGCTCAAGATCTTGAGAGGAGAATGGAGGAAAAGGGATTGCAGCGTGACCATCCCCCCGGGGGTGATTTCTCGCTTTCTGTTTCTCAGTCTCTGTCTGTCTGGCGAGTGCATGCACCTTATAGCGAAAAAAACAAAAAACCTCTCCAAAAAAAAAAAAGAATAGGTGCTGATTTTATTTTGGGGGTGTGGATGGAAAATCATTATACGCACCTTTTTACTGAGAGAAAATGTGTAGGTAGTAAAGGAGAAGCTACAAGGAGAGGTGGACAGTAGGCAGTATGTGGATGTAAGAGATACCACGAAGGTAAACATGTAAGAGTTTATCCCTAATTACCTGGAAGTAGGGAGGTGGCAACTCTGTGCTTTGCATGGAGAAGGTGTGGTTTATTTATTTATTTATGCACAGCTTTTCCTAGAAAGGTCAAATGATGGCTTGTAAGGACAAAAAAAAAAAAAAATACTGGCTTACTGGAAAAGTCCTGACTTTTTTTCTGTATGTTTTTCTGTGTAAAAATGCATCATGACTTTTCTGATGACCCAATAATACAGATCAGCAATAAGTAGGGATAGCTTTACAGTGTGTAATTGCCTTTATTTTTAAATTTTTAGGTATGAAAAATGTTATGTCTCGGTTAGTTGGTTGCTTGCTGTTATCATATGTTACAAAAGGGTGTATTAGTTTATTATATTTTGTCAAAAATAGTCTATAATATTTGATTAAAAAGTGTTTCTATGAAGTATGTTTCCAGGTAAACTAATGTTAGGATTAATTTAACTGGAGAACTTAAATATAGTCATTAGAAGGTAATTTTCTCTTGCAGATATACAATGAAAAAGAATTGTTACAAGGGAAATTGGACCTTCTTAGTGATACCAACATGGTAGACTTTGCTATGGACGTATACAAAAACCTTTATTCCGATGATATTCCTCATGGTAAGTTTTGTCACTAGAAATGAAACTTATCTTGTGAACTGAGGGTATGTGTATTAATGCTTTGTGATTTATAGAAGCACTTTAGTATGAAGGTTTAATAGT
Source organism: Tupaia belangeri chinensis (assembly GCF_000334495.1). Lineage (NCBI taxonomy): Eukaryota > Metazoa > Chordata > Mammalia > Scandentia > Tupaiidae > Tupaia > Tupaia belangeri. The sequence goes on along the minus strand of NW_006205117.1, from coordinate 1,634,117 downwards.
TATTTGAATAATTTTAAAATTTTTGGGTTACAGTTTCCTAAAGAATTTTTTTTTCCTATGAAAGATGTGAAACTACTTTAAAACATGACTTCCACTTCATAATATGTATCAACAGAGTTGGGCTTAAAATTCATATTATTTAGTTATGATTATCCAGATTGCCATTTTGTGGTTTAGTTAACATATCGTATGCTTTAGGGATTTTTTTTTTTCATCATAAACATCTGGTATAGACATTGTATTCTAAATGTGGTCCTTAGGAAGAGCATCATTAGTTCACCAGAGAGAACTTGTTAAAAATGTAAAAGTTAAGCCATGCTGCAGACCTGTTTAATAGGAAACTGTTTTATAAAGCCTAGCACCCAAGTTGGAGGACTTTGGTGATACCCTGTTTTCAGAGCTTTTTTCCCCCTCTGGCAATAAATATTCCTTTAAAAAAAATGGTCTCATAAATTTGGGAAATAATGTGCTGTTATTTCTTCTATGCACATATCATTTTAAAAGGTACTGAGAACTCTGGCAGTAGAGAAATACACTTTGTTTAAATTGATGTTTCTCAAAGTTTGATCACAAATCCTCTTCTGTGTTTTAGAAATACTGTTCTAGAATATACTTTGTAATATGTAATGCAGAAATTATTACAATAAACATAATCACCTGATTTATATTATTTCTGAAATAAAAGTAGCTTCTTAAATTTTAGTTTGTGGTGAAAAAAGTAACCAAGGTAATCTCTTCCATAGTGAATTTTTTTTTTTTTAAGAGAAATTTTTGCTGTAGGGCATGTGTTCTCTCTCTGGAGAGAGAGAGAGACAAAAAGTGAGAAATCACCTCCCCCAGGGCAGATGGCCATGCTGCAATCTTTTCTCCTTTCTCCTCTCTGGATTTTGGGCACTCACTCACACATACACACACACACACACACACACACACACACACATACACACACACACACACACACAACACACACACACACACACACAATGTGAGTTTCGAGCTTCCAGGATGTGGGATTCACAACTGCATTTGACTATATAGGAGTCCAGTGCCTTAACCACTGCATCACTGGTCACCACGATGAAATCTTAATGCAAGATATGTTATCATGGTATATTATGCACAAGTTTTCTCAAGACTTTTCATGAGATAGTTAAAACTATAGAATTGAGTTTGAGATATACAGAACTGATGTATAGTGAAAAGAGATTATTTGAATAGATTTAAATCCTATGCAACCTGGTTGAAAATCTGTAGTAATCCATGTAAATTCTTCTGAATCTCTGTTCAGGAACAGGGGTAGTATTCACCTGAGAGGATTAAATAATTAGAAACATTTGGAATAAAGTCTTTGCAAGGTAGCATATTTTTAGAATTGTTAATTTATTAATATTATTATTATTAATTTAATTTGCTGTGGGACACGTGCTCACCAGAGAGACACAGCGAGAGGGAAAATGAGCAAGCTGCCAGGTCTAGGACTTGAAATACAGTCTGCCATGTGGAAGTCTTAATGCCCCAACCATCACACCACCTGTTCATCCTTGCAGTGTAGTAGTAAGTGATAGATAACTGTTTTCTACCCTGTTTATTTTAAATCCCCATCTTTTTCTCACACTTTTTATTTTCCAGTTTCCTTAAGAGTAGGAATAGCATCCTTTTTCTTTATGTACCTTGTAGTACTGGGAAAGAGGAAATTGTGCATAGGGAGAAGTTACTGAGTTGGTGATTACATGTGAATATTTGGAATGAATAAATTAGGTATAGTTAAATAAATTGGCAGTTTTTCAGCTACTCTCGTGTGAGCAGTATAGTTTGACTTTCCTTAACGTTATAGTACTCCTTTACATTTTTTATTTAGCTTTGAGAGAAAAAAGAACCACAGTTGTTGCACAACTGAAACAGCTTCAGGCAGAAACAGAACCGATTGTGAAGATGTTTGAAGATCCAGAAACTACAAGGCAAATGCAGTCAACCAGGTAACCTCTTAACTTGAATTGTAAAAGTTCTGTTTTCTGGATTAATACAAATATTAATTAAGTCGCTTTCCATAGGTAAAGTTCATGGTATTTAAATAATTACTTTGTCAGTGTTTTTAATTTGTCCTTATGTTGTAGGGCTGTTATTTCTTAATAATAAATGTTAAGACTAAATTTAAAAAAAATAAAAACTTCTTTATCAGTTATCCATATCTGATTATGTCATGTTGTAGTAGTTTTCCTGTCCCTGTCCCCCACCCCTACCCTCCAGGACAGTTGGCAATATCTGAAAGCGCTTTTGTTTATCACTGCTGGAATTCTTCTACAGGCACTTAGCACATAGAGGCCAGGGATGCTGCCAAACACCTTATAGAGCAAAAGTCAGGTTCCCTTTTTCCCACTCTCCAACAAATAATTGCCCAACCCAAAATATCAGTTAAGTACTCCATGCCTGGGCAATACCTAGAGCACAGGGATTGCTTGCTTTAAGAGAAACCTGAGCTTTCTTTATCACTTGCTACATTCTCATATCCTTCCAGCCTCAGCGATGGCCAGCCCAAAGGAGGTAGTGTGGAACTGATAAGATTATTGTATTTCTAACTTCCCTTTAGCTAGAAATAGACTTATTGTTTGCTTTCCAAATAAAGCATGTTGCCTTAGTATTACTTAATGAATGAAGCCCTTTGGGTTATTAGAAATGTTTAAAAATAAAATCTCTTGGGACTAGCAGTTGGCATAATAGCTATGTCACTGGGTTCCCTTGTAGTTGACTGCTGTTCGAATCCCAGACCCAGTGGCTTAACTCATGCCGAGCACGTGTGCGTGTGTGCCCAGGATCCCAAGAGGAGACTGGAGGAGAAGGGATTGCGGCTTGGCCAACCCCTCGGGGGGTAATTTCTCACTTCCTATCTCTCTGTCTTTCTGTTGAGCGCATGCGCCCTATAGCAAAAACCTCTCAAAAAATAATAATTAATAAAATCTCTTACTAAACTTGAATGTTATGTTGCGATACATCTTCATGCATTGTAGAGATTTTGCCATGTTGCATCTTTAGTTTCAATAATAGATGTTCAAACCAGGCTTTTAGAGGGATTGGTTCAAAAATTTCATTTGTGGGACCAGCAGTTAGCATAATGACTATGTCGCTGGACTCCTATGTAGTCAACCGCGGTTCGCATCCCAGACCTGGTGGCTTAAAACTCACGCTGGGCGCGTGTGCGTGCATGCCCAAGATCCCGAGAGGAGAATGGAGGAGAAAGGATTGCAGCGTGGCCATCCCCCCGGGGGGATGATTTCTCGCTTTCTATCTTTCTGTCTCTCTCTCTCTCTCTCTCTATCTGGCAAGCGCATGCGCCTTATAGCAAAAACCTCTCCAAAAAAAAAATTTCATTTGTGACTTGGGAAAGTGTTACCAGATATGTTTTTTTTATTTTTCCCTTTTTTTGGAGAGGTGTTTGCTATAGGGTACGTGCACTCGCCAGACAGACAAAGAGACAGAGAGACAGAAAGCAAGAAATCACCCCCCAGGGTGGATGGCGATGCTGCACTCCCTTTTCCTCCATCCTCCTCTCGGGATATTGGGCACACACGCACACGTGCCCGGCATGAGTTTAAGCCTCCAGGTCCGGGACTCCAACTGCGGTCGACTATGTGGGAGTCCAGCAACATAGCCATTACACTAACTGCTGGTCCCCAGATAGGTTTTAAAAAGCATCATGTGTTACACAAGTATTCTGTACTATAGTGGGACATACTGTGCTGTGTCACATGCTTAGAGAGATGCAGCCCTTTTTGTGTGCAAATATATATATAACAAAGTAAACTACTTATACATTTTTAGGCTCTCATGAGTAACTATAGACCTTCAAGTCACATGTAAGTGCCCATGAAAGTACAGTTGAAATAATCCAAATGTTACCGAACAGCATTTAGTCATTTACAGTCTAGGAAATAATGATATTAGGGTATGAATAAAGTGAATATAAATTTGTTCACCAAATATTAGGAAAACAGAATTCCCTGTAGCTTAATAGGAACTAAGTTGTAGAAAATGAAAGGATCATATGTTATAAAATTACAAACTATTTTTAAAGCAGTAACATCTCCCTGCTAATTACTCTTTTCACAATTTATTTATTTTTTGTTGAGATATTTGCTATAGGGCACTTGCACTCACTGGAGAGACAGAAAGTAGGAAATCACCACCCCCCACAGGGGGATGGCCACACCACAATCCCTTCTCCGTTCTCTTAGGATTTTGGGCACACATACACACTCGCATGAGGTTTAAGCAAGCTGCTGGATTTGGGACTAAAACCGTGGCCAACTATGTTTGAGTCCAGCTACAGACCATACGCAATCTGCTAGTCCTATTTCCTTTTTACACTTCCATTGAACATATAGTATTGTACATCTCATATTTTCTCAGGAATGCTTAATCAGACATAGGACAGTGACTGTATACCTGAGAGATGGAAGGACTAGAACACAAAATTCTCACTAGGATCCATAGCAAGTGTTAAGAGTATAAAAGTTATTTTATGTTAGAATTTGATATTCAGTATTGTATCTGTGTTAATTTTAATGATGACATAACCTTCTCTCTTTTAAATCTTAATTAAAATTTTGCTCCCAAAGACATGCTACACCATATTCCTTCTTGTGAGAGCATAAGGAAAATGACTTTTGAAAATACTCGATTGGTGGGCAACTATGAACAATTATCCCATATACATATCTCCCTGGTACCTTTGACATCAGTTTGTCTTTTACCAGTCTGCCAAAATCTCTAGTATAAAGCTAATTTAAGAAAAGTTAAATTGGGGGCCGGCAGGTGGTGTGGTGGTTAAGGCGACTGGACTCCCACATAGCTGACTGTGATTCGAGTCCCTGACCTAGCAGCTTGCTTTCTCACTTTCCTTCTCCCTCTCTGTCTCTCTGGTCAGCTTAAAGACAATGAATAAAATTAAATAAAAAAGAAAGAAAAAAAGAAAAGTTAAATTGGATTATTTGGTTCTTTGATAGGAATAATTATGTAGAGTATGTATATCATAGATAATCTTATGTCCAAAACATGAAGCGTTTATTTTATTTCTAGAGTGTTTTTTTTTTTTTTTTTTAATATATATACAGATTTTTTTTTTCTTTTTCTGTAGGGTGCATGTGCTCACTGGAGAGACAGAGAGAGACAGAAAACGAGAAGTCACTCCCAAGGAGGATGGCCACACTGCAGTCCCTTCTCTGGTCTCCTCTCAGGATTTCGGGCTTGCACGCACACGCACCCAGCCTGAGTTTTAGGCCACCAGGTCCGGGACTCAAAATTGTGGTTGACTGTGTGGGAGTCTGGCATCATAACTATTATGCCATCTGCTGGTCCCTGTTTCTAGTGTTTTAAGAAGATAGTTAAAGTAGATTTGTTTGGGTAACAACTTAGAAGTTGGATAAGTTTATTTTGTTTTGGTAACCCATAAATACAATTTTTTTCTTTTTTTTTTGGTTAAGAGATGGTCGGATGCTGTTTGACTATCTGGCAGACAAGCATGGTGTAAGTTTTCTTTTTAACGTTTTAAAGTTATCAAGTTTCTGTAAGTCTGATTAAAGGCTATGTTGTACAGATATGTTCATATCTTGGCATAAAAATATGATATCCAGATTAATTTATTAAATATATTGTAATATCTAAAATGTGTTTTGAAGCTTTAGGGGTTTTATTGTGTGTGTGTGTGTGTGTTTGTGTGTGTGTGTTTAAAGAATTATTTACTTATTTAATTCTATTTATTGTTACTATTTTTTTAAATTTGACCAGAGAGAGAGAAAGAGAGAGAGAAAGGGAAAGCGAGAAAGCAAGCCACCAGGTCCGGGACTCGAACTGCGGTTCGCCATGTGGGAATCCAGCGTCTTTAACCACCACACCACTTGCCAGCCGTAAAACTTTAGTTTTCAAAAATTGATGCTGATAGGAAATAATATACTCACACTTAAATTTAGATAACACATTTTTGAAGTTTTCGATTTATTATAGAGTTATATAGTAGTTAGCATTTTATATTAGTGCCAAACCAAACTGGGTATTATAGGGTACAGAATACCTCGTCTTATGGATTAACAAGTCACTAAAGACAACTAAATTTGAATTGAAATACATTGAACAATATAATGAAGTGATATTTTGGCTGCCTTGTAGAATACATTACCCCTTGACATTACCGAGGTCTTCATAATCTCCTCATTCACAGATAAATGTTACAGCTTGCCTAGTCATCGCCCAACCTTATTTTCCTCATGTTACTCAAAGTGAGAGGTGTTGTATGTAATTCTTTTTAACTTCTATCTGAGTCTTACCTCTCATTTAACTATTACTGGATGAGAGACATGCTGATTGCTGTACAAATTACTCTTTTGGTTTCTATATAGAGTATTTGGTGGATTTGTTTATGTTCGGAGTCCTTTAATTTTTTTCAGTTTCACTTTACTTGCATCAAAAGTTGGTATAATTTGGGGGCCAGTTTTCACAAGAATAGAGTTTACTGTATATATTTAGACAAAACCGCAAAAATGTCCAGATATGTATGTGCTTGGTAGTTGGCTAAGCTAAATCACCAGTTGAGGGGCTCACACAACAGATCTTAAGCTGCAATTGAAGTTTATTTCAAACAAAGTAGGTACTATTTCAGTGCATAACTCTTTGAGGTTGAAACTGGACATTAAATCAACCAGTTCTTAATTTGTGTCTTTTAAGGATCAAGTGTTTCTTGACCCTTATGGTTATAGTATTTGTAATTGATGGCAACTTCTGGGAGATTTTGAAAGAATAGGCTTTTTGGGAGCATTTAAAGTAGTATATGAATAGAATTTTTAAATTCAGAATTAACAAATAGAACTTAATCCTTTATTTCTTTTCCTTTTTTTAGTTTAGGCAAGAATATTTAGATACACTGTATAGGTATGCAAAATTCCAATATGAATGTGGAAATTATTCAGGAGCAGCAGAATATCTTTACTTTTTTAGAGTTTTGGTAAGTATTTTTATTTGTCCTCTTTATAGGATTTTCTTGGTTCCTTAAAATATGTCTATCTGTTTGGCTCTGTCCAATGAGTTTTCAGTAGTTTTTGGCAAAGAAAAAGCAAAAAAGAAACCTTTCCCCTCAGAAAGCAAACAATAAGGCTTGTGTCAGTGCATAAGTACTTGAAGGAAGATTTGTCCCTGAAATCCTGAAGTGGTTTGTAGTTGTATATATAATTGTATGATTTTTAGCATTAACAGAATTTTATCATGTAATGGATTTGTTATTAAAATATTACTGTACAGCACAATGAGTGGCACATTTTATGTGTTTTATAAGGATTGAATAAATATTAATTCCTGATTTTAATTCAGTATCTTATATTACATATATTTCATGAACTTGTTTTAAACAACTGTGGAATCCAAATAGTACTCTTAAAGATTTTATACTTTAATAGTAACTTTTTTCCATATACCTCTACCTTCAGCTATTAGAATATAAAGATCAGTAGTGTCTTCATTGAGTGGGGTATAGAAAAGTTTAAGTAGTACTATTTAATCATAAAGTACACAGTTTTGTTCTATTTGAGTAGTTCTTAGATTTAGAGCTTTTTTTAGAAAAGAAGAATTACGTGAAACCAACTTAAAAATCATGCCTTCAGATCCACAGACTTTCTCATTCTGACTTCTGTTTAGGTGATTATATTAATGTATATCCTCTAATTAATCTTAACAGTTCGAAAAAGGCCTCATAGGAAAGAGAGAATTATTTTTTCCTTTTTTTTTTTTCCTTTTTAAAATTTTGTCAAAGGGCATGTTTACTCACCAGAGAGGGAGAAGGAAAAAAGCACTCCCCAGTAGGGCATGGTCACACTGCAGTCATTTCTCCATCCTGTCAGGATTTTGTGTACTCATTCACATGCCTGTTATGTTTTTCAAGCTGCTGGGGCTGGGACTTGAACCACACAGCAGCCATGTAGGATATGGCTCCCTTAACCGGTAGTCCACAGGACCAGCCAAGAAAGGGATTTTTCGTCTTCCAACATTGGAAGTCTTTTTCTTTTGTCTTTATTTTCTGGTGCCCCCACCTCCCTTTTTTTCCTTCATATTTAGCTATTATGCCACAAAGAAAAGGTTTATGGTTGCTGTGTTTGGTTGTTTTCTGGGAAATTAAATTTTCCTTTTTGAGGGAAAAAGGAAGAGATTGGTGTTACTGATCCAGGTAATCCCTATGCTTAAATTACTTATAAAACCTCATTTTAAAAAACTATCCACATTTTTCCTTCAAAGAAAGAAAGTTCTTCTGTTTATTTCCAAGTTCAATTTGAAAAATACCGTTTTTCTCTTGCTCCCATTTATAAATGAATTCTTAATTTACAGATTAGCTATGGTTACCTTGCAAGTGCATTGCAGGTAATCAGCGATGCTAAACTTGTAGTGCCTTATCAGAAAATTCCATCAGTTTTACTCTGAATATTACGAGGGATTTAGGAGAGCAAAAGTTGATTACTTTAGAAATGTAAACAGCTTAAACCAGGATTGTAAAATCAGAAGCCTGGTATGATTACAGGTACATGAAAAGAGTTGGTTATTCATATCATTTGTTAATGCTGGGAGTGAATTTTGAGAATGAAGATTTAGTGTCATGTTAGAGTTCTAGCACAGTAAATTTATTGTTGCTGGTCAGTGAGTGAATGTGCCATTTTGCTAAGACATGGAAACTTAAGGTAACTGCTGGAAATTCAGATATTGAAACTCTTCTAGCATATCCACCCTTGAAAGCAGGTTGGTATGAAGAGCCAACTGTAATGACATGGAGTTGAGCCAGAGTAGTACACATGAACCTTTGGGGATTAAAAAACCTGCTGCTTTTCTACAAAAAGCTTTTATCCTAACACATAACACATTTAGTTTTAATAGTGTCATATTTATGTAGTATGGTTTTATAATTAGCCTGAAAATATCTCTAAGTGATAGATATATACTTAAAAGTTTGGAGAATTTTTAATGTTTGCTTTTTAAAAATATGAATAACCAAATTAGTTCCCTGTCTTAAAATTCCAGGTTAGTTTTAAAAAGCTTTCACATTGTTCCTAATAAATCTAGTGTTGGAACTCAAATTTAGGTTAAGCAATCTCACCATGATCTGAATACAAAATTAATATGCTTTTCATTAAGAGTAGTCAATATATAGTGATTGGCTAGTTTGTTATGTGCAGTTTGCTTTTAAATTGTCAGTTTTGTCTTACAAAACATTTTAGTTATGTTGGGAGGTAGTTAATTCCTACCAGCTTATTGGGTAGAGGCTTAGAAAGCTAAGTTTAAAAGCATAGATTATATTACTTATCTCTTTTGATTTAGATAAACCATACCATAAAATCTATGTATTTGTTTAGAATTTTGTTAATAACAACAACAACAACAAAATTTGTTTGCTATTTGGGATTAAAGTATCAGGGTTTTTTTTTTTGTTTTTGTTTTTGTTTTTTGTTTTTGTTTTTTGTTTTTTTTGCTCCCATGTAGCCTTTTTCCATTTCTAAATTCTTTTCTGGTGGATAGTTATTCTTTTAAATCTATGGGTAGGGAAACATAAGCTATGAAAGAGCCATTGTAACTATGATCTGAGATTAGAATTTGACTCCCCAAATGACCTATTGTAGGTCAGTGTTGTATAAATTAAAACTATGTGACCCTAGAATCTGCCTTTATTTTAAGACTTGGTGCCTTTTGGAATACATTGAGAAGTGTTTAGGTACACCCTGCTTAGTTGTGAACTTTCTTTGATTTATGCCCTAAGAAATGTGTAAATTGAAATGAAATGGGAGAGTAGGTTTGGTAGGACTTTTTTAACATTTTTGTTTTAGAAGGTATTAATGCTGTTGATTATTTTGTTAAAAATCTGCCCTCAGTATGGTCACTGGTCTTGCTCCAAAATATAACCCATTCTCCAATTCAACAAGTATTTGAGATAGTGATTTTATGATACTGGGGCTATTTGTGATCTTATTTTTAATAGCTATTTTTTCCCCCACTCGGGATTTAAAATGTACCTATTTTAAATACAGGCCATTCTATTTCAAAGGACTTTTTCTGGAGGCTTGGGATAACTTGAGTAATGATGGTTTTTTAAAAGGTTTGGGGTCGCGACATAAGTTTTTGCCTTGCTATACCCTGTAATAATGTCAATGTAAAAGGTATCTATTTCATATTCTCTTATGTCATTTTTCATATTTTAACATTCAAAATTGGAATGTCTTGATTTTCGGTTTTGGTTTTGGAAAGATGAAAATAATCTTAAAATTGATGGCACCTTACACTTGAAATACTTTACTCAGATTTCTTTTAGGATCAGTTATCTTGTTAATTATAGCAGTGACTTAAGGATTTTTATATATCAGTTTTTATAATTCAACAGATTTTGACAAAACTATATACCTGTGTGACTACTGCCACCGAACCACAATAAAGAATATTAGACCCGAGAGACCCCTCGCCTCTTCTTTGTAGTCATATTAAACATCTGATCCTGGGCATCTATTGACCTGCTTTCTGTTTTTATATTTGTTTTGTATGCTTTAAAATTTCTACCAGTGAAATGATACAGTATTAAAGTTTATATCTAGCTTCAAGTTTTTGAGATTCATTAGTGTTACTGTGTGTGTCAGAAGTTAGATTATTTTTCTTACTGGATAGTACTCCATTTTCTGAATATACCACATTATGTATTTATCTATTGCTAAATGGTTGGATTACTTCCAGTTTTTGTATTGTAAGTAAAGTTGTCATGAATATTCACAAGTAGTTATGTAGTAGAAGTACTTAGTGATAATTAGAACCAGTGTTTTCATGAATATGTCTCAGAGTTTAATCTACAAATTTAGTATTTTTGTTACTTGTCTGCTCCTAGGGTTTGCTAGTGTTATTTAGTACAATTGAGTTAATGACTGCCATCTAAGGAAAAATATCACTGTACTATTTGGATTATATGAGAAAAGTAACTTTTGTTGTTTAGTACATAACGGTTTAACAACTTTTTTGTTTTTGAGAGATTTTTTTATATAAGGCACATGTGCTCTTCAGAGAGACAGAAAGTGAGAAAGCACCTTCCAGGGAGGATTGTTAGAACCAGTGTTTTCATGAATATGTCTCAGAGTTTAATCTACAAATTTAGTATTTTTGTTACTTGTCTGCTCCTAGGGTTTGCTAGTGTTATTTAGTACAATTGAGTTAATGACTGCCATCTAAGGAAAAATATCACTGTACTATTTGGATTATATGAGAAAAGTAACTTTTGTTGTTTAGTACATAACGGTTTAACAACTTTTTTGTTTTTGAGTTGATGGCACCTTACACTTGAAATACTTTACTCAGATTTCTTTTAGGATCAGTTATCTTGTTAATTATAGCAGTGACTTAAGGATTTTTATATATCAGTTTTTATAATTCAACAGATTTTGACAAAACTATATACCTGTGTGACTACTGCCACCGAACCACAATAAAGAATATTAGACCCGAGAGACCCCTCGCCTCTTCTTTGTAGTCATATTAAACATCTGATCCTGGGCATCTATTGACCTGCTTTCTGTTTTTATATTTGTTTTGTATGCTTTAAAATTTCTACCAGTGAAATGATACAGTATTAAAGTTTATATCTAGCTTCAAGTTTTTGAGATTCATTAGTGTTACTGTGTGTGTCAGAAGTTAGATTATTTTTCTTACTGGATAGTACTCCATTTTCTGAATATACCACATTATGTATTTATCTATTGCTAAATGGTTGGATTACTTCCAGTTTTTGTATTGTAAGTAAAGTTGTCATGAATATTCACAAGTAGTTATGTAGTAGAAGTACTTAGTGATAATTAGAACCAGTGTTTTCATGAATATGTCTCAGAGTTTAATCTACAAATTTAGTATTTTTGTTACTTGTCTGCTCCTAGGGTTTGCTAGTGTTATTTAGTACAATTGAGTTAATGACTGCCATCTAAGGAAAAATATCACTGTACTATTTGGATTATATGAGAAAAGTAACTTTTGTTGTTTAGTACATAACGGTTTAACAACTTTTTTGTTTTTGAGAGATTTTTTTATATAAGGCACATGTGCTCTTCAGAGAGACAGAAAGTGAGAAAGCACCTTCCAGGGAGGATTGTCATGCTATAGTCCCTTCTCCTCCATTTTCCTCTTGGGGTTTTGGGCATGCTCACACATGCTCCCAGCATGAGTTTCAATCCATTGGGTTCATGACTTGAACTATGGTCTGCCATGTGGGAGTCCAATACCTTAACCACTGTGCCACCTGCTAGCCCCTCAATAACTGTTATTAAAAATGGTCCTGTTTAATAACAGGTCCTCTCTTCCTTTCTCTTCTCCATAACCCTTCCATTTGTCATATTGTGGAAATTGTTTTGTTCTATACATAATTCTTACTACATTGGAATCAGATCCGCCAGTCTTGCTTTCCCAGGTCTTCCATCCAGTGATTTTAGTGACAGATTTTCTGTGAATCTAACTTGATTTTAGGTGCTTTCAATTTGATTAGTGTTTATAAATTATTTGAGTGGGTTGCACTAAAACAGTTTTAAGTTATCTTTTATTTTCTGTTCTTGATTGAATATTGAAAGACTTGGGGAGCCCAGCAGGTAGCATAGTGATTAGGGTGCTGCACTACTACCACATGGCCAATCATAGTTTGAGTTCCAGACCTGGTCATGGAAAATATGCTAGGTGCTTATGTGTGCCTGTCTGAAATTGGAGAAAGAAATGGAGGAGAAGGGATTATGGTATGACCATCCTCCCTGGGGGTGAGTTCTCACTTTCCCTCTCTATTACTCTGTCTCAGGCAAGCACATGAGCCCTATAACAAAAACAACAACAATGAAAGACCCAAGTACTTATAATAAATAAGGTTATTTGGAACATTTAGCCAGTATGATCCAGTAAGGACTCAGAACACTGGAGTTTGGGGTAGAAAGGTACAGGTCTTAGCAGACTAGGTGGATCTTTAAATATAAAATATACATTGTATATTTTTTTCTCTAGACTATTCAGAATGTAATTATGATTCCTTAAACAGGTTCCAGCAACAGATAGAAATGCTTTGAGTTCACTCTGGGGAAAACTGGCCTCTGAAATTTTAATGCAGAATTGGGATGCAGCCATGGAAGACCTTACACGGTTGAAGGAGACCATAGATAATAATGTGAGTTCTTATACTTATTTTCAGTGATTTCCTGAAATTTCTGTGTATTTTTCACACTGTCCGCTATGGATAAACACTGTACAGTTAAAAAAAGAAAATCCATTAAAATATTAGATTACCTTTTGTTGACCTAAAAAAGATTAGTGGGTTAACTAGTTTAACTCAGTCTTCTTGAAGGGAACTGTCAAAGTTCTTTTGACTTTTTAGAAATTAAAACTCAATGTTCATTTTCTGTATTGCTGCGGTTCCCTTTTTACCCTGCCAATAAAAATGAAATTGTGCTGTTAGTATCACCTATTTGTGAAAGTCCTGCACAGAAGGTGACAGTATTCATCTACAGATAATAGCTAACAAGCTAATAACTTATTAAGCAATATTTAGTTTAGTCTTGGCTTTTAAGATGTTTTCTGAAAAAGCTATAATTTGTTTTTCTTTTGTTTGTTTGTTTGTTTGTTTGGAGAGGTTTTTGCTATAGGGCGCGTGCGCTCGCCAGACAGACAGAGAGAGACATAGAGACAGAAAGTGAGAAATCACCCCCCAGGGAGGATGACCACGCCGCAATCCCTCCTCCTCCATTCTCCTCTCAGGATCTTGGGCACGCACACACACGCACCCGGCGTGAGTTTTAAGCCACCGGGTCCAGGACGCGAACCGCGGTCGACTATATGGGAGTCCAGCGACATAGCCATTACACTAACTGCTGGTCCTGAAAAAGGTATAATTTATAACTTCTGTGATAATGGCTTAGTGGACTTTATTGAATTTCTCTCTAAGAATAGGAATGTCTAGGTCATGCGGAAAGAGGTGTAGAGGGTTAGCTTTCATCATAATGACACTAGTGTGTGCCTTAGCAGGATCTGGTTTTAATTATAATTTTGAAATCAATGATGTTTATTCCCTTCTTTCACATCTTAATATTTCCTGTTTATACATTTTTTTAATTCTTTAGTCTGTGAGTTCTCCACTCCAGTCTCTTCAACAGCGAACATGGCTCATTCACTGGTCTCTGTTTGTTTTCTTCAACCACCCTAAAGGCCGTGATAATATTATCGATCTCTTCCTTTACCAGCCACAGTAAGTTATTTTACTGTGTAATTTCAGCTTTAATTATATAAGGTTACATGGAATTTTAAAAATTTAAAATGTACTTTTTCTCTGACTTGAATTTGTTATTACCCATTTTTTTTTTAATGTGATAGATTTGCATGTCACTTGAAAAATTTGTGTGTAACTGACGCAAATTATTTGAGAAAGTGTACGTTAGACCTTTTAAAGTGCTATTTAAAGTATGGTCCTGGGCCATCACTAGCAATATCAGTGTAATGTAGAATCTCAGGATTCACCCCGAGAGGCTCTAAATCAGAATCTACATTTTAACATGATCCCAGGTACTTTACATCTATATTAAAACTTTTGAAATAAGATTCTAAGCCATTTTATTTGACAGGAGTATGTACATCTCAGAGAAGATTCCTCTTTATGTCACCTTAGCTCATTCAACTTTTGTTAATCTTTTGGTGATAAGAACTTCACTGCTTTATGAACTTAGACCATTCTCTTGTTAGCTAGAAATCTTTTTTAACATTTACTCTTCTAGTTGATGTCAAGTGTCTCTGAAACTTCTGCTTTTTTTTTTTTTTTATTGGAACAACCAAAAGTAAGTTGTTTTATTGCAAACTTCAGGTGTTTGAAAATATTAATTATTTCTCTTTACTGCCTTCAGACAAAATATCTTTAGTTTTAGTCATAAAGTTTTTCACACTTTTTAATATTTTGATTGTTTTCTTTAGGTAATTTCCATTTACCCATATCCTTCTTAAAATCTGCATTTTCAAAATTGAAATCTTCTAGGGCTGTTACCTAAGTTTTGTAGATCACAGTGGCACTATTAACTCCAATTAAGATGCTTAGTTAATATAGCCTGAGATTGCAATAAGATATTTTAGAATTGATTCACTGTATGACTTATATTGTCAGTATTATTAGCTTAGTTTATGTAAACACTATAGTATATATTTTTGCTAATTTGTTAATGTAAGTAAAGATTTTGTGTTCCATTACATTTTGTCTTGATTTCTGCTTATTGTCTGTGAAATTATGATTTTAACACACTTAATTATGATTTTAATATATTCCTGAAATGCATATTTTAATTTATAAGAGTATAGTTAGAAATAGATAATGTAATACTCTTCTGATAAAGAAATAGTTAAGATGAATCCACCTATTCAACTTGTTGCTATAAATTTTCAAAGTTTTGGAGATAAGATAGTGCTCTATAGTGATATTTCTGGATGGGATAATAAAATCTAAGCTAAGTCACATTAATAAATATGTTCTTTACATGTACATTTTAGGAAGATTTCTTTTTCTTATTTTATTTCAAGTTTTTTTATACATTCGATCATGTCATTTAGTTTGCAAAGTGAATATTTGAACATGTTTACATTTCTCCCCAGTCCAGTTGATAATACTATAAAGTTATTTTCAACAGATAATACCCTATTTTTTGTCCCACTAATGCTTTGCCTCTCCATTTTTCTCCTTAATGTTCTTCCTTAGACTGTATTCCTTCAACCACGTTCTTCCCACAATATATCTGGTATTCACAACCATTTACTGTGTTTCTATATCTTTTAGTCATTCAGTTTCAGTCACAGAATGCGGAAACTCGGTTTATATTAAGTGGGGACATGCAGTGTCTCTTCTTCATAGCCTGGACTGCTTCACTCAGCAGTAAATCTTCCATATTC
This sequence comes from Tupaia belangeri chinensis, assembly GCF_000334495.1. Lineage (NCBI taxonomy): Eukaryota > Metazoa > Chordata > Mammalia > Scandentia > Tupaiidae > Tupaia > Tupaia belangeri. The sequence continues at coordinate 1,618,178 of NW_006205117.1, read as the reverse complement.
ATCCATTTTCTGTCAAAAGCAGGGTCTTGTTGTTTTTTATGGCTGAGTAGTATTCCATAGAGTACATGTGCCACAGTTTTCAATCCATTCATCTGTCCATGGGCATTTGGGTTGGTTTCATGTCTTAGCAATTGTGAATAATACAACAATAAATATCGATGTGCAAGTACTTTTCCAGTTAAAAATTCTTCTGTCCTCTGGGTGGATACCAAGGAGTGCGGGATTGTTGGGTCATATGGAAGTTCTATTTGTAGATTTTTGAGGAATCTCCAAATTGTTCTCCACAGTGGCTGAACCAATTTACATTCCCACCAGTAGTGTAAGAGAGTTTCCCTTTTACCATACCCCTGCAAGCACTTATCATTTTTGTATTTTTAATCTTAGCCATTCTGACTGGGGTTAGGTGGTACCTCATTGTTTTTGTTTGTTTGTTTGTTTGTTTGTTTTTTGAGAGGTTTTTGCGATACGGTGTGTGCGCTTGCCAGACAGATAGAGAGAGACAGACAGAAAGTGAGAAATAACCCCCCAGGGGGGATGGCCACGCTGCAGTCCCTTCTCCTCCATTCTCCTCTCGGGATCTTGGGCACGCAGGCACATGCGCTCGGTGTGAGTTTTAAGCCACCGGGTCCGGGACACAAACCACTGTCGACTACATGGGAGTCCAGCGACATAGCCGTTACGCTAACTGCAGGTCCCCTCATTGTTGTTTGATCTGCATTTCTCGTACAATGAGGGATGTTGAGCATTTTTTATATGCCTTTTGGCTATTCGTATGTCATCTTTGAGAGTGGTTTCTTCAACTTATTCTCCCATCCCTAGGTTGATCATCTTTTTTCCAGAACAGCTGCTTGAGTTCCTTGTGTATTCTGGTTATCAGTCCCTTATTTGATGCATAGTTTACAAAAATATTTTCCTATTCTGAGGGCTGTGGATTCACACTAATTATAATTACTGTGTCTTTTGCTATGCTAAAACTTCTTAGTCTGATGTAATCCCACTTATCTATTTTGGGAATTTTTGACTGTGTTTTGGGGGTCTTATTTAAGAAGTCTTTACCTACCCTAGTGTTTCCCAGAGTTTCCCCAGTAGCAGTTTTATAGTTGGAGGTCTTAGGTTTAGATCTTTGATCCACCTTTAGTTGATTTTTGTCAATGGTGGCAGGTCGGGGTTCAGATTCATCTTTCTGTGGGTGGATATCCAGTTTTTCTAGCACCTTTTGCTAAAGAGGTTTTCCTTTTCATAGTGGATTGACTGGTACCCTTTGTCAAAAATCAGTTGACTGTATGTTTGGGAGTTTATTTCTGGGGACTCTATTCTGTTCCATTGGTCTACCTGTCTGTTTTTGTGCTGGTACCATGCTGTTTTGATTACTGCAGCATTGTAGTATGTTTTTGGGTCAGGAAGTGAGATGCTGCTCACTCTATACTCTTCTTGGGCAGGATTGCTTTGGCAATACAAGGTCTTTTATGATTGCAGACAAATCGTATGATTGTCTTTTCTAGATCTGTGAAGAATGTGCTTGGTACTTTGATTGGGATTGCATTAAATATGTAGATTAATTTGGGTAGAATTGCCATTTTGATTATATTAATTCTTCCAGTCCAGGAACATGGGATGTTCTTCCACATTTTTGTGTCATTTGCTATTTCTTTTTTTTAGCTTCTCATAATTTAGTTAGGAGGGGTTAGATTTTTTCCTAGGTGTCTTATACTTTTTGTGGCCATGGTAAATGGAAATACTTTTTGCAGTTATATCTCAGTGTGCCTGCTGTTCGTATATAGAAATCCTATAGATTTCTGTATGTTGATTTTGTATCCTGCAACTTAACTGTGTTCATGTATTACTTCCAGGAATTTTATCATGGGTACCATTGGGCCTTTATGTATACAATTATGTCATCTGCACATGGAGTTTCACCTCTTCTTTTTCTATTTGAAGCCTTTTATTTTTAATCTTTTTTGATTGCACTGGCGAGGACTTTGAGTACTATATTGAAAAGGAGCGGAGAAAGTGGGCATCATTGTCTTATGTCAGTTTTTAGTGGAAAAGCTTTCAGCTTTTCTCCATTCAGGATAATGTTCACTATGGGTTTTTCATAGATAGCTTTTATTGTGTTGAGAATTGACTTTCTATGCCAATATTGCTAAGAATCTTGATCATGAATGAATGTTGTATCTTATCAAATGCTTTTATAAGTTGTTGGATGCGATTTACTAGTATCTTGTTGAGAATCTTTGTGTCTATATTCATTAGAGATATTGGTCTATAGTTTTCTTTCCTGGTCCTGTCTTTATCTGTTTTAAGGATAAGGGTGATAGAGACTTCATAGAAAGAATTAGGTAGAGATTCATCCTTTTGGATCTTTAGAAATAACTTGAGCAGAATGGAGGTTAACTCTTCTTTGATCTCCTGGCTTGTTATAGGCCTATTCATACTTTCTATATCCTCCTGGCTCAATCTTGTTAGATTATATGTGTCCAGGAATTGTCCATCTCATCCAGATTCTCTTGTTTCTTGGCATATAGTTGTTCATAGTATTCTCTAATGATGTTTTGTATTTCTACAATGTCATTATATTGCCTGGTTCCTTTCTCTCTTCTTAATAAGTCTTACTAGTGGTGTATCAATTTTGTTTATCTTTTCTAAGAACCAGCTTTTACTTTCATTTGTTTTCTGTATGGTTTGCTTATTTTCTATTTAACTTATTTCTGCTCGTATCTTTATTATTTCCTTTCTCCTGGAGTGTTTTGGATTCTTTTGCTTTTGCCTTTCCAATTCTCTGAGGCATGATGTTAGGTGATCCATTGCCTTCTTTCCTTCTTATGTGCACTAATTGCTATGAACTTCCCTCTTATGACTGCTTTAGCAGTGCTCCAAAGATTATGGAAACTCATGTCCTCTTTGTCATTGGCTTCATGAATCTTTTGATTTCAATCTTTATTTCTTCAGTAGTGGTGAAGTCATTCTGGAGTAGGCTATTTAGTTTAAGTTATTCATGTATTTGAGTGTTTTTGAGGATTTCTCTTGAAATTAAACTCAAGTTTAATTCCATCATGATCGTAGAAGATGCTAGATATAGTTTCTATGCCTTTGAATCTGTAAAGACTTCCTTATGCCCTATCGTGTGGTCAATACTTGAAAAAGTTCCATGTAGGGGTGAGAAAAAAGTGTATCTTGTGGTTTTTGAATGGAAAGTTCTATAGATGTCTGTTAAGTCCATTTGATTTATAGTATCTTTTAGATCCTTCATCTCTTTACCTATTTTTTATCTAGATGATCTGTCCAGAGGGGATAGTGGGGTGTTCAGGTCTCTAACAATTAGTGTGTTGCAGTCTAACTCCCCTTTTAGTCTTCCCTTCACGTATTTGGGTGCCTACCTGACTGACAGAGATAGAGGATTGCTGAGGTTGAGGGGCTGGAGCTGGAGCTGGGACACAGGGCCCTGCCTCAGTGTCCCTTAGGCCAGGGGTCTGGAGATAGAAGTGGGGTCTGCCATAGAGCTGGGGGTGGTCTTGGCTGACAGAGATAGAGGGTTGCTGGGGTTGGGGGGTCCAGAGCTGGAGCTGGGGCAAGGAACCCTGCCTCAGTGTCCCTTAGGTCAGAGGTCCGGAGATGGAAGTCTTAGGAAGATTTTTAAGACTCCAAAATATTTTATCTTTTCAGTTAAATTGTTAAAGGAAGCAGCCAGGACTTTGAATTTAAGAGCAATTTAAGTTATTGGTATTGATGATAAGTATTCACATAATGAAGAAGTGCCAGTAATTCCTTCAGAGGAAAAAAGTGAACAGATTTAAAGGCATGTTTTGTGTTCTTTACATTAAATGCTAAAAGTTCTCTAAGTGTTGTTAATGGAAGTGTTTCTAGCAGGCTGGTTTATTTCTTATATTAACATTGCAATTTGATGTTTGTATTAGCATATTGATAATTTAGTCACTATTTACATGACATTCTGGTCCAGTATGTTAAAAATTAAACATGGCAGATGAGTTCCTATAGTAGAGGAAATTTTGTTTCAACATATAAAGAACTAATAGAAGGTAGTATATGTTTTTTGCCTGCATTCAAAGTTAAAATTTTAAATGTAAATAAATAGTGAGAAAATTTTATAATTTAAGTGCCATTATAGTTATTTCTTTTTTAATTTTTTAGCATTGGAGATATTTCATAGCATTCAAGTATGCCTTCTTAAAACATGTTATTCACTAATGTATAATAACAGCCTCCTTCTGTCTGAATGGTTATTCCTTAAAGAAATCCTGGCTAGCTCCATGACATAGTGGTAATGTGTTGCTCCTAAGAAGCCTGATCTTACATGGCAGCTGAAGTCAGAATTCCAGCCTAAAACACACTGGGGATGTGCATAATTGCCCAGAGTCTGATGGGCTAGAGATTGGAGAAAGAGAATTATAGCATGATCAGAACCTGTGTGGAGTGTGCTCCTCTCATACACATGCTCTATCATGAATAAACAAAAAAATGTTAAGAAATCTTATTGGCTAGAAATTCAGTATTAATGTTGTGTGTAGGGGCCAACTAGTGGCATGGTGATTCAGGCAGCTTGATCCCACATGGCCCACTGCACTTTGAGTCCTGGACCCAGGACATCAGGAGTGTGTACATGGTTGCCCAAAATCCCAAGAAGAGAATAGACTATGAGAGATTGTGTTGTGGCCATCGCCCTGGAGCAGGCAGGTGGGGGGGTGGGGGTGGGAATGGATTTCTCACTTTCCCTCTCTGTCTTGCACATGTACCCCATACCAAACAAACAAACAAAAAAGTGAATATACAATTTTTAAAACTTGGTGTGTGCCTTTGTTTTCTGGATGCTATCATAGGTTGTTTATAACCTGAAAAGTTATATAAATCACAATTCATATGATGAAGTAAAAAGTGAGTAGAAAAGGTTTAAAAAAAATAAAGACCAACAACCAATTAAAAAGAACACTTCAAGGGCAGCTTTGGTTTGTTCTGGGCTTTGGCATGATAATTAACCTAGCAACTTTATTTGGCAATAGCCTATAGCTAGATAGGTGAGGAACAAAGCTGAACCAAACTCCGAAAGAGAGATTTATCAAACCACAATGCCATCAGTGATTTGTGAGAAGTGTAAGTGCTAAGAGAAATAATAAGTACATGGCATATTTAACCTGATTGTTTTGATCTTGTAGATTTCCTCCATAGAAAGCCATGTAATAAACTAAAGAATGTTTTATGAGTATGCACTTGGAATAGAGAGTTTCTGAATGCAATGTTTAATGCCACCATCAGGTTAAGCAGGTCTAACATACACATCTTTGCATTAGGAATATTTCCACCTGTAAAGCCAGGACCATATGGATTTTGGGGCATATATGTCACTTTAAATATTTGGATAAGCATTTCCAAGATTTGCTTTTTATCTTTTCATGATTCCATTATAGATTAGTACCTCTTTGTACTCAGTGTCCCTTTTCCTCCCGTATTTATTTAAATATGTTAATATCGTTTATCAAGTTTTTCCTCAGCTCTTTCTGATCTGTTAGGGCCCTTTTACTAAGGTGCTTAATGTGTCTTCGCTCTTGTTTACTGTTTATTCAGTTTTTTGAAGCAGTCCCTTGTATTCCAGTTTCTGAGAAGTATATTTTTTACTGTACTTTTTGTACAGCCATTATGCTTTAAGCTTTTTTACTTGTGATAGTGACATTTATAAATTATAATCTCATGCAGTAGTTGAAGTAGAACAATACTGGATGAATCTAAAGTGTCCACAAAAGTGACTGGTAAAGAATTGCAAGAAATTTGGGAGTGCTGTTGAATGCATACAGTAGCTGTGTATATTTCTAGATGTTTCTAGAAATTTCAGACTCAAGTATTACAGATCTATTTCTTAGTAGTTAATAGGGATTAATCAGATATACATCCAAATGAAAAGGGATTTTAAAGTAGCACTAACATTTAATATTTTGCCTCCTTTCTAAATGAAATCTGTAAAATCGTTTTAAGAGTGAATTAATATTACTAAAATCAGGATGGGAAGATGAGGGTATCCTGACTGAGAAGATGTGATCCAGCCTGGCTCCAATCTTGATGCCTAGTAATGGAGTAAAGACAGAAAAGCTTCGCTCAAACTTGGCCATAGGAATCATGAGGAATTAGCTTTTTTGCTACCATTTAGTAGTAGACCCACCGCGGTGTGTTTTTTGCTGTTGTTTATGTCCAAAAAAAGAACATTGAATTCAACTGGCTCTTAGAAGATTTTCAAGCAATAAAAAATATATATATGCAAATAAGAAAAATACTCAAGTGTTCAAAACCCACTGTGAAAAGTCTATCAAGTGAATAAGGAGAAACAGTATAGTTTATTCCAACTTTTTTGACTTTTAGGACATTAAGATAGTGTTTAATTTATTAATAGGACCATTTAGAATAGTAAGATTCCAGAAAATTTTAAGATAAAAATAAAGTTTTTATGCAAGGAAATCAATGCTAGAAAAATAAATTTCTTTAATTAAAAGAAAAAGAGTCATTGTCATAGAAATATAACTAAAATGACCTAGAATCAAGTATTATCAAGCTGTACTCTACAAATAGGTTGAACATCTTTTATATATTCATGGCTTATGTACTAAAAAGATAATACATATGTCAGGCCATTAAAAATCCTGCAATAAATTTTCAGAAAAATTTTATAGATTACAGTTTCTTGACATAGTAAAACTAGAAATTAATAATATAAGATTAAACAAAAAAGTAAATTTCAAAGAAATTAATTGTATTATAAATTAAACAATGAAAGGTGATTATTCAATACTTATACCTAGACAAAACAAACACAATATGAAAATAGCAGTATATTAAGAAATACTGAAATTATTCATTTTAAAACTGATTATTTCATTCACTTAAAAAATAAAATAGAAATAAAAATGGTTTACATTATACAGTTTAAAATTACGAGGAAATATAAAGAGTCTACCCTATGTACACATACATACACACACATATTACATATGTGTTGCCACTTTAAAACTTCATAGAATTAAAAGTAAGCATTGGGACCAGCAGTTAGCATAATGGCTATGTCGCTGGACTCCCATGTAGCCGACCGTGGTTCAAGTCCCAGACCCAGGCGTGTGCGTGCGTGCCCAAGATCCCAAGAGGAGAATGGAGGAGAAGGGATTGCGGGGTGGCCATCCCCTCTGGGGGGTGATTTCTCTTTTTATCTCTCTGTTTCTCTATGTCTGTCTGGCAAGTGCACGTGCCCTAACCTCTCCAAAAAAAAAAAAGCATTTATTTTGGTGCAGAAATTTTGAAATTTGCGGTTTTTTTTTTTTTTTCATAATAGAACTTCAAAACTTCATGGAATTAAAAGTAAGCATTTATTTTTGGTACAAAAATTTTGATATCTGTGCATTGTTTTTTCATAATATGGATATCCCCCCACTTTCCACATGCTCAAACACACACATATATATAGACAGAGAGAGAGGGAGGGGTCTTCAGAAAAGTTCATGGAAAAGGTGCAGCTAGATCAGCCCTTTTTTAAAAAAAAATAATTTTTACCAAAAAGACTGGGTGCTTATGGATTTATTGGTCACTTGAGAGTTTAATGAAGTATGTATATCTAACAGTATTCTTTAACTTTGTGAGGCAAATATGACCCTCTTAAACATCCTCAAGGATCCAAATTAGATAGATACACTGAAGAACCACTGCATATTTGGAAAGAGTTTAAGAGGGAACAAAATCACAATTATTTGGATCATATTGTTATAACCAGTGCTTCTTTGGTCTTGGAACTCTGTTAAACTATTAAGACATCTTTGGTCTTGGAACTCTGTTAGACTATTAAGAGATCCCACATGGTCCATTGTGCAGTTTCCACCCTGGGCCTGTGCTTGAAAAACATGTTGGGCACATGTGCTTATGTCCCCAAAATCATGCCAGGAGAGAGAGATGGAGAAGGACCATTCCCCTGCTTTTTCAATACTTCCCCTCTCTGTCTTTTGCTAGGTGCATATTTCCTTTGGCAAAATAAAAAAAAAGAACTTCCTAATTTTCTTTGTATTGGTTGTATTGATATCTATGAAGGGATTTCATAAGCTTCCTGGAAAAATAAAAATATGAGTTTATTGTGGTGCAGATTTTTTTAAATGCATGCATAGCTTTCTTTTCATTATATGCATTTCATATGAACTATGAACTTTCTTTTGGGGGGGGAGAGGTTTTCGCTATAGGGTGTGTGTTCTCGCCAGGGGCGTGCACTTGCCAGACAGACAGAGAGAGAGACATAGAGACAGAAAGCAAGAAATCACCCCCCCAAAGGAGATGACCAAGCCACAATCCCTTCTCCATTCTCTTCTTGGGATCTTGGGCATGCATGCACACGCGCCTGGCATGAGTTTAAGCCACCGGATCCAGAACTTGAACTGTGGTAGACTACATGGGAGTCCAGTGACAACCATTACACTAACTGCTGGTCCCTGAACTGTGAACTTTTTGTTTGAAGATGCCACATATACTATATCAGGTATTAAAACATATCTAAAAATGTATATTTATTAATCAACAAGTAGCAAATTGATTTGATTTTATATAAATAATAACTTATGAAAAATAACTTTCTAAAAGCAAAATAATTTAGTAAGAGCAGTGATAATTGTTACAGTTTTGCAGACATCTTAAATTGTAGAGTTGACAGCTGAATTTTTATATTTGCTTTCATACCTGGTTTTTATTCAGTCTTTCGTGATGATTTGTTTGATGTATGTGAAGAAAACCTATCCTCACACATATATATTCAACTACATATATGTAGTTGGAAAAGGTGTGTTTTAATAACCATCTCAGATAATTGTGAGCATTCTTCATTGATAATAAAACCAAATTCACCAAGTGCAGGTTTTTAAGGCTGTTTATGATATGGAATCTCAAACTGTCGTTGTGCTTTTTGGATTCTAAGCTGTACTGGTGTTCTAGACTGTCTTTGTCTCTTTTATACTTGGAATAGATCTTTTTACCTATGCATAATTTTATAACATCATATATTGGTTATTTGAGACATACTGCTTCAGTGAGTTGTGCAGGTATTACAGTGTGTTGACATAGTATGAAACTAAGAAAATCACATTCATTAACGCCCTTACCAAACCCAGTAGTAAAGATTTTAAGTATTGTGAAACTATCTCCTGGTGGCACAGACACATTTTCCAAAATTCTAGCTTTTCTTGAAAGCTCTAATTTTGTTAGTTTTCTTGAAGTACAGTCTTACCTCATTTTCTCAAAAGCATCTGTCACATACTCAAAGTCTGAATACCTTTGGTTTGTCAGTATTTCAAGTAAAAATATTGCTGAGTGAAAGCAGCAGAAGCGCCATCTGGCCATTTAGTCAAGCCAGGTGTGTCCCTAAGAAAACCATTGCACTGAAGTATACAGCAGAAGCACTTTCTTTTTTTTTTTTGAAAGG
>NW_006205117.1:1591250-1608195 GCF_000334495.1 Tupaia belangeri chinensis | reverse complement strand
ATGACCAAGCCACAATCCCTTCTCCATTCTCTTCTTGGGATCTTGGGCATGCATGCACACGCGCCTGGCATGAGTTTAAGCCACCGGATCCAGAACTTGAACTGTGGTAGACTACATGGGAGTCCAGTGACAACCATTACACTAACTGCTGGTCCCTGAACTGTGAACTTTTTGTTTGAAGATGCCACATATACTATATCAGGTATTAAAACATATCTAAAAATGTATATTTATTAATCAACAAGTAGCAAATTGATTTGATTTTATATAAATAATAACTTATGAAAAATAACTTTCTAAAAGCAAAATAATTTAGTAAGAGCAGTGATAATTGTTACAGTTTTGCAGACATCTTAAATTGTAGAGTTGACAGCTGAATTTTTATATTTGCTTTCATACCTGGTTTTTATTCAGTCTTTCGTGATGATTTGTTTGATGTATGTGAAGAAAACCTATCCTCACACATATATATTCAACTACATATATGTAGTTGGAAAAGGTGTGTTTTAATAACCATCTCAGATAATTGTGAGCATTCTTCATTGATAATAAAACCAAATTCACCAAGTGCAGGTTTTTAAGGCTGTTTATGATATGGAATCTCAAACTGTCGTTGTGCTTTTTGGATTCTAAGCTGTACTGGTGTTCTAGACTGTCTTTGTCTCTTTTATACTTGGAATAGATCTTTTTACCTATGCATAATTTTATAACATCATATATTGGTTATTTGAGACATACTGCTTCAGTGAGTTGTGCAGGTATTACAGTGTGTTGACATAGTATGAAACTAAGAAAATCACATTCATTAACGCCCTTACCAAACCCAGTAGTAAAGATTTTAAGTATTGTGAAACTATCTCCTGGTGGCACAGACACATTTTCCAAAATTCTAGCTTTTCTTGAAAGCTCTAATTTTGTTAGTTTTCTTGAAGTACAGTCTTACCTCATTTTCTCAAAAGCATCTGTCACATACTCAAAGTCTGAATACCTTTGGTTTGTCAGTATTTCAAGTAAAAATATTGCTGAGTGAAAGCAGCAGAAGCGCCATCTGGCCATTTAGTCAAGCCAGGTGTGTCCCTAAGAAAACCATTGCACTGAAGTATACAGCAGAAGCACTTTCTTTTTTTTTTTTTGAAAGGTATTTTTGCTATAGGGCGCGTGCACTTGCCAGACAGAGAGAGAGATAGAAAGCGAGAAATCACCCCTAGAGGGGATGGCCACGCCGCAATCCCTTCTCCTCCATTCTCTGGATCTTGGGCACGCATGCACACATGCCCAGTGTGAGTTTAAGCCACCAGGTCCAGGACTCGAACCGTGGTCGACTACGTGGGAGTCCAACGACATAGCCATTACGCTAATTGCTGGTCCCAGCAGAAGCACTTTCTGTATACTTCTTTCATTTAATCATACAGAATATTTAAAAGATTCATACTAAAGGGTTGAAATTTTAGAATTTAGTTCGTACTGCCTGATCAGGGACGTGCTTGAAACTAGCTTTTTTTTTTTTTCCTTTTGACTATATAAAGTATAGTTTTAAAAAATATAGTGATTACTAGTATAGTTTGATTTGTGTTAAGATACCTGAAGTGATTTTTTTCTTTTTTTTTTAGTAACTTTCCTGAGTGGTGTAACTGTCACCATAAGTCAGTTTTATTTTATTTTTTAATTACCAGGGGACAGGTGACATGCTAGAGAAAAAATACATTCCCCATCAGGTCATGCTGCAGTTCCTTCTTCATCGTTTTCCCAAACCCATTATGATTTTGGGCACAAACACATATGTGCCTGGTCTTGTTTTTCAAGCAGTTGGGGCTGAGATCCAAATTGCAATTGGCCATGTGAGATCCACCTCTCTATAACTGCTGTGCTTCAGGGACATGGGAGTCCAAGTCATTTTTAGAACTTTTTAGATTTTTGCTGTAACAAAGTGTGTTCACTGGAGAGAGAGAGAAAGTGAGAAATCACCGCCAAGATAGGATGGCCATGCCACGATCCCTTTTTCATCCACCTCTTGGGACTTGGCGCAAGCATATACATACACATGGCACCTTTTCAGGTTGGCAGTCTGGGTCTGCCCACAGTCATCTACGTGGAATTCAGCTCCTTCACCACCACAGTACTTGCTGCCCCAATTTTAGTACATTTTATCCTTCCTGTAAGAACCCTCATGCCTATGGAGCTTTTTTTTAAAAGCAGAAATAGCCTTTTAGCAAAATGTGGAAAACTGCTCTATAGTACTAGAACTTGTAGATATTGACAAAAGTACTGTGCTTCATTTTTATACTTGCCTTAAAATCAGACTACAGTCATATTTTTAAAATCATTATTAATGGCTAGCTTTGAATTTTGCTTGATTGTAACTTTTTTCATATGAGAATATACCTGGTTAACTTGACAGGTCATTGTTTGAGCCATTTTCTAGACTGCATATTCCCTGAGTGAGAGAATTTAAGTGTGAAATTTGTATTTTTATGTCTATATTCAGTATGAGTTTTTTATTTGTCTCTGGTAGTAAAGATTTATGAAAAAGACATTTCTTCCAGTTTTTAGTTTCTAATGGCATAGTATAATAATTTAGTGTGGTTAAATGAATCATGTTAAATTAATGCATTATATGGATTGTGAAGTAGTATTCTTTTTTTTTTTTTCTAAATGAAAAAGTACTTGGTAGATAATTTATATATTTGTCCTTGAGGTGAAAATTTAGATGCCAGGCAAGTTAAAGTCTCTTATATCATGTGTATTACCATTTCTGAAATAATTTATTCTAAACCTAAAATGGTGATGATTTACACATTTGAAAAATCTTGAACTATTAAATGTAACATAATATGTAGGATACCAGGTGTGAGGTAGAGAGAAGAGTGTTCATAGCTATTAGAGATGAAGCTTTGCTGCTAAGTGTAGATGTTGTTAGGAGAAGAATGTGTTTACAATACAATGCCCTGTTACTCTTCAGTTGTGAAGAGAAAGATGCAAAGTTCAGTAGCAAAAGATTGTTTAGTTTGTTTTTTTTTTTAAATAAAAATAATATTCATTTCCTGAGGTATTTCAGGTTTTATTGTTATCAGATCAAATAGATAATATCCAGAACTTGTCCTGATATACATTTCCTGCTTTGATTTTTCTTGTGTTTTCTAATTATTTACTGATAAAAAAACTTTCTTTCATAGCAGCTCCTTTACATACTTTAGCTCAGGATCATTATATAATAAATCACAGAACTTTATCTATATAATCATTTTGGATAAATTTATGAATGTCTCATAAATTTCTATTAAAATTACCTATCCAAAACTTATATTAAGAAAAAACTCTTATGCTCTCTTGTGCTTGTAAACAAAGTCTGGCAAGATACTGAGATACGTTGTTAATTAATATTAAAATTTATTTTTTATTACAGATTTTTAAAATTCTTTAACTGCTCTGTTTACTGAGTATGAAGAGTACATTGTGCATAGGTTTTTATCCAATCTGTTCTAATGGTTGAATGAAAATCACCTTAATGGTCTTATGGAAAGGATGTATAAGGACCTTTCAAAATTCTATTTTCCAACAATAATAGTAAGTTTCTTAGCCTCATAAGTGAGTTTTCAGTCTCACTCCAAATTAGGGAATACCAACTGGTATTCTCATTACTTAGATTCCAGGAGCTGGATTCTGTTTCCTTAGAGGTGATAACTTTATTCTTTGTTAAGTGTGTCAGTCTTAAAGTATATGTGCTGCTGAAATGAGCACAATCTTAAAGTAGTGAAGCAGTGCAATCTACTTTGCTGCTCACATTTTTCCTTTAACTCACTGGGTAAACTATCAGATATTAAACAGTGTTTTTGTTATTTTATTTAGGTATCTCAATGCAATTCAGACAATGTGTCCACATATTCTCCGCTACTTGACTACAGCAGTCATTACAAACAAAGATGTCCGAAAACGCCGGCAGGTGCTAAAAGATCTAGTCAAAGTTATTCAACAGGTAAAAACTAAAATCTTAATATATTTTTAAAAGTACCGAAGCTTTCTTTCTAAATTAAGACTCTTAGTTCTTTAGGTTAAAAAAATAAGGAAGTATACATGAAATGCAGAACAGAGAAAAGCCTCAAATGAACCTTTACTATCTTTATCCAAGATATATTTATTTTAGACTTAGTATGAATTACTGTTGTTGTCTGCTAGGTGGATACTTAATATACATTATATGTTTGCGTTGCTCTTATTACAAAGAGTAAGGAATTAGATCTTGAGTCAATAGCTGCTTGCTAGGGAGTTATTATGTGCATAATTTCAGAAGGGTGACCTTTATGTAGAATATAGTATTAGTAGTTGCCAAAAGCCTTGGTCTTGCTGGTTGGGTTTTAGAGAACTTCTCAACAAAAAATATGGATCAGAAAAAGAATTTAAATATTTATTTGATCTGGGAATGAATTAAATAGAAGTAATTGTTATTCAGTAAAATATGAATATTCCCATACACTTAAGTTTGTCTTTATTTATTTACTAAGTGAGACACTTAAATGGAAATTTGAAAACTTTTGGAATGATTTTAGGATGAAAATTTACAGAACTTGGTTTGGAAGGCAAAAATGTAATATATGATCTGAAATCAGGCTAAGAACAATTGCTTTGAAAAGATGATGCTAAATAATTTTCTAGAAATCAGTGAGAAGGAGGGAGAAAATAGGAAGACTGAGCTATTCTTGGGGTAATCTGCTAAATAGTGTTGAACCAAATCTAACTTAACCTTCTACTTAATTTTTAGGAGTCTTACACATACAAAGACCCAATTACAGAATTTGTTGAATGCTTGTATGTTAACTTTGATTTTGATGGAGCTCAGAAAAAACTGAGGGAATGTGAATCAGTAAGTATTACTTATAAACAAGTAACATTCTTAAATTTTTGGAGAATGTAGAGTTAATCTAACATTGTCATAGTTGAAAAAGTAATTACATAAATATATATTATTTATATATTTAAGATCTATTTATTTCTAGAGAGATTTTTGCCATATGGTGTGTGCACTCACCAGAGAAACAGAGAGAGACAGAGACAGCGAGAAATCACCATCCAGGGGGATGGCCATGCTACAAGCCCTTCACCTCCATTCTCCTCTCGAGATTTGAGACATGCACACATGTCCAGTGTGAGCTTTAAGCTGCTGGATCCAGGACTCAAACTGCAGTTGACTATGTGGGCGTCCAGTGACATAACCATTACTCCATCTGCTGGTCCCAACAAATTATTAATCTTAAAATAGCAAACTGAGAGTATGCTGGGTAAAAGACATTTTTAATGTGGTTGCCATGTATTTATCCCTTTTATTAGGGCACTCTATTAAAATATTGGTATTATTCTTAATTCACAATTATGTAAAATATGTGATTTTGTATGTGCAGTCAAGAATAATTTTGAATTGCACATCACAATTGTGATTCTCAATTGTTCCACAGGTGGACTTACCTTTAGAATTTTTCACATCATATGTTGTATTCGCTGAAACCAGGCAACTCATTGTATAAACAGTTAGAAATTATAGTGTCTTCTATTATTTACTAAAAAATAAAATCCCTTCAGAGCAGCTGTAAAGATTACAATAGTTTGAAATAAGTTAGTTTGAATATTTTAAGAAACTAAGAATTTATTTGCTAAATATAGATGCTTTTACCAAATTCGTATTACTAGACATCAGTTTTACCCTTTGAACCATGTTTTAGCAGAAAATGGGCAGTTTATTAACAGACTAAGATCTTATTTCTCTATGGAAAAATAAATTATGCATATACATTCAGAAGTTATTTCCAACATTATACAAAACAGAAATTAGAATCCAGTGCGATCATTTGTGTTGTAAATCATATCTGACATTAAAGTAAATAATGGTGTAAATTTATCACACCAGCTGTCTAGTCTTTGCTGTGAATCCAGAAGAGTTAGAAAGTACTTGATTACTTTTCTTGAAGTTAAAATACTCTCTTTTAACTGTATGATGGTCTTCGAAAGGTTTATGGCAAATACATATTAGAAGAATACTATGGGACCAGCCCCACAGCTTAATGGTTCAGGGAGTCAGAACCCACATGGTTGACCATGGTTTAAATCTCAGCCCCAGTGGCTTGAAAAAGATACTAGGTGTGCCTCTATGTGCCCCAAATCTACAGGTCCTTTATATAGAATAAAGGACAGGAAAAAGCTGCTTAGTTAAAAGCTACTCTGTTACTTGAAATCATCAGTAGAACCACAAGAAACATTGAAGTTTTTAGGTCTTATTCTTGCTACATTTTTACTGCTTGTCTAAATTGTTGGCAGGCCTGAACAGTGTTTCAGAAATTCTAACTGGTATAGAACTTGTGATCTTAGACGTCAGAATGGTAGTGACTGAAAAATATTTGACTCACGCTTTTAAAAATTGTCAGCATTAGTAATTTCTTCTTCTGTTTTATACACATAGGTGCTTGTAAATGACTTCTTCTTGGTGGCTTGTCTTGAGGATTTTATTGAAAATGCTCGTCTATTCATATTTGAGACTTTCTGTCGCATCCACCAGTGTATCAGCATTAAGTAAGAACAGCCTGCTTTGATTTGTATTTTTTTATATTTTTAAATCCTGGATATTTCATTTATCATAAAATTACATTTAATAGTCCAATTAAATGGATATCTATTTTATTTCCCTTTGGTTTTAGAATAAATAGGGAGCAACTTGATAGTGATTTATGAGTAACTTTTGTTTAAATTCTAGGGTGCTATTGACTCAAAAATATCATTAGTTACATCTATGTGGCAGAATATGATTTTTTTTTAAATTGTAAGACTGAAGGTAGTAAATGATTATTAGTTACCTTTTTAAAGATTACTATTATACCATTACATAGGGGGGAAAGTGAAGGAAACCAGTTTTAAAATGATTTTCAATAGGAATTTTTAAAAATGATTTTCGGGGGACCAGCAGTTAGCGTAATGGCTATGTCGCTGGACTCCCATGTAGTCGACCGCGGTTCCGGTCCCAGACCCAGTGGCCTAAAACTCACACCAGGCGCATGTGCCTGTGGAGAATGGAGGAGAAAGGTTTGCAGCGTGGCCATGCCCCCTGGGGGGTGATTTCTCGCTTTCTGTCTCTCTGTCTGGCGAGCGCATACTCCCTTTAGCAAAAACCTCTCCCCCCCAAAAAAAATGATTTTCAGTAGGAGTTCATATAAGGAGATAGTCCTTAGTAAATCATAAATTCTGTTGAAAGACCCTGCATTTGGTAATCATTTCTGTTAATTGAATTTGTCTCATTTAATTACATATTTCAATTTTCATATAGCAAACTCCTATGACACCATAAAATGTTGAAACATGGAAAAATTATGGAGTTTTTAGCTGAAATTTTCTCTATTGTGTGAGACAGTTATTGGGGGAAATTGTGAAATGTACGTAATCTATTAGAAGCTAATTTTACATATTAGAGTTTAAAAAATAGTACTCTTTGGCTACAGATGAAGTCAAACATAATCTTTAAAAACTTATTACTTTAATGATTGCCTCTGAGGAATTGTGTGTAAACTAAATTTTTTCTGTAATGCCATTTATTTTAGCTAAGGGGTCTATACTTAAACTTGCCTAATTTTAGAGGGTTGTCATCGTAGTATTTCAGAGTTAGAAGTATAGTGAAGTCATAAGTCCGTTCCTATGGGAGTTGAGTCCTTTACTTCACTTTTCTTACTTGTTTACTACAGCTTGCCAAACAGTCTTAAAATCTTTCTCAAAGAACACATGCAGTCTTTTAATACGTAGTTTGTTGTGAAATAAAGAAGTAGATACATCATATATAGGGCTCTGGTAGAGAATAGATGAATTCTTATATTGTTGTTTTTAAGATTTGTAGTTAGGGCTTGTGAAAGAGGAATATTAGTATTTTGATTCCCTTGTGAACTTTTCTTCATTTCTTATTACTATAATATGTTCACTAGGATGTGTGTGTGTGTGTGTAGGGGGGGGCCGGGGGGTTCATCCAGAACTTATTGAAGTTCCTCTGTTGTGAACCTTTGGAAGCTAGCTTTCCTTGTTATATCTTTAGCACCTAGCATAGTTTGTACAGTACAGTATTATATAAATATAGCATAAATATCTGTTAAATGATATATTTATATTCTCTCCATTGTATTAGAGAATACATTTCTTCTGACTATTGTATTAATTTCTTTAGATTCAGCTTACTGTCTTTAACAGTAAAGTAGATTATTTGTCCTGCTTTACTGAAGAGAGGTGTGCAGCTCAAAGAAAATTAACAGGGTTTGAATGCTTCTATAAACTTGTATGTGACAAGAATTCCTAAGAATTTTTTATCATTTGAACAACTTGTCTCTCAGATATAGTCAGTTAAATAATTTGTTCCTGTGGGAACCAGCAATTGACGTAATGGCTATGTCGCTGGACTCCCACGTGGTCGACCGCGGTTCGTGTCCCGGACCCGGTGGCTTAAAACTCACGCCGGGCGTGTGTGTGTGTGTGTGCCCAAAATCCTGAGAGGAGAATGGAGGAGAAGGAATTGTGGCGTGACCATCCCCTCTGGGGGGTGATTTCTCGCTTTCTGTCTCTATGTCTCTCTCTGTCTGGTGAGCGCACGTGCCCTATAGTGAAAACCTCTCCAAAAAAAAAAAGAAAATTGTTCCTAGATATTTGTTCTAAAACATACAAAAACCAAAAGTCAAAACATTATATTAAGGGCCCATTTCATAGCCTAGTGGTTAAGGGAGCCAGATCTTAGATGGCTGACTGAGTGGTTTCAATTCTGGCTCTAGTATACTGAAAAACAATGGGTCTGGGCACTTGTGCATGTATGTCCAAAATCTGAAGGAGAACTGAAAGGGATAGGATTTTGGTGTGACCATACTTGCCCTCTCTTCTGTCCTGGTCTCTAGCTCTGGTGAGCATGTGCACCTTCTGGCAATATTTTTTAAAGTATTGATTAACAGAAAATTGTTCTGATATATGCAGTAAAAGGAAACATTATTTTAAAATTGATTATGCTACATGTGTGTGGCCGGATATAAATCTAGCATATTGAAATGAACTTTTGTAATAGTCTCGTACTTTTCATTAGTTTCGATAGGACTTGATGTTTGATTGTGCATACCAAGAGATGACAGGAGACGTAAGTTAGGATCGTTATGCCTGAGCACATTGGAAACCAAGGAGAGACTGAATGTTGTTACACCCAGCTCATCAACTGTACTGAATGGTAGAACCAGGCAAACTACATGTTGAAAAATACATTTGGGCATAATGGTCTCCAACAATTTCCAGATAACCAATAGCTAGTTGATGGGTATCTGCAGTACCAAACCCACATGGACCTCCAGACGATATTGGATATAGTTCAGAGTAATGCTTGCATATTTTGTAACAGAGATTGCAGATTATCGACCATACCATGGGCCAAAATTCTAGTGATAATAGTAGCCATTTTCTCTGTCATTTCTGTTAGACCATGGGAATAGAAAATTAGTTTTGATTTAAAAAAATTAAAGAAAAAGAGTCCCTTTGAAGAGAGGGACATGCTGCTTAATTGAATAATTGTAAAGAAGTTGACCTTCAGGGGCAGATTATTGAATTGGTCTAATTTTTCCAACTTAACCTCGGTGTCGTGTTTTTTGTTTTTTAACTTTTTATTCTTATAGTTTTCTGATAGACTCCTAAGTATTTTTTAGGCTGTGGGCTGGCCCCATTGCCTAGTGCTTAAGGTGGCCAGATCCCACTTGGCCAGCTGCAGTTGGAATCTCAGTCTTGGTGACCTGACAAATAGGCCAAGTGCATATGTGTGTGTGCCCATAATCCTGATAGGATGGAGAAATGGAGGAGAAGGGATTGTGGCATGACCATGTCCCATTGTAAAGTAACCCCCCAGCCCCATCATCTTTATTTGGTGAGTGTACATTTCCCCTGGCTATTTAAAAAGAAAAGGAATCTTAGACTAAAGTTCTTTGACTTGTAAAGTCTAGAAATCTTTTTTCTTCCAATGATAGTATTTCCTTCCCCTTAGGTCACTCACTCAAACTTTTTTTTGGCTACCTATGGAATATTACACTTTTAATTTAGCTGCTTAGAATATATAAATTAATGTGTTTTCTTCAAATATTAGGGTAGAATTTTTGCACTGGAAGAAATCTTTAAAAAGCTTCTAATTCAGGGACCAGCAGTTGGCATATGGCTGTCACTGAACTCCCATGTAGTCGACCACAGTTCGAGTCCCAGACCCGGTGGCTTAACTCATGCTGGGTGCGTGTGTGTGTGTGCCCAAGATCCCAAGAGCAGAATGGAGAAGGGATTGTGGCGGGGGATGATTTCTTGTTTTCTGTCTCTCTGTCTCTGACTTTCTGGTGAGTGCTCGCGTCCTATAGCAAAAACCTCTCCAAAAAAAAAAAAATTCTAATTTAGTAATACACATTTATTGACTCATCTACCATAGCACTTTTCAGTAGAATTTTCTGCACTGATGAAATGGTTTTATGTCCAAATTGTTCAGTATTGTACACTCGAAAGCTTGTTTATGTTTCATGTTACAGAAACAAACACATGCACAAATACTTACATACACAAAGAGCAGTACTTATTTTCAAATGCAATATTAATATATGAGTATATGTAGTTATGTATATATGTAAACAAAACAGATCTCCTTCACCCAGCTTATCCTGTAGCTCAATGAAAGTTTTCTCCTAACAACTGGAACTCTAAGACTTGTAGAAACACAGTTTTGTAAAACACTGACTCAGTACAATTCCATTTCTTTTTTTTTTTTTAAGATGTTTTGCTATAGGGCGCATGTGCTTGCCAGACAGACAAGAGACAGATAGATAGAAAGCGAGAAATCACCCCCCAGGGGGGATGGCCACGTTGTAATCCCTTCTCCTCCATTCTCCTCTCGGGATCCTAGGCACGCACGCACACGCGCTCGGCATGAGTTTAAGCCACCAGGTCCAGGACACGAACCGTAGGCGACTACGTGGGAGTCCAGTGACATAGCCATTACACTAACTGCTGGTCCTCCATTGCTTTTTTTGTGGGAACTTAAGCTGCTTAGAATATTGAAAGAACATGGTCTAGTCAGTCTCTGAATATTTATTGTACTATACCTCACTGTATATTCTTTTTTTATTGTGAACGATTTATATTTTCAGAAATACCTTGGTTTAGACTAATTTGTCATTTAGCATATAAATTGATCCAGTAGATAAAGATGAAAACCATAAGTCAGTGTTTGACTTTGTGTCTTTGAATCTCTACAGAGTTGTGTTTTACTAGTACAGATTTTCTGTAGGCACCCAAACTTCTGAATCACGTTTACTGAGTGTGCTGTGTTGTAACGTGTAGCAAGGCTGCTGTGCTGTATCTTGAGGATGGTTATTTTAAAACTACATTAAACCAATCACTGCGTTAGGTCACCAAACTTTTTAGGCAGGTAATTATGACCTGTAAGTGAAAAAAATCAGTGACTTAGTGTCTTTAGTATATAATGAATTAAGAAAGTAGTGTTATTCGTATTTTTAAAGCTGCTTTAATATCTTAGAAATAGGACAGCTGAAAATGCTAAGTATTTTTGTTGGGC
Organism: Tupaia belangeri chinensis; assembly: GCF_000334495.1. Classification (NCBI taxonomy): domain Eukaryota; kingdom Metazoa; phylum Chordata; class Mammalia; order Scandentia; family Tupaiidae; genus Tupaia; species Tupaia belangeri. Next base: position 1,596,608 of record NW_006205117.1, on the reverse strand, counting down.
CTTCATAAATACAGCAAACATCTTAATTCAGACTCAAGAACTTGGAATCCATTATAATAACCAATCCAGTGTTACCATTTACCTTTAAATGTTACATAGGAGACAAAGTAATTATTCTCTGATCCAGAGATTTTTAAGTCTAAATGTGCACCAAAATCATCTGGGGAAGTTAAACAACTTAAACTTAAAAAGAACAGATTTCCTGGCCTTCTTCTTGACCTTCTGAATCAAAATCCCTGAGATCAAGGCTTGAGAATCTGGGTTTAAAGTTTCCCAGATGATTCTTTTGCAGTCAGCCTTTGGAAATTATTGCTCTAAATTAGTGATTTGTAGTCCTGACTGCATATTAGAATCAAGTGGGAAGCTTTAAAAAGAAATAAATAAAAATAATGGATGACAGAGCTTAATCTATTAAAATCCTGTGCGGGGAGACTGTAGCAGCTGTATATTTTTTAAAGGTTCTCTAAATGGTTCTCATGTAAAACTTTTTTTTTTTTAATTCTTTTGATTTGTTTTGTTTGAAAAGATTGAAGATCAGTTGTAAAAAAATAATAAAGAGATCCCCTGTCTTTACTCATTTTCTCCCATTGATAGGTGACAATTTAGAAAACCATAGTGTAATATAGCAGCCAGGATATTAATACTGACATCGATACTTTGAAGATATGGAAGGGACCAGCAGTTAGTGTAATGGCTATGTCGCTGGGCTCCCTTGTAGTGACCGCGGTTCAAGTCCTGGACCCGGTGGCTTAAAACTCACGCCGGGCATGTGTGCGTGCGTGCCCAAGATCCCAAGAGGAGAATGGAGGATAAGGGATTGCAGCGTGGCCATTCCCCCTGGGGGGTGATTTCTCGCTTTCTGTCTCTCTGTCTCTGTCTGTCTGGCGAGCGCACACGCCCTGTAGCAAAAAAAAAAAAAAAAAATCTCCCCCCCAAAAAAAGATATGGAATATTGGAATATTTCCATCACTACAAGGATCCCTCAAGTTGCTTTTTGTAGCTATACCCATCTCTCTTCGATCTCCTCTTAATCTCTGGCAACCACTCATCTTTTCTACATTTTTGTAATTTTGTTATTTTAAAAATATACAAAACCTTTTCTAAAAGGCAATACTGAAGGCAGTATTCAGTATAGACGGGCAAGAATGCTGTATATCATGATTATGATATAATTAACAACATAACTAGTATTGCTGTTGAAAGAGGAAAACGTGACAGATGTTAATGAGTTTCTCTTCTGGCTAGATACCAGGTAGAAAATTGAGAGTATGCCCACAAGGAGGCAGCAACAAATATTAACTAGGTACACAAATAAATATAAAATTACAAATTATGATAGGTATTTTGAAGAATAATAGTTTTTAGAGAAAATGACAGGGACATACTTTGTATATTGGAAAACCTGGAAAGTGATTTAGTAACTCTCTAAATAGAATAATTAAGCCCCCAAATAGATGATTTGTTTGCCACTGAATGCTAATTATAGCAATTTATTCCATTCACTAGTTAATGCTGCCCTATCTCTTCCTTGAATTGGTCTGAAGTTATTTGATAGTCTATCTTTGTGAGAAGGAGGGATATTTTTCTGGCCTCTTTTATTTTCCTGTTCTGGTTTTTTTTTTTTTTTTTTCTTTTCTTTTTATGGAGGGTACATGTGCTCACTCACCAGAGAAGGAGAGAAAGCAGCCCCAGCAGGGTATGGTCACACTGCAATCTCTTCTTCATCTCTCCATCCTATCATCATTTGGGGCACACACACATATATTTATCCAGTGTGATTTCCAAGCGTCTAGAGCAGGATTCAGACCATCTTCAGCCATGTGGAATCCAGCTTTCTTAATCATTAGGCTGTGGGGTCCAGCCCTATGGTGGTTAATTAGCTCTTTCCATTTGTGATTTGGAACGTCCTCTGTTAATAAATGGCTGTAGCACATAATGATAGTCATGTCTTTATAAGGATGCATGTTAAGAATTTTTTTTTATCAGTTTATAAACAACCCTGATGATTTGTCAGATTAGTTTCAAGTCTGTTTACCATAAAATATGCAACATTTGTCAGAAAAAATTACTATGGTGAGCTTATGTTTAGTATAGCTGAATAGTTTATCAGATATGGTGTGTCTGAAATTTAAAAGGTATATATATTAAAATAATTCCAGGACCAGTTTTAAATCATAGATAAAAACAAAATATGGAGGTAATATTTTTGATATTTATAATAAATATACTGGAGCATACATTAATATAATTTCCCAAAAGGAGCTAGTTTTCACAAAAGAAGGTATTTGCCTAGTACTCTTGCATTTCTTTAAGTTATGAAAAAATTATATTTTGCTTATTTTAAGTACCATGTTAGATCTTGATATCTTAGTTACTCTTCCACATAGTAATTTATATTTAGAATTATATTGATAGAAATCAAGGTGTGTTTTCAGAAAGAGATGGTTTCAAAGGCCATTATCATTCTCATTTCTGTTAGAAAGTAATACACTCATTTTCACTACAGAGATGGAAAATTCACTGAGAATTTTGCTTGTCACATGCAGCATTTCTCAATTTTCTCCTATTTTCTTTCTTCTATTTCATCCCAGCCTTATAGCTAAACACATTTACATTAAATACTTTCTGTTTAATGAATTTGTCATAGCATACTGTTATGAAAGATTTGGAATACTTTTTTCTTGGATATGCTGAATAGTTGGCCATAGTCTTGAGTGAAAATCAGGTCAGAAGTTTTCATATCTTAATGCTTTTAATCAGTAGTATTTAAATTGTGCTTATCAAATAAAATATGGAAAGCCAGGTTGTCTAAAGAGGTAGTTAATAGAGCATGTGAAATGCTAGGCCTCATCTCCTTATTGTCTCAAATAGTAACTTGGACTGAGGAAGATATATTTATTTTTGCTATATCTTCTGAAACAGCACTTAAGGATTCTGTGTATGTCTTATTTATCATATTCAATATCATATTTCAGTGTTAGTTAAACAGAACAAGTAACTTGAAGGTATTTATAAAATATTTAAAACTCGTATTTGAATGTCTAAACTACATCCAGACAAGGTTGAGGCTTATAGTGTAAAGTAATTTTTCTGTTTAAAGTCTGGGGTGATTAGAAGTCTTCTCAGAAGTTCTGCTGAATTTTGATGCATTTGTCTTTTATTAATAAATGGTTTTTAAATAACTAGGTAATAACATGTTGGATAGGTTAAGCCAACATTTTTTGTCTTTTTAAACTTTGATAGAATACAACATTTTTTATTTTTAAATCTACCATGTGGGCATAACATAGTTATGTCTTTATAAGGTTTTTTTTTTTTTTAAGTAACATGAAAATATACACCGTAAAAAAAATGATTAATGAAAAGAAATCCTCAAAATCTATAATTCTTTTCCATTCTAGTAAGTGAAAAAACTTGACTATTACCACATTCTTTACTCCCAGAGTGATTTATAGCTTAGATAACCTGAGATGCCATCAATAATTTGCTAATAGTTCTTGGACCTTTAGGTTTTTTTGACTTGATTTACTTAGTAAAGGAACAACAAGCACAGCGCAAACAGTAAATCCCCAAAGTAGGATTATGGCTCAGAGCATGCAGACATTTGTGGGACTTGATGCATATTGCCAAAATTGCTCCAGCCATATTAAAATAGGAGACTTAGAAAAAGGAGGAATAGAGAATTCTTGTTACTGTGCAGAATGGGATATTCTTTCTTTTGTTTTAATATCTGAGATTAAATATTTCCTTAGTTAAGCTGTTCCCACACCTCAGGACTAGAATTTTTGTATCGCATAGCTCTTTTCACTTTTATATTTATATTTTATATTTTAAGAATTAGGTGATCATCTTCTCCCTCCACTTCTTTGATTTAACCTCCACAAAGGCTTAAAACAGATTATATTTTATCACCAGCCTCTAATACAGTTCCTATTTTGTTAAATGAGTGACAAGGAAGAGAATTGGTCCGGTTTGGCTGGCATATGGTGTTCATAAGGGAGCATAATTGGAGGTTGGAAAATCAGGTTATGGCTAAATTATAAAGGATAATATATGAGTAATTTGGAGTTTGAATTTTCACCAGGCTACACATACATCTGTAGTCCAGGTTGGGTGAGATTAGGGTGATTCACAATGTGAGAACCCTTTCAGAGTGCATACACCTCTCTCTGTCTCAGTAAATATTGATTGTTGGAAAAGTCATGATGCATTTTTGCATAGAAAAACAAAAATATAATTACTTTTCTCTTGACCCAATATATCAACTTTTAAAAGTGGGATTTAGACAACAGTGATAATGAGAATAAAATCCATTCGTGTGAAAAAATAGTCATGGATTGTCTTTTATGTTTGCTTTGAGTGTTTACTTACAGCAAAATTCATTATAAAATCACAACAAAATTTTAACATATATGGGACTGACCTCATACTGTATTAGTTAAGCATTTCACAGAGAAATCCAAATCCCATGTAGCTAGCTAGGATTCAAGTTCTGGCCTTGTGGCTTGAAAAGCACACTTTCATGTGGTTGTCCAGAATTCTGATGAGGTGGAGAATTATAGGAGAAAACAGAGTATGGCTTGACCAGGTCCTAGTTGGGGAAATGTTTTCTCTTTATCTCTCTCATGCAACCTCTGACATTAAATTTTTCTTTTTTTATACATAAATTCAGGGGAAATTATGGTTTAGTTGACTAAATTCCATACCCATCATGTTGTGTTAACTCCCAATCTTTCCTAAGGAAAATATTTAAATCTCTTCATAGATGTAATTGTGGACTCTAATTGATAGCCTGACTTCAATTTTTATGTTTTGAATGATATTCTATTAACTCTTGGTCAATAAATATATAAAACAGGGATAGCAGATAATTTTAGTCTATATGTTTACACATACACACACACATATAGTTGAATTACTTATTTTTTAGTTTTTACTATAGGGCCCATGCACTTGCTGGAGAGAGAGAGAGAGAGAGAGAGAGAGAGAGAATGAGAGGTCACCTTCCAGGGGGGATGACCATATGACCATGCCTCAATCCCTTCTCCATTCTCCTCTTAGAATTTTGGGCATACCTGCACTTGGGCCCAGCGTGATTTTCAAGCCATTGGGTCCTGAAATGTGGAGTCAGTCACGTGGGATTTAGCTGCCTTGACCTTCATGCCACCTGCTGGCCCCTGGTTTATAATATTTTAAGGAATGATTTTTGGCAGTGACAGTCTATCTAGATCTATTCATCAAACTAGTAATTACATTAAAAGGCTGAGCAGTATATTAAATCTTCAGTTTAAACAAAAGGCAGCTGATATGTGGGTTTACACCCATATATGCATGCGTGTGTACTATATACTCTTAAAT
>NW_006205117.1:1499122-1591236 GCF_000334495.1 Tupaia belangeri chinensis | reverse complement strand
GACACTGTTTCATCAGCTGACTGACTGACTTATCAACTACCAAGGCTAATGTTTGCTTTAGTCCTGAAAAATTAACCACTACAAAGGCCTTTTTCAGCCTGATCATAATTTGGAGAAATATAAAATATAGATTGGTCAAAGACAAAAAGTACTGTAGATTGGAATGTGGATATGTGTTATCCTCTGAAATTCAGTGGCTATTTAGATTAAATAGTGTATAAATCTAGGGAGACAACACCCCCTCCAGACTTTACAGCCCAAACATACTCAGCAGCCCTGAGTTTTAGTTGTGCATATTACTGATATTCCTTACAGTAGTTTTACTTTGTATAATCACTATACATTATAAAACTTAGGCAAGAAGGTCATTATTTGTTGAGCTTCTGGTAAATATAAGATACTGTTTTAGATTCTGGAAGGATTTCCATAAATAAAGAATATGGTATCCTTCCCTCATGGTTCTTACAGTCTAGTTGGTGAAATGGGATAGATGATACATGGTACAAGATAGTAGGCACATGGGAACCAGCAGTTAGCGTAATGGCTATGTTACTGGACTCCCACGTAGTCGACCGCGGTTCGCGTCCCAGACCCGGTGGCTTAAAACTCATGCTGGGCGCGTGTGCGTGCGTGCCCAAGATCCCAAGAGGAGAATGGAGGAGAAGGGATCGCGGCATGACCATCCCCCCTGGGGGGTGATTTCTCGCTTTCTGTCTCTATGTCTCTCTCTGTCTGTCTGGCGAGCGCACGCGCCCTATAGTGAAAACCTCTCCAAAAAAAAAAAAAAAAAGATAGTAGGCACAAACATGAGCGATGCAGATAGTAAGGGTCACAATACAAAAAAGTAGGCAACTCAGATACCTAAACATGTCTATGTAGAGTACGGGTCAGACACATAAAACTTAAATAAACATTGCTGTTTTTACTTTTTTTCATAGCATGTTGGCAGATAAACTAAACATGACTCCAGAAGAAGCTGAAAGATGGATTGTGAATTTGATTAGAAATGCAAGATTGGATGCCAAGATTGATTCCAAATTAGTAAGTATTATGTTAGTTATGCAGCATACTATTGAGTCATCAAAAAAGTCATGACACATTTTTGCATAGAAAAACATGTCATGACTTTTCCTATGACTCAAGAGCTACCAAGTTGCCGGTTATTTTATATTTTGGGGTATTTTTAATTAGAATATTTTATTACATTCTGTTGAAAATTTGTTTCATTTCATTTTGTTTTAATGTACAAAAGGTTCTTGAGAAGCAATAGTAACCTTTTTCTTGCTGAATATATATTGCAGTACATAAAAATAAGTGCAGCTGTCATGCAGCATTGTTTTGCTTATGGCTTACTTGGGAAACTCAGACAAATATTACAGGATCCATTTCCCTCTGTTTTCATTTTAGGGTCATGTGGTTATGGGTAACAATGCAGTCTCACCCTATCAGCAAGTGATTGAAAAGACCAAAAGCCTTTCTTTTAGAAGCCAGATGCTGGCCATGAATATTGAGAAGAAACTTAATCAAAATAGTAGGTCTGAGGTAAGACCCACACCTTTCCTGTTATCTGAGATTTAGCAATCATTATAATTGTTGGATGAATTTTGAAAAGATATCAATTATCGTTCATATTTTATGTTGTATTTCTATTTAAGGATATGAACATTTTGTGTAAGAAATTACTAACCTGCAAAGAATTTTTCCTTAGATGTGTTATATTCATTATTAAGGGAACAAAGAATTGTGTTCCTAATTTATTATAATTATTTTTCTTTTCCTTTAACTCTTCCTGTGTGATTTCATTAACCCATTTCCTCAGGGTTTTCAACACATCATTTTGATACTGGCAGATGATAACTTACATGTGTAGCCCTCTTTTAAGTGCTTGAAATGTATGTTCTTTCTAAAATTAAAGAAATAGTTCTGTTTAATGTTAAACTTATTATATCTATTAGTGCTGATCTTATACAGTTTTTATATCTTATCTGATGTTCATATTTAACTGCTAAAAGAAAATCACACTTTTTGATAGAGATCCTGCATATTAGATATTGGAGGAACTTGAATATCCTTGTACTTTTAGAATCTGAAACTCTTTAATACTCTTTAAGTTATTATGATTATGTATAACAAGAGGTAGGAAGTCAGGGACAGTTGTGGACATTTAAGGACCCCCTTGGATTTAACTTTTAGCAACAGGTTTGTGTCCTTAGAATAGTCCTATAGTTATAAAAGAGGAAGAATTAGAATTAGACTATGCTTAGTCCAGGGAACTCTAGAATAGCTGAACTTTTTTTGTTTGTTTGTTTGCTTCATAATCAGTTTGTTTTGGTTATTGTTGCAGCGTTGGTGACACTGTCATGGTTATACTTCATAATTGGCAAAAAAAATTTTATCAGCTGATATTTTGATGTGTTTTTTTTTTGTTCCAAGTGAGACATTTGAGACTTAGTAATTGCAGAAGTTAAGTTAGTTGTACATGGTTTGGCAGGAATAGTGCTGAAGTACATACTGTATCACTTTTTTCTTTCAGACTCTTCCAGAAGCATTTCTTTTCATCCGTTAATTTTTTTTCTGAATATTTTAGGCTCCTAACTGGGCAACTCAAGACTCTGGCTTCTACTGAAGAACGGTAAAGAAAGGATGAAAAAACTATAAGAGAAACATGAAATAATATCATTATATAAATGGTGACATACATTTTAGAAGCAATATATTGAGTATGGATTTTGGAAAATTTGAATAAAATTGGCTGTGGCTCATTTTTTTCTTACTGTGAATTTTCTTGTGTGTGCAAGTGTGTGTTTTCAATTTTTTATTTTGGAATAATTATTTATTCAAAAGAATTACCAGAATAATACAGAGAAATTCATGTAGACTAAACCCAGGTTCCTCCAGTTTTTTGGTGTTATCCTGATTTTGAAATTGGTGAAGTGTTTGTGAATAGATCTATGCCATTTTATCACATATATTGATTGTTGTAACCATCATAGTCAAGGTACAGAACTATTATCATCACAGAGATCTTCATCATCATTGTGTTACTCTATAGTACAACTATCTCCACTAGTTCTAACCCCTGAACCTATTAATCTGTTCTCCATTTTTATTACTTTGTTATAAAAATGGTGTTTAAATGAAATTATACAGTTTTTGACCTTTCAAGATAGGTTTTTGGTTCATCACAAGGTCCTTGAGATCCATCCAAGTTTTATACGAACAGATTTCAAAAAGTCCATGGAAAAATGGAATAAAGTACAAGTTAATTGGTAAAAAAACAAACATTGAAATCCATGCATAGTTATTTACATAATATGCATTTTCTATGGGCTTTTTATTCTTTTTAATTTCCCAGAGGGCCTGTGCACTCACCAGAGAGAGACAAGCAAGAAAGGGTGCAGTGTGAGGAAGCACCACCACCCCCCCCACATTGGGGATAATCATACCAGAATCTTTGTAGAAGCTTTTTTTAAATCCTGTCTATTTTTGTAATGGTTGCCTGTGCTTTAGGGGGTCTTTTGAGAGGTTTTTGCTATAGGGTGCGTGCACTCGCCAGAAAGAGACAGAGACAGAAAGCAAGAAATCACCCCCCAGAGGGGGATGGTCATGCCAGAATCCATTCTCCTCTATTCTCCTCTCAGGATCTCGGGCACGCACACACATGTGCCCAGCATGAATTTAAACCACTGGGTCCAGGATTCAAACCATGGTCGACTACATGGGAGCCCAGTGACATAGCCATAATGCCAACTGCTGGTCCCACTTTAGGGGTCTTATTTAAGAAATTTTCATCTATCCCAGTGTCTTAAAAGTGTTTCCTGTGTTCTCCACAAGTAGTTTTATAGTTTAAGGCTTTATATTTAAATCTTTGATAGATTATGAGTTCTTGTTGTTAAGGGCGAGAGGAGTTCAGTTTCTTTTTTTGTTGTTTTTTGGCAAATGATTATCCAGTTGTTTTTTTATTCATCCATTTATTTTAATTTGACCAGAGAGAGAGAAAAAGTGAGAAAGCAAGCCACCAGGTCTGGGATTCCAACCGTGGTTGGCCTTGTGGGAGTGAGTGTCCAGAGCCTTAACCACCACGCCACCTGCTGGTCCAAAGTATCTAGTTTTTATAGGCTTGTTTTTTGAAAAGGTTTTCTACATTAGATTGTCTTGTGCCCTTTGCCAAAAATCAGTTGGCTTTATGCTTTGAAGTTTATAGATTCTGTTTTATCCCATTGGTTTATGTTTTTGTGTCAGTACTACCATGCTGCCTTGATTATCAGCTTAATATATTTTGAGATCAGGTAGTAAAATGCCTCCTATTTTATTCTTTGTAGACAGTATTGCCTTGATGATATAGGGTCTTTTTTAATTCTAAATAAATGTTATTATTTTTGTTTGTTTCTGTCAAGAATGCTACTGGTAATTTGATTGAAATTGCATCTAATCTATAAATTAATTTGGGTAGAATTGATATTTTAGTTATACTGATTCTTCTAATCCAAGAACAAAGAATGTCTTTTTAAATTATTATTCTGAATCACACTCACTTTATTTTTCAGTTTTTGTTTTAGATGTCTTTCACCTCCTTCGTTAGACTTCTGTTTGTGTGTGTTTGTTATAAATGGGATTACTTTCTTTTCTGTCTGAGTCTACTCATTGTTAGTATATAAAAATACTATAGATTTTTGTATTGGGTCATTGGAAAAGTTATGACATATTTTTCTATATAAAAATGCATCACGATTCTTCCAGTGACCCAGTGTGGTTATCCAGTGAGAAGAAAGGGTATTCTACTTTTTTTTTCCTGCCAGAATAGTGGTTGGGATTCTATTACCAACAAAAAAACCACTGGAACATATAAAACCAAAAAACACATCTCTATATTTGCTTCTTGAAGATTATCCATTATATGAATAGTTAATCACATTTCTACCACTTTTTGCTTTCCTCATATTGCTGTCTTTTGAACTTGAAAGATGATTCTACTTTGGATTACTAGTGTCTATCCAAAAACAAATCAATATAGAACTAATGGCCATTTCTTGCATGTTATCAACATTTGTTCATTGTTGTATATATTTTTGAAGTTTATATAAAAATTACTTTGTTTAAATTTAAGTTTCAGTTACAAACTATTCCAATAAGGTGATGAGCATAAAATGTAGAGTAATTTTCTAGTTTTTGCTTTTTTATGCAGTAAATAGTACTACCCTCCTGTGTATTAGCAGATTTTACAAAAACATCAAACAAATGTTTATGATGCTTAAGTCAAATAATTGAGTCCTTAAATTTTGTATGCATTCAAATGCATATATGTTTATTCTTTTTTAATGCAATGAAACTAGACAGAAGAGGATATATGTGGAAAAATAAAATTTAAAGAAAAAAACCACACACTTTAACCTAATACTTTGTACTTGCTACTCAGCATAAGAAATAAAATGCTCCTAGTAACTTTGAAGAGCCTTTGAGGGCCATTCATTATTTATATTTTCCTCTTTGATCCTGAGAAGTAACAATTACCATGGCATTTGTGTTCATAAGTCCTTTTTTACTTTTTTATGCTTTTATCCTACATACATAGCATGCGTGTGTGCACCCCTGAAAAAGTGTTTAGTTTTGCATATTTTTAACCTTCATTTAGTTGAAATCATACTTAGCATTGTGTGGCTTACATTTTTTATCACTGAGACTCAGCCATGTTGATTTGCCCATGTTAACGTATTCAGCTGTAGTTTATTCTTGTTTTCCCTTAGTGACCATATCATAACTTACTAATTTAAATGTTGAACTTAGGTTTTTTTTTCCCAGCTCATTTTTTATTTGAAGGTTTTGGAACCAGGCCTGACAGTTTTGTGTCTGTTAAATAGATAGTTCAGTCTATTTTCACACTCATGATTACTGATTTAGGTAGGTTGACCATCCCTAATCCATAAATCCAGAATACACTAATATCTAACACCACAAGTAGAAAATTCCACACTTGACGTCATGTGCTAGTAACCATTAAAATGTTGCAATACAAACATAAAAGATTACCATATTAGGCATTTCTTATATGTGTAAAAGATGTATATGAAACATTTTTCCCAGCCAATTGCATGATGGTTGAGGCTGGATACCACATGATCGATTATACAGTTGAGTCTTGGAACTGGTGGTATGAAATGCTGAGCAAGTGCATATGTGTCCAAAATCTCGAAGGAGAATGGACAGAGGATTGTATTGTGATTATCTTCACTGGGCAGTTCTCTCTCTCTCTCTCTCTCTCTCTCTCTCTCTCTCTCTCTCTGTCCTCTGGTGAGCACACATACCCTATAGCAAAATTTTAAAAATTTTAAAAAGAAACAAATGAATTTTGTTTAGACTTGGGTTCATTCCTCAAGATATCTTATTACACATGTGAAAACATTCCAAAATCTGAAAATATGAAATTCAAAACACTCCTGGTCCCAAGTATTTTGCATAAGGAATACTCAATGACTTGTTTGGATTAATTTTCTTCCTTTTTTCTTTTTTGAAAATTTTATAGGGCATTGCATTTACCAGAGAAAGACAACAGGGAAAGTGAGAAATCATCCATTAGGACAGATGGCCATGCCACAATCCCCTCTCCTCCAATCTCTTGGTTCTGGGCCTGCACGCACACTCACCCAGTATGTTTTTCGAGCTGTTGGGTCTGGGACTCAGAACTGTTCAGTCAGCTGTGTAGGATCCAGCCACCTCCTCACCACCTGCCAGCTTTGTATGATTTGAGGTTTTACGTTATCCCGTTTTGGTGTGTGGGTTTTTTTTGTTGTTTTTTAAAGAGGCTTTCCCTTAGAGTGCATGCATTTGCTGGAGAGAGAGAGAGAGAGAGAGACCAGCAGAGGAAAAGAGAAATTACCCCCCCCTCCAGGGGGGATAGTGATGCTGCCATCCCTTCTCCATTCTCCTTCTTTTATATTGGACATTTCACCCAGCATTATTTTCAAGCCACTAGGTCCAGGACTCAAATTGCTATTGGCCATGTGGGTGTTCAGTGACAACCCTATGCCATCTACTGGCCCCTCTGTGTTTTGCTTTTTTTTAAGGGTAGTGGAAGTTTGAGCTTATTTCTTACCTTGTAGATAACTTCCCCTCAGTTTGATTTTTCTCCCTTTAATAGCTGAGCAGCTATAGTCTTTCAATTTTTTTACTAGTTACCCTAGAATTATAACTTTAAAAATCTTAAAATTGATATTTCTGCTTTAACTTCCACAATTGTAGTCGTCTTCCTCCCATTTTATTTTGATCCATATTCTGTCTCCTTTTTTTGCCTTCTGAAAAAATTAGACATTATTTTGTATGATAATAAATTTTTGGTTCAATCCTCTCTAATTAGACTTTTTTCTTAGATTGCCTTTAGGATCTCCTTTTCATTGGTGTTCTACAATTTCATTGTAATGTGTCTGAGTGTGAATTTTATTTATCCTGGTTGGGATTCATTGGGCCTTCTGATCTGGAAGATGGCTCTTGTCCCTCATTTATTCTGGAAAATTGCCAATTTGGGTATTACTTCTTGGTTCCCCACGTTTTGATATGTTTTGTATTTCAGAGTTGTCACTCCAAAGAGAACTTAACTTCTCTGTTATATTTTTTAATCCCTGTGATCTGCGCTGCATTGCATTTAGGAAATTTCTTCATACATGTCTTCCAGGTCACTAATGAAATCTTCACTCCCACAATGGGACATTGCTCACTTGATCCTTTTTCTTCCATTTCTTAATTCTGATAGGATTTGGGGCACACACACACAAAGTGTTTGCTTTTCAAGCCACTGGGGTCAGAGGTCAAATTGCAGGCAGCCATGTGAGGTCTGGCTTCTTATTGACAGGTTTTAACCAATGTGTTTTGGGCTAGCCCAGCCCACCTATGTTTTTAAAGTTTTTTAATAGATTGTATTTTGTACCTACTTCTCTGCCACTGTTTCGCCCAAGGTAGCACCCATCGTTTATAGTACTGTAGCTTCTGAACTGGTCTCCCTCTGCTTTTGACAATACTCTCCTCCCTGCCCTTGTTTCCATATTATTGTCAGCGTTCTTTTCCAGTTTGAATCTGGTATATTTCTTTTCTACGATTAAAATCCTTCAGTGGCTTCCCATTAAACTGAAGACACTCCTTAACATGGCCCTCATTGTCTGCCTTCTGTTGGCTGCATCAACCTTGTTTTATGCTGTCTTCAAACCCTACTGGCCTCTCCACAGCAGTAGCTTCAAGATATTTTGATTACTATAAGGTAAGAAAATGTGGCATCATGACTCAATATCATATATATTTAACTGATGCAAAAGTTTTTTTTTTCTTTTTCTTTCTTTTTTTCTTGGAGAGGTTTTTGCTATAAGGCACATACACTCGCCAGAAAGACAGAGACAAAGACAAAAAGGGAGAAATCCCTCCCTGGGGGGATGGCCACGCCTCAATCCCTTCTCCATTCTTTTCTGGGGATCTTGGGCACGCACGCACAAGTGCCTGGCGTGAGTTCCAGTCACCAAGTCCGGGACTTGAACCGCAGTCGCCTACATGGGAGCCCAGCGACATAGCCATTACACCAACTGCTTGTCCCAGTGCAAAAGTTTTATAAACTATATTCTTTCTATATATGATCTCTGATATCTTTATTCTAAATCTGTTGTTCTGTTCTATTCCTATTTTATTCTATTAATGGTGATTTTGTCCCATTAATTGATCTTATAAGTCACTAGCTGATAGTAATCCATCTTTGAAAAGTACTGCTCTGAAGAGCAACAATTATTTCGATGCTTTGGTGTTTGCAGTGTAGTTCTTTCTACCTGGAAATGAATTTCTTTACCAGCCCCTAACCTTCACAACCATTCATTCTGGAGGTTAAATAAAACACAAACTAGAAGTATTTATAGTAATTCTATACTTCTAATTTACTTGGTATTTATCCTCTAGAACTCCACACAGGAAAAGTCAATATCTAGTTTAAGAAAAGTCTCAAGACTAGGCTAAACTTTTCTGTTACACGCTCAGTGTCATTTGCATTATTTACCTCATCTGTGATTGCATTATTAATTTTTTAAAGAGATTTTTACTACAGGATATGTGCACTCACCATGTAAAAGAGAGAGACAGAGAATGTGAGAAATCACATCAGCCCTGTCAGGAGATAGCCAAGCTGCAATCTCTTCATTCTCCTCTCAGGATTTTAGGCATGCATCCACACATACCCAACATAAGTTTCAAGCTGTTGGGTCCAGGAACCACAGTCAGCCTTGTGAGAGTCTAGTGCCTTAACCACCACACTACCTGGTGGTCCCATATTATTTTTATAATTAGTTGGCTAATGCCTGTTTTAGACTAATTTTTTGTTTTTTGGATGATAACCTATCTTGTTTACTCCTGAATTCCTAATGTCTGTCTCATTGTAGGCCCTCAATAAATTAATGAATGAATGAACAAATGAGTGAATAAGTGTTATTCAAAATGTTATAATGAGAAAAATGTGGACTTTGGGACCAGCAGTTAGCGTAATGGCTATGTCGCTGGACTCCCACATAGTCAAACGTGGTTCGAGTCCCGGACCTGGTGGCTTAAACTCACGCTGGGTGCGTGTGCATGCGTGCCTAAGATCCCAGGAGGAGAAGGGATTGCGGCATGGCCATCCCCTCTGGGGGGTGATTTCTCACTTTCTATCTCTCTGTCTCTCTCTGTCTGGCTAGCGCATGCGCCCTATAGCAAAAACCTCTCAAAAAAAAAAAATGTGGACTTGAAGGTAAAAGACTGGAAAATAAATGTACCTCTTGGAAATTTTTAATATTCTTTCTGTTACTGTCAAATGATCTTGACTAAAACCATGTATTTCTTGTTCTGTTTTCCTAGCAATCCAATAGCAATATTTACTGTTTTGTGTGCTGAGCTATTTGAGAGTAAGCACCCAAATGAATAAACAAACAATAAACCAAACAACAACAACAAAACTCATCACAGTCCTTCTGTTCTGGAGTTCACAGTTAAACTGAATAGACATGCTCACTAGATAATATAAATATGAGAAAACACTGATTTGTGAAGTAACACTAAGATACTATTTTAATAGGTCAGTTAAAGACTTGTTAAGATTAAGATACTATAATTTATGAAAAGATTCAAAAGTTTCCTTTCTCTTGGTCTTGATTCTTTTGTGGTAATGGTGAAATGGACAACAGAGAAGCAGATATACTAACGATCTCAGATGTTTTCCTTTCCCTGAACTTTCCATTGGTCAGGAAAACAGCTCAACAGCATACAAACCTATTGGATTTTCAGATTCACAATATTCTAAATTTGTATATTTTGCCAACCTGCTATTGATCCCCAAATCTGACCAAGGGTTTGCTTTCCAGCTGCTGAGTGTGTAAACAAAAGA
Source organism: Tupaia belangeri chinensis (assembly GCF_000334495.1). Lineage (NCBI taxonomy): Eukaryota > Metazoa > Chordata > Mammalia > Scandentia > Tupaiidae > Tupaia > Tupaia belangeri. Next base: position 1,580,858 of record NW_006205117.1, on the reverse strand, counting down.
AACAGTATGAGTGTCTTCAAAATACCCTCAAGTATCTCAAAGAGGTCACTTGGGTAGTAAACCATTTGGTTCTCACTCCACTACTAACACAGGAGCAATCGAAATCCTAAGTCAGGTTTGCCTTAGCTGTGAAGATCAACAGTAAGAAAAGTAGTCAAGGTCAGGGCCAAACTGTCTGCTCCAGTGAAATGTTTAAAGCTTCTAACAGGCTTTAATTAGATTTTTAAAAAACAGCTGTTAAACTGTTTTGTATGTTTCCCATGCATAATTTACTTCCATGCATTTTTAATTCTCTCAGAGGTCAAGCCATCCTCTGGAAAAGATTTAACTTTCTGGAGAGGTAGCACAAACAGTTATGTTTTGTTCATTTTTCATCTCATGTATTTAAAAAACTGTTTGACTGTTAGAATCTGAAAGAAATAACTAATCTAAGGCATCTCCTATTTTGGTCCTGAAACTGACTCTTGTGCTAACTTCCATTTAGTCTGATGAGACTGGGGGAACAACGCCAAATCGATCCATTTTGTTTTTAAGTGTTGTGAAGACAATCAATGGGTAAGGAGAATATTGTTTGAAGTTGACATTTTGAACTGGAAACAGCTTGGGCACTTAGGCACAATTCCAGATAAATAAGCTAAGTATACTTCGTGTGTATATATGTGTATATATGTAAGTATAACAAATTAAAGGTATACCTCTAAGACTCCACGTTAGTGCTAGAAGACAGCTGTTTGAGGACCAAGAGACATGGCCTATGTGCAGTGACTTGAAAAAAAAAATTGGATCACAGAAGAGCACTTATTTAATTCAGATTTGAAGTCAGGCAGCTCTCAGGGAAATAACATACTACTGTACTGCATTTATGGACATTTTGTATCTTCCTGTACCTTGCCCTTTACGTCCAGTAATTATTATTTGTTCATTTCGTTCTCTCCAAATAAATATTTGCTAGATAATTACTTGTTTACTGTCCATTCTGTTAGGTAGGCAGGTGACATTTGGAAATACTAAACCAGCTGTCTCATAGAATATTTCTGAGGTTCTTCTGGATTCCTCTACTGAAAGAGTACACAGCTTTTGATTTCATTTTAAAGACAAATGATCTACATAGAAAGGAAGCACATGAGTAGCTGTGTCTTTGTCTAGTTGGCTAATCAGGGCCAAGCTGTTGGTTTTTTTCTGCATAGGTCCATTAATGTCCCTCCACTTTTAGCCATAGATTTGCACCTTGTACATTTGCCAGCTCTTTATAAGTGCATGCCATTGGATGTGAGGGAGACCTAAAAAGAGTGTGGATAGATCAACTTAAAATCATCACAAGTTTTTAAAGCAAAACAAAACATAAAGCATGACTCCTTAATGGCAGATCAGAGCCTTTGTCTTTGGAATTCAAAGGTCAATGCATTGATACCATATGTGCTACTATCATTGTAAACAATGATAGGAACAAACCTTAAAAATGTTGATTATATAGGAACTTTTGTTATCATTTTTACCTAAAAAATAAAATTTCTGCTGATGAGTTAGTATAACTAGTACTAGAAAATAATGGGTAGAATGGGAATAAGCCCATTGCTTCAGAAATTGTCAAGGGCCTCATATTCTAATAGATGACGTAATTAGACAGGTAGGATTTGTACCAAGTTTTTTGAGGATGTGTAGGACTTCTATGAGATTTCACTACCAAATCAGTAATGCTGCTGCTTTGCTTCATATTTTTCACTTTTAGCATTTACATTATTTCAGGTTAGTTTCAGAACAATCTTGTAATATATACTGTACATTAGTCTTTGGTTTACCTAACTGGTCATTTGGCAAACTTTCTGATCATTAGTGATGTAAGGAACACTGGCAGGAACAGTTGACTCTAAGGTGGAGAACAAAATCATTTCTAAGATGCTACCTTCTCTTATTAGAAAACATTAAATTTAGGTAAACTTATTTATCAGCCAACTTTAAAAAATAATAATAAAACAGTTTTCTCTGTTCTAGAGCATCTAAGGAAAAAAAATAAAAGAAATCCCTTTGGCATTTCTAGATATTTGTACAGACAACAAGGAGGAACTGTAGCCTTTTTTTTTTTTTTTTCAGCTAAATTATCTTAAGAACACTCTGCTCCAACATAGGAATGCCAGTGGAACAAGAGATGGTAACACAAGATGCACCAGGAGACTCGAGGTTTTGTGTGTTTGAAACTTATATTCTACTATAATGACTAAATTGTAGAGAAGCAAAACTAATGCGTGTGTTTTTTTTTTTTTTTTAATTTACCCAATGTTTTTTTGGTTCTGTCTTCTAGGAGCAAACAAACTCCTTTTGTTTTTTTGTTTGTTTGTTTGCTTGTTTTCAAAAGTTCACTTAACAGTATAAGACAAGCGAAAACCAAAAAGTTGTACTATATTTTAACAATATATTTGCTCAAAATAGAAATGCCAAAGCATATAAAGGTATAAAGTGAAATGCAGTATTTTTTTTTCCCACACAAGTTATTTAAAAAAAAAAACAAAAAACTTTTTTTTGCCTTTCAAATTTTTAACTTTACTAGAAAAAGTGTAGTAAATAAAATGATTGCTATTAACTGGATAGCAGATGAGGTCTCAGTATTTTTTTTTTTAAATTTCTTTTAAACTTGCTTTTGATTTTAATTCAAGAATAATTATGCTGGGTTCTTGTGTATGACTGGACAGAAAAACATGCGGTTGTGTGTTTTGGCACAGTTCTTTCAGATTTTTGAGTGATACGATAACCAACAAAGAAAATTTAGATTGGAAGGCTGTTTTCTGCACTAGAGTCTAATCATCACCCTAAGAAAAATTCAACACCTATTAGTTACTTTTATTACTTTTGCTTGAAGACTAGGTATATAGATGTTGAGGACTTTTAATGGTAGAAAATAAGGTCATGGAACTCAGAACAATAAACCTTTAGAACAGAGTTAATGACACCTGCACAATGCCATGCTCCTTTCCATCTCTGTTGTTTCCAGGAAAAGATTTGGGTAAGTAATAAGAAATTGGTAAAAATGTTTTTGAAACCAACTTTTCCCCTATCATTCATGTTTATAGCTTTGCCCAGAGAGCAGAATTAAAGTTATACACATCAGCTTCAAGTTTAACACATTACTACAAAGGGATGAGAAAGTGTGTGCATTCACACACACTCCCAAACCCACACACACATTCACACCCACACTTGTAGAAAAGCCTAGATTTTGGTATCAAACAGAAATGTGGGTGTTGTGCAATCAACAAAGCACAATTGTGCAATAATTAAAGAATTTTTAAACTAAAGATTAAATTGGAATGTTGTTATAAACATAAGGAAAATGGCCAACATATTTCTTTGTATCAAAAGAAAACTGATTTCTAAAAATAAACACCCTTTGTGTGAGGACCCTTTAAAATAGTTTTAAGTGATTCCGTTCACAGATGAGCTTTTGAGTCTCCATCACTTTACCATAAGTGGTTTGCTCTTTGATCCTGTAGCCTTTAATCAGGTGTGTACCAGCAAGGGGAAAGCACTGACATGGCAGTATCACCATCCAGACTCCACATCACTCTGAAATAACACGGCATAACTAAACTGGCTGCTGGCTCATGAAAGGATTCCTGTGGTGTATAAAATTAAGGAAGTAATGCTCACAGTCATTTCCCATTTCTAACTTTTATCAAATCGAGGCAAACATAGACCTTTCTGAAGTGACCATTTTTAAATGTCCTTGGTTAAAAAGAAAAATAAAGTGTTTTTATTATCTTCCCTGTTTCATTTAACTTTCCCTGAAGTCATAACTAAGTAAAAGGAATGACTAAGATGTTACCTCATCTTTTAAGTGTTATTATTGACCTTTAGTCTTCAATTCCTTTACACTGAGAAATTGATTTAGTGTATGTCAATGTCTCTATTTCCCTTGCTTAGAATGTCATGAATATTGTCTTAAGTTAAAAGAATTATTGGGACCAGCAGTTAGCGTAATGGCTATGTCGCTGGACTCCCATGTAGTCGACCGTGGTTCGCGTCCCAGACCCGGTGGCTTATAACTCTCGCCTGGCGCGTGTGCGTGCGTGCCCACGATCCCGAGACAAGAGTGGAGGAGAAGGGATTGTGGCATGGCCATCCCCCCTGGGGGGTGATTTCTCACTTTCTGTCTCTGTCTCTCTCTATCTGTCTGGCGAGCGCACACGCCCTATAGCAAAAACCTCTCCAAAGAAGAAAAAGAAAAGAATTATTATTTTCTTTTTTTATTGCACCTATTTCCCTAAGTACAATTCATATTTCTTATTGCTACCTATTTTGTCATTTTTAGAGACACCAGACCTTGGTCTTTTTTTCCCATCCTTTTGCTCCCCCTAGCTACAGAGTCACGTACACAGTCTTGAGTCTCCCCCCACCCCCAAATAGTACCTTAGTGATTGGGAACTTGGTTTGAATCCTTCTTTGCCACATAGCTTGTATTGCTTTGAAAAAGTTACCAACCTCTCTAAAGACTGTTTTCAGTACCTCCTTTATAGATTTATGGGATTAAATGAAACAGTTCCTGGAAAAGCCTGATGCATGCTAGCCACCACTTATTCACCTAGCCTCTTCCTTGCCTCTTCTTCCATCCTCCTTTCTTTATCACCTCTCACCCTTCTTCTTCCTCCTCTTCCTCTTCTAATGAGTGCTTGGCACAGGGAAAGCACTAAATTGAATGGTAGTTTTCCTTAGTATAAAGCTGCCTTCTCTCTACTAATCAAGCCCTCATTGTGTCTCCCCTAGTATACTCAGTTTATCTTCTTGGCTCTCATGCCCTATTTACCAGTGTCCTTGACTCAAAAGTTCTGTATATCCAAAGATTTGAATTAGTAAACATACAGTTTTAAATCAACTTACACATTTAAAATGGATCAATGAAATGTTGCATAAACCACTGTTAGTAACTATTATCATTTTGCTTTCTGATAATATCTAATTGCTATCTTCGTCAATGCGTTTATGTTAAGTAGATTTGAAATTGACTGAGAGTGTATATAAACTACTTTACTCAAAAAAAATACCATATGCCAAGTACTGTGATCTAAATGCTTTCCATACATTTTCTTATTTAACTTAATAACCTGTTAGGTTATCCTAATAACCTATGAGATATTTATTTACTATTATTACCATGTAGATTACAGAAAAGGAAACAGTCATGCCCAAGATCATAAAGTTACTTAAGAGTGGAAAAGGAGGATTTGAACCCAGATGTTCTGATTCCAAAGCTATTTTCTTAAACATTAATTTACACCGCCCCCATTCTTCTAGAAATAACCTCAATAATTTAGTAAAATGTATCCCTAAACTACAATTTTCTGGGTTTTTGAAGGACTTCATAGAAATTTGTCTTTCAGAAGAAAGAAAATGACAGTTCTTTCCTAATAACCAAATTGAACCAGAAAAGAAATCTTATTATTGGCTCTCCTTTCTTCTTTTCTTCGATAGTTAGTAAGGTTCTCTCATTTATTGATTATCTTGGGAAAAGAAATATCTGAGTTGAGGGACATCAAAATCATGGTCTATGAGAAATAGTTGAAGTTCTGGAGACAGCTTTGAAAAAGACCCTGGGTAAAATAAAAACTTCTCACATATTCAGAGGGCACACAAGTGAAATAAGGATTAGATATACTGTGTGTGGCCCAAGAGGACACAATTAGAACCATTTTTTAGAAGCAACTAGATGATAACTTTCTAACAATAGAGCTGTCACATCATGAAAAATCACTTTCTGAAAAATAATGACAAGACCTTTGCTAATAAGGCTTTAAATTATTTCTACTCATCTTCCTACTCAAACTTTCAGGGGAAGGAAGGTAACTCATTTCTTGCAAGATTGCTGGAGGTCCAGAAGTATGTTCACTTGGCTTCTGATATAAAAATTATAATAAACTATATAACTAAATAATATGAAAGCTGTAATTTTTATAAAAAGTGAGACTAGAAACTTTTAATACATAAAGAAATTGAAATTCTATAACCCCAGGAAACCTCCCATTCCCATCCCTAGTGACAAACACTTGGCATATTAATTTCTACTTTTTAATGATTACAAAACTAATATAGAACAGTCAAATATAGGAAAATATAAAGAGAAAAACAAATACAAGAAAAATAAATGGCAAAAGTAAAAAAATTTATGGGACCAGCAGTTAGCGTAATGGCTATGTCGCTGGACTCCCATGTAGTTGACTGCGGTTAAAGTCCCGGCCCCAGTGACTTAAACTCACACTGGGTGCATGTGCGTGCATGCCCAAGATCCCGAGAGGAGAATGGAGGAGAAGGGACTGCGGCGTGGCCATTCCCCCCCGGGGGGTGATTTCTCGCTTTCTATCTCTCTGTCTCTCTCTGTCTGGTGAGTGCACACGCCCTGTAGCAAAAACCTCTCCAAAAAAAAAAGTAAAAAAATTTGTAATCCTCTACATTATCATCACATATTAGTATATTTTCTCTGCCAATCCTTTATTTTGCTATGTTAATTTATAACTCTAAAAAATTTTGTCAGAAGGCATGAGAGAAAGAAAGAGATAAAAGGAAAGCAGTCGCCAAGGGGGATGGTCATAATGCAATCCCCTCTACTTCATTTCTCTTTCCTTTGGGGATTTTGGGCACACAAACACACACACACGCTTGATTTGTATTTTAAGCTGCTGAGTCTGGGGCTTGAACATGCAGTCAGCCATGTGAGATCCAGCCACCTTAATTATCAGGTCGCTAACCCTATTTTGTAATTTTCAATGAAATTTATGTTTTACACATTTTTTTGTAGGCCATTCTTTTTACATAGCATTTAATTGTTAACATTACCTCATTATTTTATTATCTCAAATACGTAACTTTTTCATGGAGGTGTGTTGCTCTATTTTATGAATGTATCATGATGTATTTAGTCAATTTCCTATAGTTTTATATGCAATGGCTTGTTAGCCTAAGTAACACTGCAATGAACATCTGTCTATGCTGTTAATTATCTAAATGCTAACTGAGTTCCTGGTTAAGTTTCTAGAAGTACAATTAATAGTTCTCCCAAAGCTCTTGAGATGGCTAGCAAAATTCACCACTGAAAACTGGATATCAGTTTACTTTCTCACTATGAGTATGTGAAATTAAATCTTGATTTTTAACAATTTAGTGAATTATAGTTGGTAGATTATATAGTATGAAAGAAAGAGTTCAGAGTCTATGGAATTCAAGGTCCATTTAAATTTCAAATGGTTCAGTAAACATGAGCCTGAGATTTGCCCACATTAATCAGGGTCATTGCCCAAAAGGTATGTTTTGGTTTACAGTAAACAGACGGTGATATTACAGCGTACTACAGATTTACAATGTGCCCCCCCACCACACACACACTTTCTTCATCCCAGTGTTCTCAGTTTTATGATGTAAAGAAGATATAGCAAATCAGTTGCTTGCATTATGTTAAATGAACCAATATAAACTCTTGACATACTACTCATAACCTCCCTCTTCCTGCCCTTCTCTTAGTTATATGAGCCAACTTGGTCTCTGTTTTGATGAGCACATGTCTGGAGAACTGGAGGTTATTGCTCTGAGTGATTCATCTTAAGCACTGATTCAAAGCATTTTAATTTTATTTACTATGCTTTGGCTTTTTTTTTTTTTAAGGTTAACAGAAAGCAATATTTTTTTAGCATTTAGTTTTTACTATATGGTATATAATCTCACTAGAGAAAGAAGTGTGAGGAGACTGAGAAATCACCTCCCAGGAAGATGGTGATGCCATAATCCCTCTCTAGTCTCTTCAAGCTTTTAGGCATACATATACACATGCTGGTATGATTTCCAAGGCTTTGGGTCTAGAACTTGAACCTGTGGGATCCAGCATCTTAACCTCCACACCACCTGCTGACCCCCCAAAAAGCAATATTTCATTTAAATTTATATATTGTTAGATAAAATTGGGAAGCCAATTACTATTTTTCTTTAACATACATATTCAATGTTTTCCCCATTTTCTAGCCATGCTTTTAGGTTTAAAGAATTTATTTACAGGAACACAGAAGCTGAAGAGTATAGTAAAGTTGTTAAAACTTTATCTATCATACATGTTAAGAATTATTTTTGTTTTGCTTTTAATGTGTTTTTAACATTCAAAAATTTTAATTTGCATAATACGTTGTCCTCAGTTTTTACCATTTCTTCCATTGCTATTAATCTTTACATCAGTCTTTTCTTAGACACATTATATCAGACATGGTTCAATTAGAGAAGTGGAACGACTAGGAGATACATACACACACACACACACACACACACACACAACACACCACACACCCATTTGATGTAATGCCATTGGAACTGGCTAAGCAATCCTTGCGAAGCTGACTTTGTGTCTGTTGCAAAAGATAGATGGTTTGAGGACAGATAGTCAGGAGGAGAAGGTAGAGATAAAGTAGAAGGAGTGTAGACAAGTACTAAGCAATGCAATCAGACAAGAGAATGAAATAAAATGCATTACAATAGGAAGAGTTGAAATTATCTGTGTTTGCAGATGACATGACTGTATACACAGACCCTATAGTATCCATGAAAAACTCATCAAAGTAATAAATACATACAGTAAAGTGACAGGATACAAAATTAGGTTAACAAAAATCTGTAGCATTTCTATATATAAACAACAAACAGACAGAACTGAAAAAAGTAATCCCATTTACCATAGCCACAACTAGTATAAGATACCTAGGAATAAAACTAACCAAGGAAGTTGAAGATCTCTATAAGGAAAACCATAAAAATCTTAAAAAAAGAAATAGAAAAAAACACAAAAAAGTGGAAGGACATACCATGTTCCTGGATTGGGAGAATTAATATAATCAAAATGACAATTCTACCCAAGTTGATTTACATATTTAATGCAATCCCAAACAAATTACCCCAGACATTCTTCATAGATCAAGAAAAGACAATCATAGAATTTGCCTGGAATCATAAAAGACCCCATATTGCCAAAGCAAACCTGTGCAAAAATGGTAGAGTGGGTGGCATCTCACTTCTGGACCCCAAAATATATTACAAAGCTGTGATAATCAAAACAGTACGGTATTGGCACAAAAACATACAAGGACCAATAGAACAGAGCAGAGACTCCAGAAATAAACCCAAAACACAAAGCCAACTGATCTTTGACAAAGGGTACCAATCAATCCAGTGGGAAAAGAAAAACCTCTTTAGCAAATGGTGCTGGAAAAACTAGGTATCCAGCTGCAGAAAGATGGATCTGAATCCCTGTCACCATTAACAATAATGAACTCAAAGTGGATCAAAGATCTAAACCTAAGACCGCAAACTATAAAACTAATTGTGGAAAACATTGAGGAAACTCTGGGAGACGTTAGGGTAGGCAAAGACTTCTTAAGCAAGACCCCCAAAGCACAGGCAATAATTCCCAAAATAGACAGGTGGGATTACATCAGATTAAGAAGTTTCTGGACAGCATAAGACAGTAATTAGTGTGAATTGACAACTCTTGGAATAGGAAAAACATTTTAACTATGCCTCAGATAAGGGACTGATAACCAGAATACACAGGGAACTCAAGTGGCTAACCTGGAAGAAAATTATTAACCTAATTAAAATATGAAAAAATGAGCTGAATAAACAACTTTCTAAAAAATACATATGAACAGCCAAAAAGCATATGAAAAATACTAAACATCCCTCACCATAAGGGAGATGCAGGTCAAAACTACAATGAGATACCACCTAACTCCAGTCAGAATGGCAAAAATTAAAAAAAAAAAAAAGTGCTGGTGGGGATGTGGTGAAAGGGCAACACTCCTACATTGTGGGTGGAAATGTAAATTAGTCCAGCCACTGTGGAAAATGATATAGAGGTTCCTCAAAGACTTTCAAATAGAACTACCATATGATCCAGCAATTCTACTCCTGGGTATCTACCCAAAGGACAGGAGAAAGCTCAGTGGAAAAGCTCTTGCACAGTTATTTATTGTGGCACTGTTCATGATTGCTAAGACATGGAACCAACCCAAATGTCTACAAACAGATGAATGGATTGAAAAAGTGTGGCACCTATACTCTGTGGAATACTATTCAGCCATAAAAACAAAAACACAAGACCCTGGCATTCGATAGAAAGTGGACAAACATGGAAGATTTATTGCTGAGTGAATTAAGTCAAGTTATGAAACAGAGACCTTTTATGTCTCCACTTAACATATACCGACTGTCTACGCTTTGTGGTAGATTGAAAGACTGGAGGACATAAAAACATCGAAAATTGTCATGGATACTGGGGACACTGGAAGGAGAGTGGGAGAGGGGAAGAGTGCAGGAAGAGACATTTGTGGGACACAGATATGTTTTGCTTCCTGTTGAGGATATCATGTATAGTATTCTCATCTCACCTAGTGTGTGGCATATATCATGTTGGGTAAAATCTCTTTAAAATCTAAATGATGTATAGCAATTGAATGTATAAATAATAATAAATAATGATAAAAAAAAAAAAGTACAGACAAGGTAGAGCCACAAGCACAGGCTGGAGTTTTACAGGGACAGAAGGAACCCCATGCTGGTTCTTGTTCCTTTGCTCTGGGTGGTGTGCTGGTGGTTCCTTTTCATGGACCCAAACACATGCCCTTGCCCAAGAGTCAGAGCAGTTTTAAGGATAATCCAGGAGAAAACAAGGCTTTGCAGGCCTGACCACCACCTGTCACCACAAGATGAGCCCACAGCTCAGTAACAGTGTGTACAAGCTACAGAGCGACTATGCTTCATTTTTATTCTCCAGGTGTGCCACAAAAATTTTTCTTGCCCTCTCTAATGAGAAACAGATAAGGAAGAAGTTGACATATTACACAGTCACCACATATCTGTATTTTTTTCTAGTTTTAATTAAATTGACTTAAGAAAAAATGATACCTTTACAAAATTAACCTATCCATTCAGGAACATGATATGTTTCTGCATTCAAATCTGATTTTATAAAAGCAAAGTGCTGGAAATGTGTCTTATGAGCCCTACAGAACTGCTATTGAGACTATTTTCTGTTTCTTGCTTCTAGAGCAGATAGAATTATGTTTCTAATTTTTTAACTGATTGAAAAGGAAGTTATTACTTACAGAATATTTATCTTATTTATATTTTGCTACCTGTTGAAAAAAAACTATTAACTTTAGAACTTTGTAAAGCTGATTTTTGTTATTTTCTAAGCATATAATTGTATTATCTATGAGCACTCATTTCTTCTTACTCTATTTTTGTTTCATCTCTATTGTTCTGGAATTTCCGATTGATGCAGTGTTAACTAATATAGAGGATAGTGGATAGTATTTTAATTCCCTGATATGTGTGTGTGTATATATATATATATGTACACATATATATATACATATATACACATATACATATATATATACATATACACACACACATATATAATGGATATATATCTCTTTTAAAATTATTTCAATTTTTGCTTATTTGTTCATTTCTAAAATCAGGAATCTCTATGAAATGCCATTTGATGCCTACTAACAGAATACATTAATTCAAAGTGAACTATCTGTATTCCTAGAATGAATCCTACATTGTCCTAGTGATTCCTGCATTATCCTAGTGGAAGATTTATTTTTTAATGTCTTGTTGAAATGTATTGCTGATAGTTTATCATTTAAAAAAATCTTTATTTCTTAGTAAACTTGGTTTCAGTTTCAGAGTTATACTAATTTCATAAAATTAATTCAATGGCTTTATTTATAAACTCTGTGGCAGTTTATAATGTCTGAGTAATACCTACGCTTTGAAAATATGAAAGACCTCACCAGTAGAATTGGTGCCAAGCATTTTTGTGGTAGTTCTCAAAAATTCATTTTTTATTTGAGGTAAAATATATACATGGTAAAGTGTACAAACCTAAAAGGTATAGTTCAATGAAATTATATTCAAATGCGTGCATACACACACACACACACACACACACACACACACAGACACACACATTTGTGTAACCAGTACGCAAATGAAGATTTAGAAGATTTCCAGCACCCCAAGCAAAACCCTCCAGAAGTAATTGCTCTTTTGATTTAGAAATTATTGTTATTGTATCTCTTGTTTTTCCTCTTTGGAGTAGTTTCAGCAAACAGTTGTCCTCCTCCTTCTTTACTGTGTCAGTATTCTGTGGCTGCCATAACAAACTCTCAAACATTGGTAGCTAAACAACAGAAGTTTGTTTTCTCAGACTAGATTAAGGTGTTGGCAGGTTTGGTACCCAGGCCTCTTCTCACCTTGCCTATGGCTGCCTCACACGATTTTTCTCCATATGCACACATCTCTGGTGTCTCTTTGTATCCAAATTTCTTCTTCTTCTTTTTTTTTTTTTAAGAATTATTCATTTAACTTATTATTATTATTATCATTGTTTTAATTGGCTATAGGGCACATACCAGAGGAAGGAGGTGCAGAGAGAAAGTGAGAAAGCAAGTAGCTAGATCCAGGACTTTAACAGTCGTTGGACATGTGGGAGTTCAGCACCTTAACCACCATGTAACCTGCTGGCCCCTACATTTATTCTTAAAAGGACACTAGGAAAATTAGATTTCAGCTCATCTTCATGACCTCATTTTCACATAGTCACTTCTTTAAAGGCCTGTCTCCAAACACAGTTATACTAAAAGGTAGTGAAGTCTTCAGCATATAAATTTGCAAGGGGGTGCAATTTAGCCGTAATAGCCACTCAACAATATCAAATACCTTTTCCCTAGACTTAGAAATTTTCTCACTTCAGGCCTTCACAGCTTTAGAAGGTAAAATACAGAAACTTATTTTCAGAGTTTTTATGTGTTTTTGTTGTTATTTTTGAGAGATGTTTGCTATAGGGTGTGTGCTCACCAGAGAGATAGAGAGAGAGAAAGCAAAAAAAAATCACTCCCTGGGGTGATAGCCACGTTGTAATCCCTTCTCCCCTATTCTCCCCTTGAGATTTGAGGCACACACACAACTGTGCCTGGCATGATTTTCGAGCCACTAGGTCCAGGACTCAAACCACAGTTGACCACTTGGGAGTCCGGCGCCTTAACCACTACACCACTTGCTGATCCCCAAAACTTATTTTCAAGCATGTATTAGGGCTTCTGCAAACCTCTATGCTTGTTTTATACAACTTAAGAGGATGGCATGCACATAAACTACAATGAAAATAATTATTTGCAGAGTTTTTGTATGTGCCCCATAGCCAATTAAAATAATAATAATAATAATGAATTAAATTAATAATTCTTTAAAAAAAATTGCACACAAAGAGACACCAGAGATGTGTGTACACAGAGGAGAGATTGTGTGAGGCAGCCATCAGCAAGGTGAGAAGAGAGGCCTGGGTACCAAATCTGCCAACACCTTAATCTAGTATCAGTGTTTACTTGTCCAGAGTATGACTTAGACTCATTGTTCATCACAATGCATGTGGCATAAGGTCATGCAACTTTCAGAGACAAAGATTCTAGTGACAATATACCTTGCTCAGTGGATCCAGTTGTTCTATTGACTTTGTGTTGGCTAAAATGGCGTCTTTGCTTCACTTTCTAGTGAAATAATTTGTGCATCACTTCAGTCTGTCTAGTCTCTAAACTGGGATAGCTGATTCTACCTGAAATTCAGTAATCACATAATATACTTAACAAAGTTCTTTTTATTTTTCTTGAGCTTGTGAGAGTGGCTTCTTTTTGTTTGCAGCTAAGAGACTTATTGAGTGGATTCGTTTTCAGTATTTTTGCTTCTTTAAAAAAAAAAAAGGATTTCTGTGTTTGTAAAATGTAGCATATATTCAGGCAAGAAAAAGTATGTAAGAATGCCTATGTGCGGGTCCAGCAAGTGGCATGGTTGTTAAGGTACTGGATCCCACAAGACCAACTCTGTGGTTAGAATCCTGGACCTGGCAGTTGGATAAATTTGCCAGGCACATGTGTCTGCAAGTCCAAAACCCTGAGAGGAGAAGGGAATGTGGTGTGGCCATCCACCCAGAGGGAGACATCCTTTCTCTGTCCCTCTCTGGTGAGTGCATGCACCCTACGGCAACAACAACAACAACAAAAGTGAAGTTTTAAAATAAGACAGATATCTGTGTAGTTAGCACCTAGACTGAGAAATAGACCACTATGTTAGCCTAGAATGTTAACCTAGATGATTTCTGTATTCCTGCCATTTGTACCTCTTTTTTGAGGTTTGTTCATGTGGATGCATACATAGATTTAGTAGCTATAGCTTACTCATTTTACTGTATGTGGTGGCCACTGTGTAAATATTCCATAGCTTCTGTGTATCCATTTCACCTATGATAGACTATAAATTATTTCCACATTTTTAGTATTATCTATAACACCACTATAAATATTTTTATACATGTCTCACTACACATATGCAAGAGATACTGTTCAGCTATATTTAGTATGACAACTGGCAGTTTATAATCTTGGTGTATGTTTACTTTACTAGGTAGTACCAACATTCTTCCCAACTGATTGTGCCAACCTTAATTTTACCAGCAATGGGTGATAATTCTTTTTATTTTGCATTCTTATTAGCACTGGTAGTTACATTGTGATTTTAATTTGTCTCTCCACAATTTATCAATCAGATTAAACATATCTTATTATATGTGTATTTTTATTTGTTTCTATGAAAGTGTCCCCACTTTCCTCTGTATAACTAAATCACAATATTTTTATATACTATTGATACATGACTATTCCTTGGTTATATATTTTGCTAATATATGTATTTTCCTTTCTTTATGGAATTGTTTCAAGATTTATTTAATTTTATTTATTATTATTATTTAAATTTTTACCAGAGAGACATAGAGAAAGAGAGAGAGAGAAAGTAAGAAAGCAAGCCACCAGGTCTGGGTCTTGAACCGTGGTTGGCCAAGTGGGAGTCCAGCGCCTCAACCACCATAACACCTGCCAGCCCTGGAATGTTTTGATAAACAAATAAAAATCCTTAACTGTAGCAGAGTCATGTTTATTAATTTGTTCCCTTGCTTTGTACTTTCTGTGTTTTATTTATGAAATTCTTTCCTATGTGGTTTTCATGAAAGTTTTTAGTTTGCCTTTCCTATGTGGCTGTAAAATACACCTGAAATTGAATTTTGTGTGTGTTGTGAAACATAGGTGCTCTGGAATACTATCCCTGTCTTATAGTAAATGACCATTGAAAGCTATCTGTGTCTAAGTTTGTTGTTGTTGTTCTAGATTTTTGCCATAGGACGTGCATGCTTGCCAAAGTGAGTTAGAGAAAGAGAGAAAGTTAGAAATAATTCTCAGGGTGGGGGATAATCACACCACAATCCCTTCTTCTCAATTCTCCTCTTGGGATTTTGGGCACGTATTACACCCATTGTGATTTTCAGGCCATTTAGTCTAGGACTTAACTACAGAGTGGTCATGTAGGATCTAGTGCCTTAACCATGAAACAACCTGCTTGCCCTGTTTCTAAGATTTTTATTATATCGTCCTAATGATTTCTGACTGAATTATACTGCAATCAGGCAATGAGGTCTGTAATTTCAATCTTTTCAAAATAGTTGAGAACTGCTGAATGTACATGGTCAATTCTGGTAAGTGCTTCATGTGTGGCTAATTTTTAAAAAAATAATTATTTAACTTTATTTATTCATTTATTTTATTTTAATTTGATCATAGAGGGACAAAGAGAGAGAAACTGAGAAAGCAAGGCAACAGGTCCAGGACTTGAACTGCAGCCAACCATGTGGGAGTTAACCACCAAGTCACCTGCCAGCCCCATGTGTGGCTAATTTTAAAAATATATTTTATAGTTGTTAGATACATTCTATAGATTAATATTTTTTTTTGGAGAGGTGTTTTTTTTGCTATAGGGTGCGTATGCTCACCAGAAAGAGACAAAGAGACAGAAAGTGAGAAATCACACCCCCCCAGGAAGGATGGCCATGCCACAATCACTTCTCCATTCTCCTCTTGGGATCTTAGGCACGTGCACACAAACGCCCAGTGTGAATTTAAGTCACCAGGTCTGAGACTCGAACCATGGTCGACTACATGGGAGTCCAGCAACATAGCCATTACGCCATCTTCTGGTCCCATAGATTAATATTTTTAATAGATAAATTTTATTAAATGTATTCAAATAGGCTCTGTCCTCATTATTATTTTTCCTCATTATTATTATCAATTACTTCAAAAGTTGTGCTAAAATCTTCCAGTATTATGGCCGTGTTTTGAGGCCATGTTATTAGGGACATACATGTTTAAAACTGTTAAATTCCTGTATATACTAATTCATTAGTATATAGTAAACTTCTTTAATAATTTTTTTGTCATAAAACCTGTCATGTCTGATACTAAAATAGTGACCCCAATTTCCTTTTGGTTAGTATAATATCTTTGTATCTTTTTCTGGCTTTTTACTTTTAAAAGTTTTTTAGTCATATGTGTTAGATATTTTTTCCTATTCTGATCATTTTTGTCTTTTAATGGGAGCATTTAAGTACCATATATAATTGCCCTATATATGTAAATATATGATATATAAAAGTATGTTTTAAATATATATATATATATATATATAAATACTGAACATATGTATTTTAATGCTTTTCCTAACATTTATTTTGTGCTTCCTTATTGTTTTATCTTTTTTGATTTTTCTCTCTCTCCTTTTCTGTCATCTTTTCCAAATGCCTATTTATCTCTACCCTGCAGGATCAATCTTATGAGTAGCTCTTAGATCCATCAAATGATAAGAGAGAAATTATTTCAGAGATTTTCCTGAAAATTTTAACATACATATTAAATAATGAAGATATAGATTTCATTAAAATCTTTACTCTTGGGCCAGCCGGTGGCATGGTGGTTAAGGCATTGGATTCCCACATGGTCGACAATGGTTTGAGTTCCTGACTTGGCAGACTGTTTTCTTACTTCCCCACTCTCTCTCTGGTCAATGCACATGCCCTGTAGCAAATTAAAATATAATAATAAGTAAATAAAATTAAATAAATACTTCTTTTTTTTTGGAGAGGTTTTCGCTATAGGGCGCGTGCGCTCGCCAGACAGACAGAGACATAGAGACAGAAAGCGAGAAATCACCCCCCAGGGGGGATGGTCATGCCGCAATCCCTTCTCCTCCATTCTCCTCTCGGGATCTTGGGCACGCACGCACACGCGCCCAGCGTGAGATTTAAGCCACCGGGTCCGAGATGCGAACCGCGGTCGACTACATGGGAGTCCAGCGACATAGCCATGACGCTAACTGCTGGTTCCCAATAAATACTTCTTAATAAAAAATATTTACATTATCACAGTTGATTCTAGTCATCTGTATCCTGTTTATATCCTTAAAATGTATTTCAATTCTAACTTGTTTTTATTGAATCCACAAAGACATTAGTATTGTTGTTTTATACCATCAGTGTTTGTTTGAATTTATCCACATAACCTTTTCTTTCTTGTACTTTAAACTTTCCATTAGAGAACACATTCCATGTGCCTGAAGCACATATTTTGGAATTTCCTTTAGTGATATTTTGTTGGAAGCAAGTTAACTAAGTTTTTACTCTCTGATGATATTTTCACTTCATGTTTAATAATGAAATTTATTTAATAAATAAATTTTTGGTTCTAGGTTTTTTGGATATAGAATTCTGGTTGACAGTTCCTTTCTCAACAAAAAATAGACACATTTCTGGATTTCTTTTTTGCCATAGAAAATTTTTCTGTTAGCCTAAATTTCAGTTCTTTGAAGATCATTTATTGTTTTCTTTTAGGCATCCCTGAAGATCTCTGTCTTTGACATTATGCAGTTTCATATAATGTGTAGGGGTTATTTTTATTTGTTTTTACCTTACTTAGAATTCATTGAACTATTTGAGAAGTTGACTTTCATCAATGTTGAAAAACTAGCCTGCTATTATCTGTTTTTCTCTTTACAAACGTAATATTTTTCTAAATGTTCCTGTGTCTCTGTCACATTCCTATAGAAAGAGTGCATTAGAAACCCAATACTGCATAATAAATCAGCCTGAAACTTTGTTGTATGGAAACAATAATATTCATTTATTATCTCTTATTGTTTTCATAGTTCACCATCAGAATGAACTCAGCTCATAAGATCTTATTTGGAGTCACTCTCGAGATGTCAGTCCTATGGGGCTACAGTTATCGGAAGCATGAAGAAAGCTGGAGGATCCATTTACAAGGTGTCTGTATTGTGTGTGTGTGTGTGTGTGTGTGTGTAAAATTTTCTGTATGTTACAATGTTTTGACATTTTAAAATATCTTCCTGGGGCCAGCTCTATGGTACAGCATAATACTGTCCTCAAGAGAAGCTGGATCCCACTTGAATCCCTGGGCTTCTGAGCCTGAAGCACAAATACCTGGTATGCAGATACCCAGGATCCAGGGGCTGGAGAACTAGGGAAGGGAGACTGCTATGACGGATCTTGTGAAGGGTGCTCATCTCCTTCTCTCATCCTTGCTCTCTCACTTTCATATGCATGTATACTTGCTCTATCATGGATATTTTTTTTTTCAAATCCTCACATGCTAAGGAGAAACTGCACGTCCTGGAGCTAGCCAATTCTTAGAGAAAACAAGAGCTCTTCCAGGAACATGCCTTTGACAGGCAAGCTAACCTGTCCAGAGCCATACCTCTTCAATGGAAACTTCTGTCTTGTTACTAACTGTTTTCTTACCACTTAGGAACTACCAAGAAATTATTGAACCAGTTCATTTGTTTTCTTCTAGCTCCTAACTTGTTATCTTTGCCCTTCTGGGATAAAAACTTTTATAAGTTTCCTAGTGGTCCAAGCAACATAGGTAAAAGCTGCAATACCTTTTATGAACTGGTCATACACCATCATTTTGGTCCCAAAGTAGTGACCCAGCTTCAAGGGGCTGGTAAACACAGATCCTACCTCTCAGCATAGGAATGTCATTTTCACATTATAAGAAGAGCAGTGGAAGCTGGGTATATTTTAATGTGGACATCCTTGGAAAATACTGTCACAAATAGTTTGCTTTTTTTTTTTTTCCTGGAGAGATCTCTCTTGGGAGATTCTATTCTTCTGTTGTAATCTGTACAAAGTGCTTTCTGGATCTGCCATGCAGCTCCTAACACATTATAAGGGACTTCCCTTCTTTATACTTCTGCATTGGACCTCCAATTTCTTGGTCTCCATGCTTTCTTATTTTTTTAAATTGATTATTCTCCAGTTTTCCTAGAGGATATCCTTCAGCATTAAGTACAGAAAGTTTATATGAGGTAGAATTTTTTGTTCTCATTTGTCTGAAAAAACCCTCATACAATCTACATCTGTGCAATTTCCCCGAGAATGATTGGATTCCTGGTCCTTCACATATGACCTGATTTTTCTCTTTGGAAGATCTTATGATGAATTTTCTTCTCTGCAGATTTCTGATATTTCATAATGAAGCCCTTATGTTGGCAGACTCTTTGATACTGAAGAGTCATATCCTTTAGTTTAGGAAATTTTTTATTTTTTATTTATTTTTTTAAATTTTCCTATGCTTCATTTTCTCCTTTTTTCTTCCTGGTACTATTATTAGTTCAATGTCAGATTACCAAGAATGATTCTCTACTTTCCTTCTTTTTCCTTTCTATTTTTTTAAATCTCTTTTCCTTTTCTTTTTGCCCTACTTTTTGGTATATTCCCTTGACTTTGTCTTTTAACATATCTTCAATCTCGAAAATTATTTTGTTGGACTATGTCCAGTCTACTTAGGAATCCATCAAAGGCATTCTTCATTTCTGTTACAATGTTTTTTATTTCTAACATTTCCTTTTGATTCTTTTTATGTAAATGCTAGAAGGTAGGTGTGCTCACTAGAGAAAGACAGGGGGAGAGAGAGAGAGAGAGAGAGAGAGAGAGAATATCCTCCCAACCAATGGAGTATGGCTGTACTGCAATCTATTTTTTTCCATTTTTCTATCCCATTTGGATTCAGGGTAAGCACACCTATATCCCTGGGGTGTTTTTCCAGTCCCTGTCACTGAGATTCAAATTGCAGTCAACCATGTGGGATCCTGCTACCTTAACTACTAGATGACACTGCCAGCCCTCGATTCTTTTTTGTTGTTGTTTTTAAGTTTATTTACATTTTTTCATGAGAGAGATGAAGAGAGAAGGCAGACAATAGTGCCAATAGGGTCTTCACAATGTGATCCATCCCCAGCCTCAGATAGCCCAGATCATAGGCACACATGTGTATGACCAGTGTAAAGGGAGCCTCTGGGCTGCAAACCTGGGATCTTCCCAGGTGATTCCAGTATTGCAATGCATTTATTACTACTGTGCCACTGTCTTGTCCTTCCTTTTGATTCTTCTTTAGAGTTACATCTCTCTGCTTACATTACCCAGCTGTTCTTGCTATTTTCCATTAGAACTTTAGCATATTAATTATAGTTATTTTTAAATATATTTTAAAATAATTTTAAGAATTATTTTATTTAACTTTTTTTTTTTTTGATTTGACCATAGAGGGACAGAATGAGAGTGAGAGAGAGGAAAAGTGAGAAAGCAAGCTCCCAGGTCCGGGACTCAAACTGTGATCAGCCATGTGAGAGTCCAATACCCTTAACCATCATGCCACCTTCTGGCCCCTAATTATAATTATTTTAAGTTCTTATTTGATGATTCCAAAATACCTGCCATATCTGTGTGTAGTTCTGATGCTTGTTTTGTCTGTTTTCTCCCCCCTGTTTTTAAAATGCCTTGTATTTTTTGTTGAAAGCTGGACATGAGGTATTATGAGATATCTCATAATAGAAACGGAGGACTTCTTTTTGAGTTTTTATGTTATCTGGCTAGAAGTTGAGCTGTGTTGAGCGATTGCTATAGTTTCATACATCAGAGACTTCAATTTTTATGTCCTTGTTTTATCTCCCTTGTTGTCTTTGGATTTCCCTAGATACAAGATCTTAAACAGAGACTGAGTCTTGGTGATTCTTACAGCTATAACCCACTGTTATTATGCAGGAGCCCAGAGCTGTGGTAGTAAGGTATGAGAAAGGGAAACATTTCATAATCCTATGAAAAGTTCTCAGTATTCAGTGGGTCTGAGTTCTTCTACTGTGACTTTTACAAATGCTTTTCAACCTTTTCCCCTTTATTGTGAGATAGGAAAGCTAGAAAAGGTTGGAGTTGAGTATTTATTTTCCGTCCTCTCAAGTCAGTCTTTGATGAATTATTTTCCTTTATGGGATGTTCTTTTTGTGTGTTGGGGTGGGGGAGAGGGGAACTTTAAAGGGTTACTTTTTCCTTTACTTGACTGAAATACAAGTGGGTTTTTTCCTTATTCTTTACCATAAGAACTGAGTGGGATTCTTGGAAGTAACACCTGCGAAAGTGTGGAGGCCCTGTTTAGATTGGACACCCTGGAATGTTTAATTCCCTAGCTAGTCTATACTTGGCCTCCAGTAATATGTCAAAGTTGCCATTTAAGTGTTCCTATCAGTTGCTGTCTTCAGTGATAATCACTTTGGATAAGCTGGTCCCTTTTCTTTGTATTTTCTTATCTCTCTAGTTTTTGGTGTGGAAGTGCATCTTATGACTTCAGTTCTCTGAGGGATCAAAGAAATCATTGATCTTCAGTTTGTCCATTTCTCTTCTTGTGAAGGTGGGAGAGATGACTTCCAAAGTTTATATATATAAGGGAAAAAAACTGGAAATCCTGACTTTGTCTTTTGACCTTTTATTTGAACATTTTATTCTATCCTATTTTGGATTTTAAGAACTTTTCCTCATAAATTTTCTTTTTCTTTTAAAAAAAAAAAACTTGTTTATTTCTTCCATGAGCAAGAGAGGGAAGATAGAGAGAATCTTAACAGGGCCTTAACTTACTATGATCATCCCCCGGCCTTTCAGTCAGCTAGGATCATGGGCACATCCAAGGGCATACCTGGTATGTCTAGGTCCACCTAGATATGAACCTAGGGTCTTTCATGTGGCTCCAGTATCATGCAGCAATTCCCTACCACCTACACCACCATGACTGGGCCTCATTGATGTTGGTTTTTTAAAATAAATAAATAAATAAGTAAAAATTATGAATTTGTCACTTTAGATAACTTTTGACTGTATCTCATAAACTTCAATTCAATAGGAGAATCACTTTTAATTTTGAAGCAGTAGAAGTTTTTTGCTCAAATTTCTATTATTAATTTATGAATGTGTTACTTGTAATATAAGTATTATCTTGATACAATATTGTAGAATAGATTTGTATTTTCTTTTTGGCCAATTGGAAGTCAGAATATTAATTCTACATAGATGTTTTTTAAAAATGGTATGATGAACTGGCCCATAGCCTGGTTGTTAAGGGAGCTGGATCCTACATGAATGACCATGAGGCTCTAATCTTGGACATGTTGGCATGAAAGACATACCAGGTGCATATGCATATGTGCCCTAAATCCTGACAGGATGGGGAAATAAATGGAGAAGAAGTGATTGTGGCATGACCCCTCTCCCCCTTTCTCACTCTCCCTCTCTCTTTCTCTCTCTAGAAAGTGTGTGTGCCCTCTGGCAAATTTTTAAAAATGGTATGACTGTTTGCAGAATGCACAAGTAATTTAATTTTTTAATTTATCAATTTTAATTGAAAAAATTATATACACTTACAGTGTACAATGTGATATTTTGATATATTTATATATTACAAAATAATCAGCACAATCAAGCTCATTAATATGTCCATAACTTTACATAGTTATTTTGTGTGATGAGAAAATTTAAGATTTACTAGTGGATAGTAGTAAAAACCAGCTCTCTACAGGGCAGTCCCACAGAGGAAGTTTCCTGAATCAAGTCTGGAGATCTCCCTGAAAGCCCCAGACATATGTTTGACTATGATCTGGGGCTGACTGAAGGATGAAGGTGGATCATGGCATTAGCACCCTGATGGGGTTGCTGTCTCTCAATCTCTCTATTGCTCATGAAAGAAAGAAACTTGAAAAAATGAGGGGGCAGCAGATGGCATAAAGGTTATATCGCTGAACTCTAATGTAGTTGATCATAGTTTGAATCCCAAACCTGGTAGCTTACACTCACGCCAGTCGTATGTGCATGTGTGCCCAAAATCCCAGAAGGAGAACAGTGGAGAAGGGATTGTAGTGTGGCTATCCCTCCAGGGGTGATTTCTTACTTTCTGTCTGTCTTTCCCTGTCTCTCCAGCAAGCTCACATGCCCTATAGCAAAAATATTTCTAGAGGAAAAAAGAAAAATCTCCTCCAATAAAGATGAACTCTTTTAGCAATTTTCAAGTTTACAATATATTATTATTAAATTTCACAATATGTGTTATGGATCTTTGGAACTTATTCATTCTAACTGAAACTTTTTACACTTTTACCAACATCATCTCATTTTCTTCAACCCTTCCCAGCCCCTGGTAGCCACCATTTTACTCTTCTACTCTTTACTTTGGTGAATTCAACTATTTTAGATTATACTTATAAGTAAGGTAATTTAATTATTAATTAATGTTCAAATGGTTATGTTCTTATTTGCTTTTTCAATTGGATATGACATAGAATTTATAGTGACATATTAAAATCATCTATCTAAAATTTATTTCTATATATTTCTGTTACATGTTAACAAATTTTTCTTTTTATATTTTGGTGCTATGAATTTGATACACAGACATCTATAGTTGTATTGGTTTTTATAAAATATTATTCCATGCACATACATACACACACACACACACACACACACACACACACATGCACTCACACACACGCCATTCAGTACTTTCTTCCTTGAGTTCTCTTTTTTATTAAATAGATATTTGATACTTTTCAAATTTGTATTTGCCTGATACATTATAAGTCATCTGTTAATTTTAAACTAGCCTGTTATGTTTATTTGCTCTTCTTGTCTGAAAAATTTGTCTTTTAGTTTTACTTAATCTGATAGTCTTTAATTAATTAATTTATTTATTTATTTAAGAGAGATTTTTTGCAATAGGGCATATGTGCTCACTGGGAAAACAGAGAGAGACAGACACAGAAAGCGAGAAATCCCCCTCTTTCCCCTGGAGATGGCCATGCCACAATCCCTTCTCCTCCATTCTCCTCTTGGGATTTTGGGCATGCAACACGTGCACCTGGTATGAGTTTTAGCCACCAGGTCTGGGACTCGAACTGCAGCTGACTACATGGAATTCCAGCAACATAACCATTATGTTATCTGCTGGTCCCAAACAGTCTTTATTTTTAAAGTATAGTTTCAGTGCTATTTCTATGTATATATTCATATAATTGAATAAATATTGCATGCATGATTTTAAAATATGCTTTTGATTTTGCAATGTGACAAAACAGTTTTCCTTGTAAATAATCTCTTAATTACAGCAAATAATATTGGTGTACTACAGTTTCGAAGTAATTTTTCTATTGTTGAGCATTAGGTTATTCCTTTTGTTATTGTAATTCAATGATTTTCTCTGGATTTTGATTTAGGATAGATTCTCAGAAGTGGAATTAATGAGTCAAATTATATAAACATTTATAATAAGGCTTTTGATACAGAATTCCACTTTTTATTAAATTTAGCCTTCTTCCATCAGTGACTGGGACTGGATTCAAACAAATATACTAGAATATACTAGAGTTTACATATTCCAAAGTATCATGCCCCTTAAAGCGTTCATTCTGCACAGATAAATGTTTATATAACATGCCCCAAATTCTAAAACTTTTTCCATAAGTTGTCGTTAAAACCTAAAACATAACTTTTTTGCTGTTTTCATTGGTGATATTCTTAACTTTTGAGATTAGATCTGATTTTTAGAAATAGAAGTCTTTTGAATTTGTGTCTTATGGCTTAAAAGGTAGAATAAACTGAGTAATATTGCTTTTAATGAGAGTCTTAGTATATATTTACCTAGATGAGGCAGGATTTTGACCCGCATCTGTCTGATCTTTTTGGTACATATACTTAACCACTGTGATTACAGTCAGAAGACAAACATTACTCAGTACTCATCATATTCTAGGCACTGTGCTAAGTACCAATAATAAAGGCCAAAGCAGACATGCTTTCGGTTCTACTGATCATAGTCTAGTTTATAAGGGACTTCCTTATTTCAATAATACTTTTAAGCATATAAGCGTTACCTGCCTAGGCTCACTTGCCTGCTGACCACACAGCCAATTTACTGAAACACAGAGATTTGAGATTTGCTGCAGGAAAAAGCTTTATTCAAAAGGCATTCCAGTGAGGAGACTGGAGATTAGAATCTCAAATCCACCTCCTCATACTGAGTGAGGCTTGACTATTTGAGGAATTGTAAAGGAGGGAGGCAAATGAGGAATGTGGGCAAATGTGATTGGTGTAAGGAAAAAGGTAAAATGATTAGTGTGCAGTCAGGTGCAGTCAGGTCATACATTGTATATTCAAAGAAATGGCCACCTTATTGTGATATAGCAGTGGGGAATGTAGGTGGAGTTTTAGCCGTTCTACATCAAGAGGTTGCCTATCAGTCACTGACTCAGGCCTAATAGAAGAGTCAGTGGTCTCCACTGGCTGGAACAGATTAGGCTGGCTAAGGGGTTGATCTCTGAAAAACATCTTGAAGAAAACATCTTGGGTCCATTTGTCTTAGGGATGTTTTCTACAGAAGCAATTACAGGATCTAGTGATATATTAACTAGGTTACACATAGTCTAAAGCAGGAAGTTTAATGTATCAGTTCATTGTTTTGTTCATGTTTATAGGAATGAAGCTCAGGTATAATTTTGCTAGATTTTAATCTGAACAGAAAATTCACTGACTTCATAAGCATATAACTAACTTTAATAATTCTAACTTGTTACTGGATAGTGGTTATATACGTGATCTTATGATAGTGTAATTTTCTTGAAAGTAGAAGGCATAACTTCTTTTTCTCTCTCTCTCTCTCTTTTTTTTGGAGAGGTTTTTGCTATAGAGAGTGTGTGCTCACCAGAGAGAGACAGAGAGACAGAAAGTGAGAAATCACCCCCTGGGGGGATGGACATGCCGCAATCCCTTCTCCTCCATTTTTCTCTAGGGACCTTAGGCATCCACATACATGTGCCTGGTGTGAGTTTAAGCCACCAGATCCGGGACTCAAACTATGGTCAACTATGTGGGAGTTCAACAACGTAACCATTATGCCACCCGCTGGTCCCTTCTTTTTCTTTCGTAACTGCTGTATATTAGTATTGCTCAGTTTGCACTTGTTCTAATGACTATTCTATTTTTTAAATGAAAATTGTAAAAATTTATTTATTTATTATGAGCACCCCTGGGTGGGCCTAATTAGGGTAATTTCATTTTCTTTCTTTTCTTTTTTTCTTTTTAGATTTTTGCCGTCAGGCATGTGCACTCACCAGAGACAGATGGTAAGAGAGAGAGAAAGTAAGAAATCCCCCCCCGGTGGTGCCCCAAATTCTAAAACTTTTTCCATAAGTTGTCGTTAAAACCTAAAACATAACTTTTTTGCTGTTTTCATTGGTGATATTCTTAACTTTTGAGATTAGATCTGATTTTTAGAAATAGAAGTCTTTTGAATTTGTGTCTTATGGCTTAAAAGGTAGAATAAACTGAGTAATATTGCTTTTAATGAGAGTCTTAGTATATATTTACCTAGATGAGGCAGGATTTTGACCCGCATCTGTCTGATCTTTTTGGTACATATACTTAACCACTGTGATTACAGTCAGAAGACAAACATTACTCAGTACTCATCATATTCTAGGCACTGTGCTAAGTACCAATAATAAAGGCCAAAGCAGACATGCTTTCGGTTCTACTGATCATAGTCTAGTTTATAAGGGACTTCCTTATTTCAATAATACTTTTAAGCATATAAGCGTTACCTGCCTAGGCTCACTTGCCTGCTGACCACACAGCCAATTTACTGAAACACAGAGATTTGAGATTTGCTGCAGGAAAAAGCTTTATTCAAAAGGCATTCCAGTGAGGAGACTGGAGATTAGAATCTCAAATCCACCTCCTCATACTGAGTGAGGCTTGACTATTTGAGGAATTGTAAAGGAGGGAGGCAAATGAGGAATGTGGGCAAATGTGATTGGTGTAAGGAAAAAGGTAAAATGATTAGTGTGCAGTCAGGTGCAGTCAGGTCATACATTGTATATTCAAAGAAATGGCCACCTTATTGTGATATAGCAGTGGGGAATGTAGGTGGAGTTTTAGCCGTTCTACATCAAGAGGTTGCCTATCAGTCACTGACTCAGGCCTAATAGAAGAGTCAGTGGTCTCCACTGGCTGGGACAGATTAGGGCGGGGCACGGGGGTGTTGCTGTCAAAAGAAAACATCTTGGGTCCATTTGTCTTAGGGATGTTTTCTACAGAAGCAATTACAGGATCTAGTGATATATTAACTAGGTTACACATAGTCTAAAGCAGGAAGTTTAATGTATCAGTTCATTGTTTTGTTCATGTTTATAGGAATGAAGCTCAGGTATAATTTTGCTAGATTTTAATCTGAACAGAAAATTCACTGACTTCATAAGCATATAACTAACTTTAATAATTCTAACTTGTTACTGGATAGTGGTTATATACGTGATCTTATGATAGTGTAATTTTCTTGAAAGTAGAAGGCATAACTTCTTTTTCTCTCTCTCTCTCTCTTTTTTTTGGAGAGGTTTTTGCTATAGAGAGTGTGTGCTCACCAGAGAGAGACAGAGAGACAGAAAGTGAGAAATCACCCCCTGGGGGGATGGACATGCCGCAATCCCTTCTCCTCCATTTTTCTCTAGGGACCTTAGGCATCCACATACATGTGCCTGGTGTGAGTTTAAGCCACCAGATCCGGGACTCAAACTATGGTCAACTATGTGGGAGTTCAACAACGTAACCATTATGCCACCCGCTGGTCCCTTCTTTTTCTTTCGTAACTGCTGTATATTAGTATTGCTCAGTTTGCACTTGTTCTAATGACTATTCTATTTTTTAAATGAAAATTGTAAAAATTTATTTATTTATTATGAGCACCCCTGGGTGGGCCTAATTAGGGTAATTTCATTTTCTTTCTTTTCTTTTTTCCTTTTTAGATTTTTGCCGTCAGGCATGTGCACTCACCAGAGACAGATGGTAAGAGAGAGAGAAAGTAAGAAATCACCCCCCGGTGGATAGCCATGTCATAGTCCCTTCTCCTCCATTCTCCTTCAGAATTTTGGGCTCACATGCATATGTACCTGCACTGTTTTTCAAGCTACTCAGTTTAGGACTAGAACCATGGAGTTGGATATGTGGGATCCAGTGCCTTAACCACCATGCCTCCTACTGGCCCCTTCATTTTCTTTTTAATTGCCACAGGGCACTTCTGCTTGCCACAGTGGGGGTGGGGAAGCAACCCCTAGTGGGGCATGACCACACCTCAGTCTCTTCTTCTATTCTCCATCCTGTCAGGATTTTAGACATGTACACATATGTGCCTGATGTGCTTTTCAAGCCCCCCAGATCTAGGATTTGAATTATGGGATCTGGCTCCCTTAACCACTAAATTACACATTTACCATAAGTGTTTGATTTTATATTGATTGCTTTGACTCAAACTCATTTTAGAAAGGATGGCATTATAATTTATTATCTGAGCTGGAGTATATGATTGTCCTAACTTTATGTGATATATTAGAGAAGGAGTTTTTACTGAACATCATATACATGCTTTGAGGATATTTAAAGGATAATAAGATGATGTGAAAATTACTTTGATTTTAGAGATTTAAAGATAAATTTCTATTTGTGAAAAAATGCATCATTAAAATAAAAAGTAGAAATTTCATAAATATCTCTTAGGATCTCTTTTATTTTATCATCTTTATTTTATTAAGCCATATTTAAATAATGGTAGCCGTAGTTCAGAATGCAAATGAATCCAGCACAGCGGTCATACTGCCTTAACCATCATGGAAACAGCCGATATTGGTCTTAGACTTACCGAAAAAAATGTAGTCATAAATTTTGGAACCTCCAGAAAGAGATGGGCATTGGACAGTTTCCAACTCATTTCTTTTGGCATTTAACATACAAGGGTGAATAGATGACTGAATTTTAATAGCTTATATCTTGAATCATTTTTTGAACCCTATGGTTTTTTTTTTTTGAAATCAGCATGAGTATATGAATCAATCATCAATTTTAAAGGACACCTGGAAGACGTCTGCTATCATCTCCTCATATTCTTAAGAATTTATTTTGAATTCAGAGTCAGATAAACTACAGTAAGTTCTCTTTATTAAGAAAAAATAATAATTGAGATTTAATATATTACTTAGACATATCTGTAACTATGTGAAATATAATCAGATATTTAGGGAAGTGTTATAGGGGAAGATGAAAACCCATCACTTACTCATTTGAAGTAGCTGCTGAGCTTTCCAAACAGCTGAAGTTTGTTCTAATTATTAAACGATTTTTAAGTTAACACAGCCAGTGATACCCCAGTGATACCCCAGAGATTAGACAGTTAGGCTAATCACAAGAACCCTACTCAAACACACATCTGATTTTCGGTTTACCACCTACTACTCATGGTGAATACTTTGTATGCCTTAAGTTGGGATTTCTTAAAAATCTGTCTTACGACACCAGAATCAGAATCTTTGGGAGATCTTGTTTAAAATGCATGCAGATCTAGCCATAGTGGCATAGCAGTAGGGTGACCATGTGTGATACTGGAGTCTTATAGGAAGGTCCAGGGTTTGGATCCCAGGTCGAACTGAACACACTGGGCACACCCATGACTCTGGATGGCTGGAAGACTGGGAGGAGTATGACAAGACCCTGGCAAGAATCTCTCTCTCTCTCTCTCACATGAAATAGAGAAATTTTTAAAAATTTATTCAGCTGACACATCATCCTATTGGGTTGTCTGAAAAGTCATGACTTTTAAAAATGTTTTTCTATGCAATGCATCATGACTTTTTTGACAACCCAATGTTTGATAAATCTTTAGTAAGACTGATAAAGAAAAAAAGAGAAAACCAAAAGTACCAATAAAGGAATGAGTGAAGGAAAACTGTACAGACCCTAAAGAAATTAAAATAATAATAATAATACTATAAACATCTTTATGCTTATACATTCTACAACATTTTACCGTTTATGGTAAAATCTTTTTGACTGATATACACTATATTTGTGCTGGAAAAGCCATATTGTGCACTGTAAAGAAGTGTAGTGATTAAATGTAAATAATAAAAAATTGACAAATTTCTTGAAAGACACAAATTACCAACACTCAATCAGAAAAATAATAGATTATATGAATTGTTCTACATGTACTGAGAAGTTGAATTCATATATTAAGATCTTCCCAACTAGTGATCTTTGGTAATATCATTAACAAATTACCAAAAAAAAAAAAAATTAAAGGAGAAGTAGCATGTATTCTATACAAAATGTTGCAAGAAATAGAAGAAGATGCATCTGGGGCTGGAATTTGAACTGCAGTTGGCCATGTGGGATATGGTTCCGCTAATTATTGTACTGTAGAGCTGGCTGTAACTTTTTAAATACCAACTTTTAAACTCCTCTCTGGCTAATTCAGAAAGAAGCTTTTCAAGGGCTACCTCTAAACTTTTCGTTTACAAATTGTTTTGCCATGATAGAAGCAAAAAAGATAACCAAATGCTATTTTGGGGTGTAAGATTTAGCTACACTTGTTAGTTCTTACTAAAAGTATAAGTTTTAACTGTTACTTAATTAAACTATACTATAAACTGTAAAAATAATGCTGACTTATTATTGTACCTGTAGCTACCTCCTAATAATTCTGAAAGTATTGTGTGATGTTTTGGTTACACTAATTAGAGAAATGAATGTACAAGAACAGAGAAAGAGAGAGAGAGAGAGAGAGAGATCTAATTGGTAGCCTACATCCTCAGATTGGCCATTGTCACGTTTCCTTCCAGTACTATACTATATCCAGTCACTTATGGTGACATAAAAGGAGAATAGTATGGATTAAAAAAACAAATTCTGTGGAACATCTAATAATCTCTCTTTAACCAGTCATGACTTTTCTTCTCTGGACATAATTGAAAGTTGGAACATTGAACTTTTTAGCCTTTTCTTCCCATTACATCTTGTAATGAGGAATAATAAAAAAAAGAGAAATTTCGATTTCACAAGGGAAAACATCCATGTCGAACTGCTGGTGAAATCTGCAGAGAGGCAGCATGGTATAATGGCAGAGCATAGATGATGGGGTTAGAGATAAAATTTAAGTTCACATTGCTACTTACTAGCTATTTAGGCAAATTACATAACAACTAAGAGTCTCATATTCCTTTGAAAACGACAGAATGCTCTCCATTATAATAAATTGCAGTGAGAACTAACAAGGTCATGTAAGGCTCTGAACTGAGTGCTTATAGTAAAGATACCCAGTTAATAATAATTGTTAGTGTTGATGTCGTTATTAAAATTATTTTTTGTAAGTCAGTGTGGAATAACAGAGTTGATTATATTCATTTCTATTATGTCTTCTATTTTAAGACTCACTAGCTGTATGGCACACTATGTGAAAAATGAGGATTATCATAGTACCTTTTTCGTAGTATTGTTGCAAGGACTAAATAAATTAATAATTCTAAAGCCTTTAGGACAGTGTGGCATGTAGTAAATATGTAATATATGTTAGTTTTTTATGTTTGTTTATTTATTCCATAAGTGATAGAGAGAAGGAGAGACAAACAGAAATATAGTACCCCCCAAGGGGGTCTTGACACCACTATCCACCCTAGTCATAGCCAACCTAGATCATAGGTACACATGAACCGAGTGGACTCTGGGAGGTCTCCACACACAAACCAGCAACCTGCCCACGGAGATCTGCTTTGCAGTGTTGCATTTCCCAACATATCACTCTCCAGTGCTATAAGTGCTAGTTACTACTACTATTACTACTGATTATTCTCAACTGAGGCTTCACAAGTATTAACTGAGCACTGTCATGGGTCTAATGGTATTGACAAAAGGAGATCTGTGAGCTATACAGAATATTAAACTGCGTAACTGAGTCTGGATTTTTAATACTAAATACAGTATTTGATTGCTTAATGAATATATGGATAATAGTTCAGATATTAAATAGTAAACTGATAAGAATCAGGAAACCAATCACCAATACTTTGAGAGAAATGAATACATAGGAAGGACAAGGGAGACCTCTCCTAGGGGGGGACAAGTGAAACAAAGTACCATATAGAGAAACAAGTGTCCACAGCAGTAGAATAGCCACAGGAATTCACAATACAGAAAAGTAATACAGTGGATTACTAAACAGCAGAGAAAACGAACTAGTTATCCCTGTACATCAATGTAGATGAATCGCAAAAACAGAATATGAGTGAAATTAACAAGTCACCAGAGAAAAGCTAGTATTACCCCATTTATATAAAATTCTTAAGACAGGCAAATCTAAATTACATTGTTAGGGGATG
Source organism: Tupaia belangeri chinensis (assembly GCF_000334495.1). Classification (NCBI taxonomy): domain Eukaryota; kingdom Metazoa; phylum Chordata; class Mammalia; order Scandentia; family Tupaiidae; genus Tupaia; species Tupaia belangeri. The sequence continues at coordinate 1,548,362 of NW_006205117.1, read as the reverse complement.
GCGTGTAAATGATAAAATTATTAAAAATGATTATCACTGAAGTTAGGACAGTTGTTATTAGAGAAGAGAAGGGGAAGAGCGCACAGTGAGCTCCTGAGATATTAACAGTGTTTTATCAAATCAGGTGTGTGTGTGTATGTGTGGGTGTACACTCATGTGTGCATGCAAACTTGAGTGTTTGTTTCACAACTGTTTTTTCTTTTTCAAAGTAAAATAGATTGAAAGTAAATTTGAATAAGATCCAGAAAGACAGCAAGTCCAACCAGAGGGTACAATATGTTGTGGAAGAGAGGAAACTAAAACAAATAAGGTAAATAAATCAATCCATTTCTTCAGAGTGCTGAGTGATACGCAATTGGTTATTTCCCAAACCCCCACCCCTGTAAGCTTTAAAAATCTCATCTTCCTCAATATACACAGATAAATAGTGAAAGTCATCAAGCAGAGTCAAGGGGTCACCACGAGGGTATTGAGTCCTCCAAGAGGAATGTTACCTCTGACACTCAGCTACCGGGCTGGAGTATCAGGCACAAGGCAAGAGTGAGGCGTTGATAGCCGAGAGTTGTCTATCAATATTAAGGGCTTCCCCCTCACAATCGAGGCCCTTATTCCAGTTGACAAATGACACCCCACTGAAAAGGATGATAGAATTCATTCCGCTATCGAGGGTTGGGCTAAATTAGAGTCTGGTCAGTCTTCAGTGGGGAAATGGAAGAGATCGAGTGAGGATAAACCAAAGGAATGTACTTCTACTATGAAGATCAGAATGAGATACAGGCTGATATGTGCAAGTTTAGACACTTGGTGTTTATCTCCTATGTCCAAAATCTGCCCCAGACATTCCATTGCTCATTGCTCTCTTTCTTTTAAGCCCACCAAGAAAATAAGATGCAAGCTGCACAGGTAGGAACTAGAATCAAAAAGTTTAATATTCTATTTGAATGCATCTAGAAGTCTGCAAATAAGGAAAGGATTCATCCTGTGCCTTTTACTATCTTTTCATAGCCCATCAGCTAAGAGCTATGGGCTATTTGAAGTATTTTTGGATTATATGGATTCAATCAAAATTTCTCTTTCTCTCTCTTTTGTCTCCCTCATTGTTACTATCTCTTAAATTATTCTTAGACCATGGAAAATGTCCAAGGCTAAGTAAGAGTAATACTAGAACACTATAGCAGATAAACTTTGCCTCATTATAAAAATTTTTTATTACTATTATATGACAATACCACCAAGTTAGTATTTTTCAGATAACAAAACTAAGTGTCTTTGTGAGGTTAAATAACTTGACAAAGAACATACAATAAAGTAAGGATGTCAGTTTAGTTCTGTCTGAACATAAAGCAAATGTGATGGGTGACAGTTACTTTGAAGAGAAGGAAGATATTTGAAAAGGAACCTTATTGGAACCAGCAGATGGCATAGTGGTTACACACTGGACCTCCCACATGACCAACCACGGTTCAAATCCCAGACCTGGTGGCTTGAAACTCAGGACAGGCGCATATGTATGCATGTGTGCCCAAGACTCTGGGAAGAGAATGGAGGAGAAGGGATTGTAGAGTGGCCATCTACCCTGGGCGCTGCTTTCTCACTTTCCCTCTTACTGTCTCTGTCCTTACGGCAAAAACCTTTAAAAAAAAAAGGGAATCTTATCTGATCAAAGGTAGAAGGCCAGTTCCAAGAGGAATTGATATACCTGGGAAAATTTTTCTAAACTAATGAAAGGCTGGGAAATATGGCTATTTATTAGCAAGTATGAGATAGCAGCAGCTTCCTAAAGAAAAGGGAAAGATAATCTTAGAAAAAACTGGGAGAAATTGGTAGGGACCCACCAAACTGGAAAGACTCAACATGGTATATTCAGATTTTATTATTTCAAACATTGATAATGATCTCAGTTTTGCCTCTAAATTGTCATTGAAACTTGAGCAATCACTTCACCAACTTGACAAACATAAACTGCTGCATATCACCATGTATAGAATTTGAAAAAATGAGTGAGGATACTTAGATCCATGCGTCTGGGACATAGAAGGAATGAATATACTGGGACCAGCAGATGGTGTAATGTTTACATTCCTGGATTCCCACGTGGTCAGCCCTGGTTTGAGTCCTATACTTAGCAACTCAAAACTCACTCTGGGCATGTGTGTGTTTATTCCTCCCCAGGAGGATAGAGGAGAAGGGATTGTGGCGTGGCCATCCCTCTTGTGAGGGGTTGATTTCTTGCTTTCTGTCTCTCCAGAGAACATACACACCCTATAGCAAAAATCTCTCTAAAAAGAAAAAGGGATCAATATACCACCTTAAGCTATGTGTTAAATGTTTATCCATCTTAATCTCTTTCTTTTTCTAAGATAAAAATAAACATAGATATAAGTGCTAACATTTTCTTCCTACATTTTATTGAATTATCTTACCACTCCATGGCCTGCATTCAAAGCACATGAAGTCCTCTGGCCAGGAGTTGCTTCCCAGAAGACAGCAAAGAGGACTGAGTGGAAGACAGAATAAGACTAGGAGAATGGCATTTCCAGCTGGAGATCTTCGTCTCTGCAAAAGCTCAGTCAGATCAAATACATTAAGAAAGGAATTTAGTTGAGAAATATGTGTGTGTGTGTATGTGGTGGGTGGAGATTGGTTCCATGGAGAAGCAGGATCCCACAATGTGACCACAGTTCGAATACTCAGCCTGGTTAGTCTGAAACACACCGTGCACATGTGCGAGTGCCCAAGATACAATGGGCTGGAGGAAGGGGATCAACCAGACACTCTGGATGGTGCTCCTCTCTCTCTTTTGGTCTATCTCTCATTCTTGCTCTTATGTGCACATGCGTGAGCTCTACCATAAATAAAGAAAAAGAATGGAAAACTTACTTTAAAAAAGAAAGAAATGTGGAAGGGGGTGGTTAGGAGAGGGATGTGCCATATGGGTTCTGCACAACAGCTGTCCAGAAAAAATGTCCCCTAATTTTGAAATGTAAAGAGAACTTCATTTTATCTGCAGTAGCTTCTGATGGACATCTTAACTCAAATGCTAAAAGTGACCTCATTGAGTGAAGTGGGCTGCAGGTAATTGGACACTCGGCCTTTTTGTTTTCTCATTTGGATAAGAAATGCATTTCTACCATGAGTAATAGCATGCATGCATGAAGATATGCGGCACGTAACAGTCTCAATGGAGGGCCAGAATTGGCAGGGCAGGGACAATGTGAATGGCAGTGGCTATTCACATCTCACTGTTGTCATGTGGGCTTTAGGCCCAGGGTGGCTAATTTTTTTATTTTTCAGAAGTAGCCAGGGGCCCACCAGATGGTGTAATGGTTGTGATGCTGGAATCCAACATAGTTGGCCACAGGTTTAGCCCCGGACCCGGCAGCTTAAAACTCATGCCAGGCACATGTGCGCGCGTGCTCAAAATCCTGGGAGGAAAATAGAGGAGAAGGGATTGCAGAGTGTCCACTCTCCCCTGGGGGTGATTTCCAGCTTTCTCTCTCTCTCTGGTGAGCACACGAGCCCTATAGCAAAAATCTCTCAGGGGGGAATAAAAGCCAGAAATACAGCTTAAGTAAAAATCTCATCATTATAAAAAAAAGACTACCTTGGGCCTAAATTTTTGTAAAATATTTTATGGCGTGGCTTCCACCAAATTTGGCCAGAAGGCAACTACTAATAGTTTGCAACCCCTAACTTATTGCAGTGTCCAAAGAGTGGGCTTGCAAATGTTTGTCATCTTCTCCTGCAGGGAACTGACTAGCTATTGCTTCCTTAGAGAAACTTTTCCTAGCCATATTGGCTCTTCCACTTATTCTTCTAATCTTCTATAGAGCCTCCCTCCTTTCTGTAATTTCATATGTGATGCATTTTATTTCTGCTAGACTATAAATTAATTAAAGGAGGAAACTATTTCTGTTGATGGTCCATGTCATTAGGTTTCCTGGAACCAGAATAGCTGAGTGGGTGTCTGAAGAAGGTTTACTCTTGGGAAAACTGGGTGGGTGAGGGAACAGGACTGGGCTGGAAGAGAAGTAGGCTGAACAACTTCTTAGAGGTCCAGTCTGGAACACAGCATATCTAATTTATAGTAAATAACTCACAAGTGTTATTATTTCACATACAAATAAAAGTATATGCATATTTCAAATTACATTAAATTCTATATTATTTACTTCTCTGATTTTTTTTCAGTGTATTTCTTTATTTCTCCCATGAGTGAGAGGAGGAGAAACAGGGCAACAGAGAGACGGCACCTCAAACAGCGTCCTGATGCCATGGTCCACCCTGGTCCTACCAGCTTAGGTCACGGGCATGTGTGAGCCTTGAACACTTAGGGAGTTCTTCAGAGGTGAACCTTCCTATGTGGCTCAGCCTCGCAGAGCACTAAGTTTTACCATTACCTCACCATCCAACCCCAACTTTTCTTTTTTATGAATGCTACTGTTCAAACAAAAGAACTAGTTAACAGTGGCAATTACTGGTTATTAATAGCAAGACCAATTAAACATATATGTGAGAAGACTTAACAGTATTTTTTATTATATTTATTTCCTCTGATACAGTGATTTATTTAAAATTTTGTCATTTATTAGACATTAAATAATTTTAGGCTCTATTAATGTGTATTTTAAGATCCATTCTAACTAAAGAGATATTACATATCTAATACAAAATAAAATGGGATGTTTCTGTCTCATGACATAGTGGAATAACTAGTTTTACTCTGTTAATTTTCTTTTCTAATACCACTCTTCTGCACTGTCTTTAGTTTAGGACAGACTTCTTTTAATATTTTTACTTATTTATTTATTTTTGTGGCTGGAGTATTTGTTTGCTCTACAAAGAGTGACAGAGAGAAAGAGAAGATGAAAGTTCCCCTCCCCATACTCCCCCATGAGGAATAGTCACACCACAATCCCTTCTCCTTTCTCTCTCTCTCTGTCTTTGGGATTTAGGGCCTGCCCCGTACACATGCCAAGTGTGTTTCCCAAGCTGCTAGATCCGGGACTCTAACTGCAGGTCAGCCATGTGGTATCTGGTCACCTTAACCACTAGGCCATGGAACCTAATATATATATATATATCACATCATCAGTCCTCTAGCCCTTCAGGATCCTAGACATGAATGTGCACATCTGGTGTGTTTAAAAGTGCAGGGTCTTGAACTGTATTCGGCACGTGATTTCCAGCTCTGCAGTCTGGTACACCACCTACTGTGCCATAGAGACTGGATAAGGATAGACATTTTTCTTTTATGCAGTGGAAAAAGTAAGTACAGTTGAATATAAAATGCACCGTGACATGCACCTCTCCCATTATCAAGCCCACGTTACACTGATGCCTGGCATCAAGGCAATGTGATCACATTGATCTGAGTATCTTTTCAACAAAATAGTTTTAGTATTGAATCCCTTGGGATTTTACTCACTAGCAACAGCAAGCCTTTAAATTTGTCAGAATTAGTTTCCAGCCTTCCAAAAATGTCTATTCTTTTTGTATTTAAGACTCTTTTACTAGGCTAGATGCTTCTTAATGAGGTTCTTTGCATCAAGCAGTTAATCATGTAAGTTATCTGGGTCTAAATTGTCCATCATTTTAAACACTTTTAGCACACTGAATATTGTCATAAGTTCATTTTTTTTTCTTAAGGAAACTGATTTTAAAAGCAGAGGGGTCATTTTTTAAGTCTATTTTATTTCATTCTTTTGAAAGACACAGATACATCTGACAAAATCCTACCCAGTCTGACTGACAGCCAGCCAGGATCATGCGCATATACCGTTATGCCCTGTGTGCTCAGATCAACTCGGGATCTGAACCTGGGTCACCTATGTGGTTCCAGTATCACACAGTCTACTCCACCACAACTGGCCCTTGCTATAATTTTAACTTGTGAATTGAAGATGGATCCCAAATAAGGTACAGTTTTAGTAGAGAAATGTTTTGTCTAACTTGGCTGCCCTTTTCTAAGTTCTAAAGAAATCTTATCCCAAAATGGAGTCATTATTTTTTTTTTAACTGTAGGAGTTTCGTTATAACCTACACATAACATTGAACAGTAAATGTGCAGCCATCTTATCTTTTTCTAGATTCATTATGACTTCTTCGAAGAATACCAGTTTTAGAGCAACAACAGGTAAGTTTCTGTTTTATTGTAACTGTCCTTTTCTCCATTCTCATCTGCAATGTAATTTTAAGTTAGAGGACATTCTGTGTCATGCCTTAAAAATGTGACTTTATGGCATTCTAACATTTTCATGTCTTTTCTGTGGCTGGCAACAGTGAAATTCATCTAATAGGTGCATGTATGAAAAGGCAACCTTCCACTTCCATTTAGTAACATATGTCAGTGTTTTTGCACATTTTGAGGAAATTGAAAAATCACTAGTTTCATTGTGAAAACCTCAGTCTTAGAGGTAAGCACATTACCCTTCCCTTTTTAGTAATGGTGTGAACAAGGTATGATGTTTAGCAGGTAAGACATGTTTATTTTCTTTGATAATATGTTTACAGACTGAGTGGGATTTTCCAAAATTTGCATTTGCAACAGTGGTAAATGGAGACAGATAAGTGAAGTATCATTTTATTTGAACAGAGTATCAACAGTCTCGTGTATGTTCTGTAGTTTCCTTAAAGTCTTCATAGAGAGGCCAGCAGGTGGCATAGTGGTTAAGGCACTGGACTCTCACCTGCTCAACTGTGATTCAAATCCTGAACCTAGTGGCTTGAAACTCACACTAGTTGCATGTGTGTGGGAGCCCAAAGTCCCAAGAGGAGAATGGAGGAGAAAGGATTGCAGTCTGGCCATTTCCCTGGGGAATGTTTTCTTGCTTTCTGTCTCTCTGTCTTCCTTTGTGTCTCTGGCAAGCACATGTGCCCTATAGCAAAAATCTCAATAATAATAATAATAAGCAGCAAAATCAACAATAATAATAATAATAATAATAATAATAATAATAATAATAATGTTTATAGAAATAAAGATAACTAGTAAAAACTCCATTTGAAATCAAAATACTTAATAACCAGGGAAAATATTTCTTTACTTGCCATGATTAAATTTATCACTTATGCAACAGAAAGTACAATCTTTGGTAGTCTCTGAAAGAATCTATTTTATAAAGGGATCAACACAACTGTTAACTAAAATTTCTCTTGTTTACCCACAGGACATTTCAGTTGCAATCTCTGAGTCAGGATATGTAACTGTACTTGACATCATAGGGCAATTAAGGAATGGCATAATAATGCATATTTATATAGTATGCCTAAGCTAATTCAATGGCCATCATTTTCAACTGAATATTGGTGTCTTTTGGGAAGATAAAAAAAATCTTAAATTTTATTTAGAAGTGCTTGCCTATTTCAATTTGGACTTGTAAAATTTAGTCTCCATATGTGCTTTCACCTCTCTTTCTCTTCCACGCTCTATCCCAAATTCTTTGCAGTATGTTTACCAACAGTATGCTATATTTTGATATTTCCTTCCCCAAGTCTGTTGAATATATGCTTGCATTTGTTACATAAATAACTCAGTCATTTAACATTATTTTTTCAGTGATGGCTGAGTTGTTTGAGACCATATGATGTTATAATCACCTAAACTCTTAGAAAATAACATCACAGCATTCACACCATTAAAATTAAATTAGCACTATCTTGATACAAAGCACAGCAGTTAATCCACAAAGTCAACAGACTATTGTTATTCATGATTACAACTCACTTAAGTTCCACACTTCAATCACAGCTTTTGAAGTGATATAACTATAGATTACCCATTACTGTCGATTTCAGATGGCTGTGCCTATATCAGAGATCAGAGGTAGAACAGTGGCAGTGACTAAGGGTGGCCAAAAATCTCTGCTATATTCATTTGGGCATTAAAACAGTGCTGTTTTCAGACCCTAGTTTTGGGGCTGCTGTATGAGTTTTTTTGCTTTCCCCCAATTTTCTAGCTCCTTTGTTACTGATAGACCCTAGTGGAATGCAGTTAAGACAATTGTCCAGGTTGTATTTCACACCATGAAGCCCTGGTGCTAAAACAGTGTTTCTCACTGCCCTCTGAGGTTCTCCATTTGGGATCCTTAGAGCCACCCAGGACCAGTGCTTCCTGTTTTCCTCTTTGATCTTTGGTGCTGATGTTGGCACCTACCAGGAGGTTCTGAGCATTGGTGTCCTCCAGTTAGCAAGGAGCTCTGCCTCTCATGAACAATGTCAAGAACCTTTTACTGAGTGACCACAGAAGTTTCCATTATATCCCTTACCTTAGGGCAATGGCTTCTCTCCAGAATTACATTTTTGTAACTAAATCTTCATACTCAAATGACTCTTCAGAGGGTGAAAGAATTTAAAAGAAAAGAAAAAAAAAAAAACAACTATTGCCAGGCAAATCTGTTTTCTGACTTATGGGACTTCTTTTGAGTTTCTCTCCTTAAAACCAATTTACTTTTTGTTAACTAGTTACTAGGGCCCTTGAGGATGGCATGATATCCTTTTGTCTTTGCATTCCTATCACCTAGAAACAGAATTGAAGCTCATAAACGTTTATTTAATAAGTGAAGTTTGAGTAGTCTAGAGATGTCTTCATAGGCATGGGAAAAACAAATGTAAAGGTAACTTGAAATGGCGGTACAGAGAAAGAAAAAATTTTTACCAATTTGTTCCTTAACTACAAACATTATTTTTTTTTCTACCTCTGATTTTTCCAGAAGTGCTTGAATAAAGGAATTATACTGGATAGCAGTATAAATTAGGGCTCTGGAGAATAACATAAGAGGTAGTTTGGGTATAGCTGACCTGTGTATACCATGTACACTTTAAGAGAGTTAAGACAATTTCTTACCTATAAGGAGAAAATGCACAAATAGATAATAGAGTTCAGATGAATCGTATCAGAGCAGGGCACATCAAATGTAACTTTCACTGTATTGTAATGATAGGTACATTTTATGGATTGGGAGAAGGAAAGATGGTACTATCCAGAAGATGGGATCATCTGGATAGTGGGACGTGGGCATTCAAGGACTGAGAGAAAGACAGCTGGGCAGAACAAGGAGGGACACTTACTTCCATGCTACATACATATGTAGTCACTTTCCAGCACGTAAATCAATGCATAGCCTTCCAGCATTCAAACCACTGAGCCGTAGAGTAAAACCTACTATGCCATAGTTCTGGCACTCAGTGTGGTGCTGAGCACCAAATAGGGCCTGCCACATAACTGCTGACACAGGTGACTGAGGTCTCTACCTGCTGTCATTGCAGGAAGCTCTTCTGAGTCCCTTCCTTCTCCTGAGTCATTGTTCCCTAAGACTAAATGGAGGGTAACAATAACATCAGCACTCAGTGTGTCAAGTATTTCATGAAGTCATTTTAACAGTATTAAAGACCCAGCTTCACACTATATGTATCTCATACCTGTAGACTTTGACTCAACATTTCATTGTTAACAATTTAGTGGCGTTCATTCTAATTTTTGGAAAACTGTTCAATGCTGCATGATGAATGGGAAGCTATCCTACAAGAGAGGCCCTCATGGGAAGTTGCAGTGAGTCCTGGAGTCACTTAGTACAACACAATGGAAATAAAAGCCATCTCCCTTCTGTTGTTCCATTTCCTTTTTTGGATGAGCAAATGAGAATCATCTTTAGGGCATTATGTATTCATTGAGGGGCTGTGACCTTAATCCATAAAGCCCTATACAGTTTGTGCTTTGATTACCTTAAAGCCCGCCTCCCCTCTATACAGTGTTCCAGACAATCAAAATTGCCCCTCGATGTGCCTGCTAACAGTTCACAATTGCAGGGGACCCAGGATTGAGCCATCTGGTAAATAGGGTTTTGCATAGGGATCCCTCTTAAGGTGATCTGAGCCTCCCACACAGTTTGCCTGGAATTCTCCTCCCTTCTTGCCATAATGCTGGGCCAGTTTCCAGAACTCCCCTTGTATTGAAGAATACAATAATTAACAAAAATAGACTATAACTATTGACCCCTGAAACAGTCTCCAAGAGAAGGTCATACATGCTTCTAAATTATGGCATTTTGAGGTTTCTTGTTATTCAAAGTAGGCAAGTAAGTTTAGTTTCTATTAGAGATGCAAAGGAAAGAACAATATTTTGGAAAACCTAGTGTTTGTCAGGACATTAACATGTTTTCTCATTTGACTATTATGACTCTATGGCATACACATCATTATTTCTATTTTATGAATGAGAAAATTGGCTTATGTAAGTAATATTTCCAAAGACACTTGAATGGTAGTGGTAGACTTGAGACTCAAATGAAAGATTCCAGGTCTTTTCATTCTATCACCCAAATAATCTTTTCCTGAACTTCTTATTTCACATCCTAGTTCTAATTCATTCCTTTTTTATCCCCTTTAATAATCTTATATCATTTGCCATGTTGCCATATTTCTTTATTGTTTATCCTTTTAAGAATCTCTTGAATTTCTTCATTTAATTTCCTTTCTGGTCTGTAACGGTTTACACTATCTTCATCTTTCCTTGACCAATACATTAATTTTTTAAATAATTATTTTATTTAACTTTATTTTAATTTGACCAGAGAGGTACAGAATGAGAGAGAGACAGAGAGAGACAGAGAGACAAAGCGAGAAACAAGCCGCCAGGTCTGGGACTTGAACTGCTGTCGGCCATGTGGGAGTCCAGTGCCCTTAACCACCACATCAACTGCCAGGATTCCTTAACCAATGTATGAGCCTCTTAACCGGTCTCAGACTTATTCTCTTTCCCATTATAGTCTGTCCTCCACACACATAACCATTGTAAAAGAAGTAATTAAATTATGTCATTATCTTACTCAAAACCCTACAATAAGCTCGCATCACAACTCAGATAAAATTCTCTTTTCTGACGGCTGAGAAAGTCCTGTGTGATTCAACTCCCAACTTCCTCTCTCACCTGTCTCCTGCTCCCACTCCTCAGGCTCACCTCACTTCAACCCCACTGGTCTTACTGGAGGATCTGGCTTGCCAAGCTCACTTCTGCTTTTGCACTTGCTGCCCCCTAGCCTTCCCGCTAATCTCTTCATGGCTCACTCTGTTTATTTAGGTCCCTGATCACCCATTCCCTCTTGAGAGATGACTACTTTCACTATTTCTAATTATAACTGCCAGCTATTTCCACTCTAATCCCTTACTCTACTTTTCTTTTCTTGATAGACTTATCACCAACTACTTGAAATTATAATAGTTTTGAACATGAATTTATTCTTTTTTATGTCTCTTTCCTATTATTAATATACAGACTCCATGGTAACAAGGATCATTTCTGTTTTGTTTATCACTGTATCCCAGAGCCTAGGACAGGGCCTGGTTGTAATAGGCACTCAGGAAACATTTGTTAGATGAACAAAGATACTTTCACAAATACCTCAGTAATCTTCAAGGCGAGCTTAGCAAATTACTTTTCTGTTCTCTGAATTATTTCTCTTTTTCTCTTATTTAATGCATTTCTTAGTTTACCCTTACTCTAGTGATTTATTATATATTCCTCATGATGTATTTTATATTACTTAAATAAGTTTAATAAGCTTAAATGAATTTAAGCTGCTCAGTCCCAACCTTGAGCCGTGGTTGACTATGTGGGAGGCTGTAAGAGTTAAGCCATCTGCTGGTCCCACCTATATATCTTTTATACAATATTACTGCAGTGTGTATGCTTTAGCTTTTGCCTTATTGACATCCACCATAGTAGCATAAGCCTGATCAATACTCTGTTTTGCCCATAACAACACAGTTCACTTGATACTGCAGGGTAGAAATCAATAGATGCTTTGTTATTTAATGATTAAGTCAATGCCATATTATCAGATACCTACTAGGTACAAGGCAATAGTCTAAGTACTTTTTCAGTATAATTTCTTTTATCCTTAAGAATCTGAAGTCTTTTTAATGTTTCTTTATTCATGCTAAAATTCATGGACCTACACATGAGAATGAGAAGAGGAGAGATATGAGCACTTTCTACAGGGCTTGGTCAAAGCCATAATCCCATTCTTCCAGTCTGCCAGTCTATCATATCCTGTATGTTCATGCACATGCCTGGTGTGTTCCAGGCTGACAGGGCCAGTAATTTGAACTGTGGTCACCATGGAGGACCTGCCTTCTCTTGAGCAACAAGTTACCATTACCCATGAAGTCAGCTCCTAAGGTAAGAATTCTTACTCTCATTTTCCAGATAAAGAAACCGCGGTTGAGAAAGGAGAAGTGACTTGCTTAATTAAGGTCATGTACTTAAGAAAAGGAGAAGTAGGTCTTAAACTGATATTGACTTGAAAACAAATTCTGTTTTTACTAGAGACCATAGCTTTGTGGTAAATATCTATTAATCTATAAATTCACTCATAAAATAGAATAGTTTCCAAACCATACTGAGCTGACTTGTTTACTATGGGAAAAGAAATGTGCTCAGTAGAGTGTATTGTTTTGATTATTACCTCTATGCCATGTGCTTAATGTAAAGAAGGACTGCAAAAGCAACTGGGTCCACTCACAAAGAAGGCATTTAACTATGTAAGCCAAGTGGGCACAAAGGGTGAAGCACGGCTTTGATTTGGTTTTCATTATTTGGGTTCTACGTTGCCTAAGATCTTTTTTTTTTTTTTTGAGAGGTTTTTTTTTTTTTTTTTGCTATAGGGCACGTGCACTCGCCAGACAGACAGAGAGAGACATAGAGACAGAAAGTGAAAAATCACCCCCCAGAGGGGATGGTCACGCCGCAATCCCTTCTCCTCCATTCTCCTCTCGGGATCTTGGGCATGCATGCACACGCACCCGGTGTGAGTTTTAAGCCACCGGGTCCGGGACGCGAACCACGGTCGACTACGTGGGAGTCCAGCGACATAGCCATTACACTAACTGCTGGTTCCCATGCTACCTAAGACCTAAGACAAACTGTGCTGCTTTCCCTTTTCCTTCCCATGACCATTTCCCTTAAGTGGGCCTGAGTGCTAAGGAAGTGTAGCTCTAATAAGAACTAGAAAACTCAGGACCAGTGGATGGCATAATGGTTATGTTGCTGGACTCCCATGTAGTCGACTGTGGTTCGAATCCCAGACCTGGTGGCTTAAACATAATACTGTGCTGTGTACGTGCCCAGAATCTCAAGAGGAGAACAGAGAAGGGATTGCATCATGGCTGGCCATCCCACTCGGTGGGTGATTTTTGGCCTTCTGTCTCTCTGTCTCCGGGGTGAACACATGTGCCCTATAGCAAAAATCTCTCTTTAAAAAGAAAAATTAGGGACCAGCAGTTAGCATAATGGCTATGTCGCTGAACTCCCATGTAGCTGACTGTGGTTCGAATCCCAGACCTGGTGGCTTAAACATAATACTGTGCTGTGTACGTGCCCAGAATCTCAAGAGGAGAACAGAGAAGGGATTGCATCATGGCTGGCCATCCCCCCTGTGGGGTGATTTCCTGCTTTCTGTCTCTCTGTCTCTCTCTGTCTGTCTGGTGAATGCATGTGCCCTACAGCAAAAACCTCTCAAAAAAGAAAAAAGAAAAATGAAAAACTCAATGTAAGTATCTAAGAGGAAAGAGAAGCATACCTAGGTAACCACATTTTGACTCTCCACAGTTGGCCAACCTACGTTATGTCCCTGACTTCTTTGCAAGCACAATGTTGTACAGGATGCCTAGCAAAACCAAAGATGCAAACCCCTGCTTAGGAGGCACATAAGATCAGCAAGCAGCACACAGTAGGTAGTTAGCGATTTGGAAGTTTGTGATTTCATGAGCTCTTTATGTTTACTGTACTTTGTTATTCAAGCTGAACTTCCTGAATGCTGTTATACATCAGTGGTTTCTGAGATTTAATATGCTTAAGACTCAGCAAGGCATCCTATAAAAAAGCAGATTCTAGGGTCCTAGTTGCCAGAGATGCTAATTTGGCACGCTTTAGGTGGAGCGTGAGAACCTGAGTCTTAAACAAGTATCTCCAGATGATGCGGATAACAAAACCCTTGTAGAAATCAGTTTAAATAACTTTTCCCCCTCAAATATTTTTAATTCCGAAATTGTGTTTTATACTTATAAATAATATATTATTTCCCACATGAGCCAGGAAGACAATTGAATATGTGGTTTTGTTAATATTAGAGACTCCAATCCAAAACTAATTAGCCAAGAGATTCCTCTTGTAATGGTTTATTCAAACCCTTTTCCTCCCTGTTTCTTCTTCTTTTAGCCTTCCAGGGCTTTTAATGCACAGTCAATCTTTTAAATTAGACACTGGCCAACTGTTAGCTCACAATCTATATTGCTAAGTACTAAAAGCTGGCCCAGAATTCTGGCAAGAAAGATGAGCTGTGAACAGTGAGGCTTGACATCAAAATGGTGTGAAGTGCTTAGATCACCTTGCAGGGAATCTTGGCACTGATGCTAATACTTATTTCCCAGAAGGTCCCTCTAGTGTCACACAGTGGGGAAACCATTAGCAGACATACTGTGGGAGTATTTTGATGGCTGCAATACATGTATGCTATATCTTCTGAGGATTTTTTTATTATTTTCATTACACTAACTTCTTTTTTTTTTTGGAGAGGTTTTGCGCTCGCCAGACAGACAGACAGAGACAGAGAGACAGAAAGCAAGAAATCACCCCCGAGGGGGGATGGCCACACCGCAATCCCTTCTCCTCCGTTCTCCTCTTGGAATCTTGGGCACACACGCACATGTGCCCGGTGTGAGTTTAAGCCACCGGGTCCAGGACGCGAACTGCGGTTGACTACATGGGAGTCCAGTGACATAGCCATTACGCTAACTGCTGGTCCCTTACACTAACTTCTCTAAATAATCATTGAAAAGCTATACTAGACTCTAGAAGAAGATATATATCACAGTTCTTACTCTATATACCCCACAAGGGAAGAATAGTAGCAGACCCATATGTTATTAATATGATTGAATAAAAAGCAATAGACCTGGGTATGAGGAAAGTGCTCAGAGCTGGGAGATTGTGAAGAACAGAGAGGATGAGAGCTGAACAAAGCCCAAGAGTATAAGTAGCCTTTCACCAGGCAGAGAATGGAGCAAAGGCCTTTTTATACAGAAGACCACCTTAGGAAAAAAGGATAATAGCAACTAACATTTTGTGAATGTATTTTCTCAGCATTGTCACAGACGCTTATTGTGTTTTATCACATTCAATTCTCAAGAACTCAATGTAATGGGCACTGTTACTCTCCTCACTATGTAAATGAGGGGACCCAGCTGTGTGCATAATTGTGGGATACTCTTGGGTAACAAGAACCGGTCAGGCAGTGGCAAATGCCTTGGTATGCCCTGAGTCAACAGAGGAGGTGTCAAAGGTAGGATGGGGTCAAATGATAAAGTGCCTTCATTAGATGGTCCTAAGTGCTTTCATTAAATGAAGGATTTGGTTTTGTTTTTCAAATTAGTATTTTTTTTATCACAAAAATAATACCCATGTATGATTTAAAAATCAACAAAAAACATGCAATAAAAAGCCATTCCATGCTTTCTCTTCCAGGAAGCAGCTAAAATCACTAACATCTCAAGAGTCTTTGCAGACATATTCTACATGTAAGCAATGCCGTCTTCATTTTCTGTTGCGTACACAGGAGTGCACAGTACAAATCTTGCTTTGTATCTGAAGATTGTTCCATATCAGCACATTGGGCACATTTAGATCTCTCCTTCTTTTCCACAGCTCCATGTTCTCCAATTATGTGGTTGAACCATGTTTATTTAACCAGTCCACTAATGATAGACATTAAATGTGTTGCCAGTCAATAAACAATGTTGATTTAAATTTTCTTGTCTTTGAAAACATGGGTGGATATTAGTTACAGTAGAAACGTCTTGAGAAGGAGTTTCTGCCTTTAGAAAGGAATTTAAACAGGAATAGCACGAACAAGTTGGCTTTTCTGAGCTTGCAGTGTAGCAGCTGTGTGAAGGACGGAATGGAGAGAGAAACAATTAGAGGCTGGAGTCTGGTCAAGGGTCTCTTGATTTCTTCAGAAGAGAGATGGTGAGAGCTGCTGGAAGCACTACTGATGGTTTTGGGGTTAAAATACTGATTTGAAGGGGACTAGTAGATGGTGTAGTAGTTACATCACTGAACTCCCATGTGACTGACCACAGTTCAAGTCCTGGGTCCAGTAGCTTCAAACTCACGCTGGGCATGTATGTGTATATGCCTATGACCCTGGGAGGAGAATGAAGGAGAAGGGATTGTGGCATGGCTATCAACCCTGGGAGGTGATTTCTCACTTTCCCTCTCACTGTCTATCTGTCTCTCTCTTCACCAAGTTGACATGCCCTAACACAAAAACCTCTCAAAACAAAAACGAAAACAAAAGTGATTACAAGAACAGTCCATGGAGAGCCTCAACTGAGACGGTTTGTATCATCTTCCTGGCCACTCTTGTTTTTTCTCCCATGCTTTTCTGTTTTTCATTAAGTTCCTTTGGGCAGATATCTAGATCCTGTGATCAGAAAGTACATGTAAGGCCTTCAAAAAATTTATGAAATATGTGTGCTCTGACTAAACTATGCATGGACTTCAAAACATTTTTTGCACCAAAATAAAGTCATATGTTAATTCCATTTTTCTTTAGACATTTGAAGTACCCTCATAGGTGCTGACATTATCTCCTTCTTCTTTGAGTGGAAGGTTATACTTTTAGGGTTTTGAAATGAGTACCCAAAGTGAAGGTAAAGAATCTATAAGCAGTGGGGGAAGGAGAAAACTCTTTTTAAAAATAGTTCCAAAGTGCAGATCAGGTGTGTTCCCAATTCTACCAGGGGTTGCTGGATGGGGCTGTGTCTCTATATATTGTTTATTACCATTTTCCTTTTTCTTTTCTCATACCAATAAAAGCAAACTTGTTATCCTTTCCATTCGGGGTAACTACAGTACCCTCATTAAGCCCCATGATTTCTTTCATTCATTGTCTAGTCATAATCTTAATTACCCCTGCTTAAAAAAGCTTAACCTACTTAAAGGAGAAATAACAAACTAATCCTAGTTTGACAACACATGTGCATTGCATCTGGCATTAGGAGCATCTCTCACTGCCTGGCCTCCAAGGGGGAAAGGCAGAGAAAAAGAGAAGGCTTGCAGAAACAGTTCTCTTTTCTCTTTTTCATGCAGAAGGACAGCTTTGAGAATGGACCCACTCACTCTAAGCCTGAGCTCCAGAGAACTCCGCATATGCCCTTGAGCTGTCTAGCCTTACGTAATACAGCAGAAGCAGAATTTATCTTGGTGTGGTTGCAAGTCAATTAGAATTTGAGAACATAATACTGAAAGCTGGAGAGGACTGGCTGCTACTCACACACTGTGCCCTTCTGCCAGGCTGCGCTCGCTTCGGATATGCCTGCCTCAGACATGCCTGGCACATTTCTTTAAGGCAGAATTTCTGAAGTGGAATAGATTTCAGGTGTGGCAAAATAATGACCCTCTCAACTCACAGGTGGCAAGGAAGGATACAAAGGGGCCTCAAGCTGCCTTTTCTAAGGAACTCAAGTCATCTTTTTATTTTCATGTTTTTTGAATTATTTATTATTGTTACATTTGCTATATGGCATGTGCACTCACAGGAGAGAGAGAGAGAGAATGAGAAAGAGAAAGAGAAAGAGAAAGTGAGAAAGCAAGCCGCCAGGTCTGGGACTCAAACCACAGTTGATCATGTGGGAGTCCAGTGCCTTAACTACTATGCCACCTGTTGGCCTCCCCAAGTCATCTTCTTTTCTGTAATGTAATACTCTTCTATGCATACAAAATAGGAAATGGGGGCGGGGGGACACTAAAAACTGCAATCTTAGAATCTAAGAGTCCCAAATTCTTGGAGAGAAACTTCTCATTTTCCAAGGTGTGTGTGCATGCGCGGGTGCAGGGAATCTAGCATAGTAGCTTACAGTGCGTGGTTTGGAGTCCTGCAGAGTTGGTTTGAAACTCAATTTTACTACTTTTTCATTGTGTGACCTTGAGTAGGTTTCCTAGTTCCTCTGAACCTTAGTTTCCTGGGGGATAAATACCCACCTTTCAGGGTCATGACCTTAGACAAGTTACTTAAACTTTTTGTTCTTCAGCTTCCTCATCTGTAAAATGGGATAATACTACCTACCTCATAATTTTTACAGTAAGAATTCATATGTTAACTCATATATCAATATCTAAGTCTATGGGGCTGGCTCTGTGGCCTGATGGTTAAGGCATCCAGATCCCACAAAGCTAATATGTAGTTTGAGTCCTGGACCTAGAAGTTTGAGAAATACACCAGGCATGTATGCATGCATTCTAAAAATCTTGAGGAAGAGATGGAAAAGAGATTGTGGCATGTCCATTCCCCCTAGAGGAGGGTCCTTTCTTCTGTCTTTCTGCTTGTCACTGGCAAACCCACATGCCCACCAGCACAGTGTCCTCAAATATAAAAGTGTTAGTTACCATCATCAATCACCAATATCATCTCACCGAAGTGTTTATCACAGGGTCTCATATATCTGATAACTATCACCACTGTCATCCTCATATTTAAAGTTTGCTCTGGGGAAGAAAACAGAATGTGAGGAGCAGTTGCTGAGAGTATAGGAGGTTAGACGCTCATCTGAGAGAGTATAAAAAATATGATACAAACTATCCCAAGCAGCAGAGAGGGTGTGCTCACTATAGAGTTCTTATCTAATTAGAGATCTCCCCCCTTTTTTTTTTTTTGAGAAGTTTTTGCTATAGAGTGCATGTGCTCTCCAGAAAGAGAGAGAGACAGAGAAACAGAAAGTGAGAAATCACCCCTCGTTGGGGATAGCCACACCTTCTCCTCCATTCTCCTCTTGGGATCCTGGACACTTACGCACATGCGCCCAGCGTGAGTTTAAGCCACCAGGTCCAGGATGCAAACCACGGTCGACTACATGGGAGTCCAGCAATATAGCCGCTACGCCAACTGGTCCCGAGATCTCTCTTCTTTCTCCCTTACCTCCAGCCTCCCTTTTCCCTCTTCTTGCTCTTATTAAAGCACTTATCCACCAATTCTGCCAAAAAGAAGATGGGACTATTTGCCTTCTTTGGAGTTCTTGCATGCCCACTACTAAATTGAAAAACTACCACGGAGGAAGTCAGGGCCCTGGGATCATCTGCTTCCTCCAGCTCTGCTGGTTTCCACTCTAGTGGCTGAAGGAAGCAACGCTTGATGGAATGTGTATGAGTCAGAAAAGGCTGAGCTGGGCTAAGGTGTTAGAAGAAACAAAAGAAAAACTGACAAATGGAGCTTTCAGAGGGGAAAATAAAGCTAACATGAGTGGGTCAAGGGGACACCTCATGGGTCCAATATTGTGCAAGGGACGTGGTGAAAAGTCCTCAGACGGAATTCCCTGCTATTTGACAGCCTATAACAAGGGTCCATCTGCCCCCTCTCTAGGAACAGCAAAGTCAATCCTGCAAGCAGAATAAAAAAAGCCTCATCCTTTTTCTCTCTTTTCCCCCAGTGCATTATCCCAACAGGTAGATATTGGGAGGTGGGTGCAATTTAGAACTTGAATACTCCATTCAGCACAGCAGCCCCGTACAGGGCTGGGATAACTAACTGGAGCCAGAAAGACCCGAGTCAAAATCTCATCTCTTCTTCACAACTAAATGACCATACTCAAGTTATTAACCTCCCTACTTCTTGGGGCCCCCATTTGACAGATGGAGTTAAAAGAAACTGCACACATGGCATTGTGCCTGAGTGAGTTCGTATATGGAAAGAACTTGCCACAGTGGGGCATGACAGTTGCTTAGCAAATGGTCGCTGTTGTTATTCTATTGTTACTCTATTAAGTTCACATACCCTCTCGAGTGGGTCTGCCCACGGCCACCACTAAGATTCAGTCCTTTTCCTTTTCTACTCGTCTGCTGGCAGCATCCTGCTGGCTTTTCTTGACCCTATTTTTCCTTAAGTCTGCAAGTGATCGTGCTTTCGGTCTGGATTTTACTTATATACAAGTGCTTCCTCTTTATGATGTTCCCTGGACTCTGTGATATTCCTTGAGCCACCCTCCTTGATCAGCAGTGAGAGTAAGAATTCACAGTCTCAGATCCTTGTCTCCCGCTCTGATCCCTGCAAAGTCTTTTCCTGCCACATCCAATATAACTGAGGAATCTTATAAACTACAGATGCATTCATGGGGCACTTGCTTGGGGCGGGAAAAGAAAAACGATTCCTCCCCATGGAATGATCTCTGGGAGGGAAGGTGAAAGGGGGGCTGGGTTACACAACTAGGAAAAATGCAGTGAAATCTTGCCGTTGATAGGCTCCTATTGGCAGTTTATTTTGATTTCTGGTTTTAATACCGCTGTGCAAAGTCAGCTACTGACAGTTTCAGTTGCTGTTTGTTGATGCAGGAGAATCATAAACCCAACCAAGTTTCCCCCAAACCTTCTCCTTGGGATTATTTCGAAGAAAAATAAAGAAAAAATGTCATTGGTGTCTTCCTCTTCTGAAACTTTTATAGCTTTCCCAATTATCATTCTGGAAAGAGCTCTGACTCAGAATTCCATAAGAAAACCCCAATGTAACATATAAAAATAATCTCCTGTAAGCCAACAGGAGGGAAGACATTAGATGCTACAAACAGAAATGCTGTCTTAAAGTGACTGAGGCTTCAATAGGAACACTACCTTCTTGGTGGTTGTAAACACAGTATCGCCACACGTCAAAATGGAAAATGGGGCTTATCCTCTTAATGCTCACGTAAAGAAGAAACTGGGATTTAGTGAACGTACTCCCAGGATCCTAAGCCTTACAAAGCATCAGATTTAGAAAGGGAAAAAAGAAGAGCTAGCAGGTAGTGTGGAGGTTAAGACACTGGTTCTCACCTGACTGTATGGTTCGAGTCCCAGACCTGGTGACTTGAAAATCAGGCCAGGTGCATGTACATGTGTTTCCAAAACCCCAGGAGGAGACTGGAGGTGAAAGGATTGCAGCTTGGCCCATCTCCTCCTGAAGCTGTGTGTGTGTGTGTGTGTGTGTGTGTGTGTGTGTGTGTGTTGGCGGGAGTGGTTTCTCATTTTTCCTCTCTCTTTCTCTCTGGTGAGCACATGTACCCTATAACAGAAACTAAACAAAAGGGGGAGAAAAAAAGGAGGAAGTGTTTAGAGTCAGGGTGAGAACCCTGTCTTTGAAGGCTGGTTAAATGAATGCCTGGGAGATACTCTAAGTCTGTGCGTCTCACACACCTCTTTACTCCTCAACGGTTCCAAGTGATATTATCTAAGAGTGTACTCAAATGACTTATTTATACCTCTCTTTTCGACCCCCTCCTTGGTGATTTTCTCTCTCTTTCTTCCAGTATCTAATAAGTTTTTGTCACTAAATTCAATTCCTGACATTATCTAGTTATTAAAAGGTCTATATAGTTCAATGTGCTCCAGACATGCCTAAAAATCATAACTAAATTCACATTTATTGTGTTGCAGAATGGCATAAAGGCTTATATCTCCTACTCTCCTACATCAAGCATAGAATAATGCAATGCAAACAGATGAAAAAATCCTGTTCTGACAGAGACAATTTCCTATTTGATTTAAGCACTTTCTTCATATGATTAAGCTAAGGACTATCTTTTTTTTTATTTTAAAATTTATTTTATTTTATTTATTTATTTTTGCTTTCCCTCCTCTAACAGGGTACAAATTTTTACGGAGCATCTTGTGCCAGGAACTCTTCCAGGTGCCAGGGATATAGTACTGAAAAACCAAGTGTATGTTCTCATGGAATTAAGTAGGCATGTAATAATACCAATGAATATATTACAGAATGCCAGTGAAGGTAAGTGATGAAGAAAAATGGTGCAGGCTATTAGTATTGTTTGGAAAGGAAACTGTTTCTTAGGAAGAGAGAAAATAAATAGTAAAATGTTAAAATTTCCGGTATCCTTCATTCTGAGCAGCTTTCCCCAAATCAAATGTCTTGCCACTCTCAAATGTCAGCAGGTGCTCAGCAGAAGTAAACACATGGGTCATCTACAGAGACATAAACATAAGCCACAAAGATGGGGCCATGGCTCACTCAGTACAGTTTTGACTAAGAATGACCACCCTGTGCACATGAACACGTATCTCAGAGATGGGCATGGGAAGAAATAAGCATGTGGTGTTGAGCTTAAAATATTGGATTTAATCATTAGACTTGGTTTTAGATCTCTATGTTTTAAAATTATGGTTGAAAAGAAATATATAACATAAGTTTACACTCTTAATTTTCAAGTGTACTTTACAGGATTGCTAGCTATATGCTCAATGTTGTACAACATACCTCTTGAATTTTTTCATCTTGCGTGACTGGAAGTCTATACCCATTGAACAACGACTCCCTGTTCCCTCCTCCCCATACCAGCTACCACTCTGCTCTCTGTTTGTAGACATTTGGTTACTTGAACCACTTCCTCTAAATGAAATCATGCATTATTTGTCCTTTGGTGACTGGTGTCCTTTCTTAATATCCTCTAGGTAGTTATAGCAAATGATAGGGATTTCCTCCTTTTTAAGGCTGAATAATGTTTCATTATATACATAAACTACATTTTGTTAATCTCCTCACCTGTCAGTGGACGTTCATGTTGCTTCCACATCTTGGTTATCGTGAATAGTGCTGCCATGAACATATGCATACCAGTATCTTGAGGTTATACTTTCAATTCTTTCAGATACCAGTTCAGTTATTCTTGAACCATTATATGGTTCAACACATGACTCACTTTCTTTGTAATCTGCAATGGTTCCCTAGTACCACCAGCTCTCATGCACCAAGAACTTGCTATCTTTTGGTCTCTTGGGATATAAAGGAAGTATCTACTATGTGCTGGCACTCCTTTAAGCTAAGGATGTAGATACTATTATTCTCACTCCCAATTTCAGGGATAATGCTGAGTTAACTTAGTTAACTAGAAAAAAAAGAGAATGGGATTTGGTCACAGGCAGTCTGGCTCCAGAGCCTGTGCCTGTAACCAGCACACTGAATGGTCTCTCTGCCTTCCAGGAATTCAGGTTATGGAGTGATGGGGCTGACAGGGAAATGACGATGTTCAACAGTGCAGGGAGCGCTGTGGTGCAGATCCTCACACTGTTCTCTTATTGAACATGTAGGAAGAAGCACTGAACTCTATGAAATTGGGCAAGACTTTTCTAGAAGCAGAGAGTTTGGAGTGGAATCCTGACATATCAGTGAGAGAACAACATGAAGAATAGAATATTCCAGAGGATGTAATGACATCTAAAGCTCCTACCAGGTAAAATAAAATCCATGGTTTTACACACTTGCTGTGCTCATACCTGCCCTTAATACCTGCTACTCAAGTGCTCTCTGTATGCTTGACCCTATTGTAAGTATTATATGTATTATCTTTTTTTTTTTTTTTGGAGAGGTTTTCGCTATAGGGCGCATGCGCTCGCCAGCCAGACAGAGAGAGACACAGAGACAGAAAGCGAGAAATCACCCCCCAGGGGGGATGGCCATACTGCAATCCCTTCTCCTCCATTCTCCTCTTGGGATCTTGGGCACGCATACGCACACGCCCGGTGTGAGTTTTAAGCCACCGGGTCTGGGACGTGAACCACGGTCGACTACATGGGAGGGAGTCCAGCGACATAGCCATTATGCTAACTGCTGGTCCCATATATGTATTATCTTACCAATCCCTAATAAGGCCCTTGAGTGCAGGTATGATTCTCATTTTACAGATGAGGAAACTGAGGTTCAGAAAGGTTAAGTTTGTTCCCCAAGAATACATGGCCAAAATCCAAGTTCAGTTTATAAGTCTCTGAAGCCAGTGTTCCTATTACTCTGCGAAGCATAAAGGATGATGCAGAAGCCAGACTCTCCATCCTCAAAAAAACCCCAGGGAGGCCATTGCCCAGGTAAAGGTGTGGTATGAGCTGGTACACTTTGGCCCACTGACTGATAAACCTGAGCAGAGGACACAGCAGAAAAGGAAAGGTTAAAGAAAGGGGCAAAGTAGCAAGATTGTTCTTTAAAAAGAAGAAAGCTGGGCCTCCTCCTCCCCTGCCTGGCAATGCAGTCCTTTGGTGGCAGGGGTATTCGGTTGCTTTGCAGCCACTGTTCTCCTGGTCTAAGGTTGCAGCACAAGGCTCTGTTCACCTGACACTATTGAAAAGCAGAGAGAATGAAACAGTGGCTTATCACAAGGCACCGGAGGTCTCTGTTTCTGGCCGGGTTCTGCAGTGGACTTGGCATTCAGAAAGCACTTGTAGATGGATTGCCAAAATGCCAGCTTAAAAAAAAAAAAAAAAAAAGCCAAGGTAGAGTCAGATTTTCTCTCCATCTACCTTCCCTTCCCCAAGGTAGTAATCGCATCACAGGAAACCTGAACTCACTTGTTTTTTTGCTGCCTGCTCCTATTTGCCTGGAAAATATGACATTTGCTGGCAAGGACTCAGGGAGGAGCTGTATCCTGATTTATTGCTCTTTCCTGGAGAAGTTTTTACTTCTGAGAATCCTATTGTGTCAGAATTGGGATGGGATTTGAGTCTTGCTCTTCAGGGATTGAGTCTTTGTAATGACATTAATAAAAGGCCCCGCAAAGAACTATGATGTGGCAACTTATTATGGAGACTAGAAGAGGGACAGTTCACCCAATGGCTTTGCTGTTCCTGTGGACCTCTCGGTATGATCCTGCGGCATAATGATGAGTGAGCTCAGAGGGTCCTGGCTGGCTCAGAGGTTCTGCCCTGTGCTCTGTGTTACACATACCCTTTCCTACCCTCCATGCAGACATAACAGCGAGGTGCCCTTGACACTGGGAACAGAGGATGAAGTGGATTTCCCCCTCAATGACCAGCATTCTTGTTGTGAATGCCCATCCTGTTGCCCAGTGAATGGATGCTAAATGGAAACGCTGGGATTTGGAGGAACAGGGTGGGTAACAGGAGAGGGTGAGAAGGAGAGTGGAGATCTGCAAAGGGGAAGAGAAAGCCGTATCCACCTCCTTTGTTCTCTCTAACCCAGAATCCTTTGTGATCCTGGCTTGAGGAATCCAATATGCCCAATACATTTACAGGAGGCAGATCTTTCTCTGTGCAAAGATGGTTGTGGTGTACATTCAGTAGAGCTTAAATATTTTTTTTACTTTGGTGTTCCAAGAAGAACCTGAACCCAATGACATTTTCTCCTTTGTCAAGGTCACATTATTCATCAGTCACCCCGGGAAGATTTTTTTTTCTTAGCTACTCCAAAGATTTGAAGAAAGTTTTTTCTCCCCCATCATATCTTGGGGATTAAAAATGTATTTTGGTAAGCAAGAAGGAAATAACTTTTTAAATAAATATATAGGAAGATGACATAGGAAATACTTTGATTTAAATTGTGAAAATAGGGTCCAGCAGGTGGCATAGTGATTCAGGTGCTGAATTCCCATGTGGTCGACTACGGTTTGAGGGTCAGACCTGAAGGTTTTTGAAACACACTGGGCTTGTGTGCATGCATGCCCAAAGTACCGAGAGTAGAATGGAGGAGAAGGGATTGCGGTCTGTCCATCCTCCTGGGGGGAGAGGGGGTGGTTTTCCCTTTCTGTCTTTCTTTCTCTCTGGTAAGCACATGTACCCTATAGCAAAAATATCTAAAAATTAATTAATTAATTAACTGTGAAAATAAGACAATTGCTCTTAAATGGTAAAATGGGAACTTGTTAGAATTCAGGACCATGATTTCAGAATATATGGGACAATTTTATACGTTCTTATGGGAGTTGGACTGAACTTCTGAACTGTAATTTAGCCGTTGTAATTGAGATCATTTTTCAAGCTCTTACTAAATAGGGAGTCAGAATAGTGTGATACACGCTTGTACCTAATACTTCCAGAGTGGGAAAAAGTGATGAAGATGCTTCCAGTTGTATAAAAGAAAGAGCATTTGGAACAGACCAAATCAATTATGAAAGTTTGCTCCATGTTGCTCGTCATAATGCTTGAGCTGGAGAAGGCAGCTTTGGCTTTAATATGTTGAGACGTAGAGGAACATCAAGTAGACTCAGAAACCTAGTGGATCCCTAGACGGCAAAGCATGCTTGGAAGAGTTCCTGGTAAAAAAAACACACTGTTTACAGTGAGGCAGGAGGATCTCAACACAGGGGACTCTGACTAAAACACCACTCATAAACACACACACACACACACACACAGACACACATATGACTGCACAAACGCCAAAACATTTTTGCAAAAGGAAAAGTAAGTCTGAGACCTGTACTGGGTTGATCACTGATGATTTGGCAGTGAAAAAACAAGTCCCTACTCCACAGTATTTCCGTTCTCGCTCTATGATGCTAGTAAAGAGAATTTGATGAGAATTATTCCACAGTGATGCATTTTGCTGAGAAAATATTTTTATTTGAAATGAATGTATTGAATCAATTTAATTACTGATCAATTCTACTGAGTACAATAAAACCATTTCTAATGTTCTCATATTTACTCTAAAGTTTCCCGTTTTTGTTGAAATCTTTTGTGAAAACTTTGTAATGAAATTTGATTTTTAAGGGTTTTTTTTTTTGTTTATTTGTTTACGTCTACTATTACCAAATATAGCTTGTTGCATTTGTAAATTTGATCCCCTCTCCCTTTGACCCATATGTTTACTAAACCTAACTCCTAGGTCAAATGAAGTTGTCACAGTTTAGCTGTTGCCAACCTTATTTTAAGTTGATTGATTCTAACATTTGTTACAACTAGGATAAAGGATGGTTAGTTTGTATTTATGTCCTAGCTAATTCTTGACACAGTGCAGGATGGCCCTGAGGTCAAGAATTAATCTCTCATGCTGCAACACAATTCTTCAGATCACTTAGCATACTCTGTTCACCCTGACCACAGAACAGAGTACTCACAGGACCTGTTTCATCTCTAACTTTATCACTTCCATGACACTTCAGGCATTGTAAATTTCAGCCCAATGGACTTCCCAAAGAATCTTTCTAAAATATCTTGTTCTTTCCCAGCTTATTGATGTTTTACTTATGTAAATTTTATCAGTCTTGTTATTTTCTTTCTTCTCTCTCTTTTCTTTTATATCCAATCACTGTATATTTTTATAGCATACAAAATAATTTTTTCCATCATGAATACACTGTATATTAGTCCATTTACAGGTATTACTATAAACATTATCAACAAATAATTTTCCATTTTTGTGTCCATTAAATATTTTGCATTTTGGGACCAGCAGTTAGCATAATGGCTATATCGCTGAACCACCCCCACCCCCACCCCATGTAGTCAACCTTAGTCAACAGTGGTTCGAGTCCCAGACCCGGTGGCTTGAACTCATTCCAGGCACGTGTGTGTGCATGTCCAAGATCCCGAGAGGAGAATGGAGGAGAAGGGGTTGCAGTGTGGCTATCCTCCCCAGGGGGAGGGTGATTTCTCACTTTCTGTCTCTCTGTCTCTGTCTTTCTGGCAAGCACACACACCCTATAGCAAAAACCTCTCCAAAAAAAAAAGGAAAAAACCTCTCTAAAAAAATATTTGCATTTTTCCCCTCTTGATTCTATCCTTCTGCCCCCCCCTCATTTCTCACTCTCCTCCCTCATTGTCTCTAGTATCCATAACTGCTCACCTTGCTTTTATACCTTCTAATCTTTCAGTTTCTGTCATAGAGTACAGATATTCGGTATATACTAAGTGGGAACATGCAATGCCTCTCTCTCATAGCCTGGCTTACTTTGGTTAGTTGAATCTTTCATATTTGTTCACTTTCTATCAAATGCGAGGGTCTCATTATTTCTTATGACTGAGTAGTACTACGTAGTTTATATGTGCCACTTTTTCCATACATTTATCTCTTCTTGGACATTTGAATTGATTCCATGTCCTAGCAATCATGAATAATGCTGCAATAAACATGGATGTGCAAGTGTTTTTCCGACTAAATGTTATTCCTATCCTTTGGGTAGATATTTTTTTTTTTTTTGGAGAGGTATTTGCTTGAGGGTGCATACACTCACCAGACAGAGAGAGACAGAGAGACAGAAAGCAGGAAATCATCCCCCAGGGGAGATGGTCACGCCACAATCCCTTCTCCTCCACTCTCCTCTCGGTATCTTGGGCACGCACACACACGCGCCTGGCGTGAGTTTAAGCCACTGGGTCCGGGACTCGAACCGCGATTTACTACGTGGGAGTCCAGCAGCATAGCCATTACGCTAACTGCTGGTCCCTTCTTTGGGTAGATATTGAGGAGTGGAATTGCTGGATCGTATGGTGGCTCTATTTGTAGGTCTTTGAGGAACTTCCATATTATCCTCCGTGATGGCTGTACTAATTTACATTCCCAACAACAGTGTAGGAGAGTTCTCTTTCACAGAAACCTCACCAGCATTTATAATTTTTAAAAAATCTTAGCAATTCTTACTGGAGTTAAGTGGTATCTCATTGTAGTTTTGATTTGCATCTACTACATGGGAGTCCAGCAGCATAGCCATTACGCTAACTGCTGGTCCCCTAAAATTATTTTTTAAAAATTACGTTGTTAGCTAGCTCTGTGGCCTGTTGGATAATGCAGCCAGATCCCACCTGGCAGATGACATGATTAGACTTGGGTTAGTCATCCACCTGGTGACTTGAGAAATATGCCAAGTATGTGCATGTGCCCCAAATCAATCCCAATAAGGAGGAGAATAGGAGGAGAAGGGATTTGTGGTATGACCATGCCACATGGGAGATGCTTTCTCCTCCCTCCCCACATGTACATATAAACCTCTAGCAAAAAAAAAAAATAAATAAAAATCAAGTTGCACTCTTCTTTCAACCCCATCTCAGTGGACTGGAGGAAGGATCAGTCTTATTCCAACGCTCTCAATTCATCAGTTTTCCCTGCTCACTGCTGAAAAGTCTTTGTCCCAGCAAGACTATTTCTTTCAGTTTCTGCAACTATGCTCCACTGGTACCACTCTTGGGGTATGAAAAGCTTAGATGCTGGGGCTTTCACAGGCCTAGATTTCTTGGTAAATTATACAACCACCCTCTCTGTTTTCACGCCAAGTCCTTGGGTTACTCTCCTGAGATGGATCTGCATCTCTACTTCTTTCACTTTCCATAGACAACACATCTACTTTTTTTCTACCCTTTTAGAATATTTAATGTAAACTCTCCAATAGTTTTTTCCCCCAAAAATTGAGAAGCCAATTTCTTCAGGCAGCTCTGCCTTCTCAGTAAAATTCTTTGTGTCAAAGAAATACTAAGGATTATCTACCTGCTTGGAACTGAAAGGGAAGGGAAAAAATGTAAGGAATCAAAATGTATACAGGCCCAGCTGTGGTGATGCAGTGACACTGAAAGCCAAGTGAAATGACTCCTGATTCCAATCCTGTGTTTATCTAAACACTTCAGGAATACCCATGGTGCTAGATGGCTTCAGGTTGCGGAGTGATTTTTCAAGGGTTTTTTTTTCTCTCTCTCTCTTCTCTCTCTTTCTAAAGGGATGAATAAATTTTTTTAAAAAGTGTTAATGTTTGGGAGAAAAAAATCCTTTAATCAACAAATGTCTGATAGATTGACCTGAGATATGAGCATGTACAAAAATGAAAGGCAAATCTGAATTAAAATTGTGGTTCAGCTATCCAATAGGCTTGACTCAGAGTCAGACCAGACAACTCTAAGCAAATGAAATGGGAAATAAATACTGGCAGGTTTTCCTGGGAATTTATTATCTAGCAATACCTAGAAATGTCATCAATAATTCTTTAAAAATGAAAAATAAAACTAAGATTGGAAGCATCAGGAAGGTTTGGTAGAGGGTGGAGTTGATTGAGACCTAGGGGTGGACACTGGCTTTCGGTAAGACAAATTGCACCCAGGTAGGGCCTCTGCTCTGAAGGAACAGGACATTGGTTCAGACATCACAATATGGTGTTCAACAAGGAAAATCTAACCCCTAGACAGGAATTGAAAGATTAATGCTGTTCGGAAGCAAGGCTGATTTCATGCTGGATTGTGAGTCACTGAGCTACTTGACTATGGTTTCAGAATTTCTCCTCTAATAGAAGGAAGGAAGATTGGTCCCCAAGCTGGAGGTGGTGCTAACGTCCAGCCTACAACAGAAATCTGAGTTGCCCCAGGGATAGGGAGTGGAGGACTGGGGGAAGGAGTGGAGAGTGAGTCAGATGGACCATTAAACCAAACTTTAGATGTACAGTGTTTGAAAAGGACACGGGCATTGAAATTAGTCTTCACACACTTCTCTACACATGGATACCGTCAGCACTTAACTTTGAACATGTTGACCAAAATAAAAATGGCCTGCTTTTTCACAATCACTACTTATATTTCCTTCTCTAAAGCTCAACTGCCACAACCCAAGGTAGAGAATGTTTCATCTGTTGAAAAATATAGTGATGATATTGTTCTGATGATGACTGTTAGTGAAGTCTCAAGAATGGATAGCACATTTTCTGGGCGGATCAGAGAGCATATCATGGACGATTGCCAGTTAGTGAACCATTAGTCAGGAAACACTGTGTTAGGATAACTCTAAGACCTTCAGTTGGGCAACAACCATCATTGCTGCAGTGAAAGCACTCGAATGTTATTCAGTGATTATATAAGCAAGTAGATCCAATCTCTTTCCGTTTTAATCTATACCATATTCTGCAACCATAGCAGACTTTCTTAAATGGTTAGTTAAGTACATTCTTTCCCTTGCTGCACAGCTTACAGCAGATCCCTGATATGCTCCATGTCAAGTCCAAAGTCTTCTTGTCAAGAAGCTCCACACAACTTGAATTCATGCCATCAGCTCAGTCTTCTCATTGCTCCCAGTCACAGTCTCCACTTTAATGTGTTCTCCTAGTATGTCAAGTTAATCATTCAAGCCACCTTTCATTTCTATTCATGCCTGAGAAAAAAACTTCCTGTCTTCTTCTGGTTATCTAACTCCTGTCATCTTTTAGGATCTAGCTCCTGTTCCACTTCCTCTATAAGAACGTTTCCAAGAATGTGTGTCCATAATTGTCTTCCCTTTTCAACTCTCAGTATTACAGATGCAATGGTTTACTTTTGCTCTTCCTAAGGAATAGTTTGTTTTCCAAACAAAATTCCTAGTAATAGCCTGCTCTATTTTTCTTCATCACTTATCATCACTGGCATTATGTAATATATTTATTGATTATTGTCCTATTGTCTGCTTAATTCCATGTGAACATAGACTTGGTTTTGTTCACTGCTCTATCCCCAGTACCTGGAAGAGTTCCTAGCATACAGGAGGTGCTCTATAAAAATTTACTGAATGAATGAATAGCCATATTCTCTGTTAGAGGAGGGGCAGAAAAATATAGGGGATCCCCAGCTTAACTATCAATGTAAAAGTGCTTACATTGAATAGGAAATTGTCTCTGGAAAAACAGAATTCTTCATCCTTTTGCATCAAATTATGCTATGCCTTCAAGTCAGAAAATGCAGGCCTCAGTGCTAGTCTGCCTTTCTTTTTTCTTATAGAATCCCACTTTTTTTCGGGGTAGCTTCTTTGGAGCAAGGGTGACAATATTCTGTGTAGTGAGACATATATGAATTTCTACGAATTGTTTTCCCAATATAGGCATAGCACCACATTTTCTTCTTGCGTGCCTCTTTCCTTTTCTTTCTAGAATATGGATCAGAAGTTGCAGATGGAGGGACCAGCAGTTAGTGTAATGGCTATGTCACTGAACTCCCATGTAGTTGACTGCGGTTTGTGTCCTGGCCTCGGTGGCTTGAACTCACATGGGCGCGTGTATGCCCAAGATCCCAAGAGAAGAATGGAAGAGAAGGGATTGCAGCATGGCCATCCCCCCAGGGGGTGATTTCTTGCTTTCTGTCTCTCTGTCTCTTTCTGTCTTTCTGGCAAGCGCACACGCCCTATAGCAAAAATCTCTCCCCCCCCAAAAAAATAATTGCAGATGGAGCCATCATCTTGTATTTATAAAACAAACAGAGTAATGAAAACTAAATGTGAAGGGTAGCAGAGTGGAAATAAAGAAAACTGGGATATCGAGCTACTGTGCCAGCCCTGAATTGCCTACATATAACCGGACTGTCTTTCTTAGGAGAAAATAAACCCCAGTTGATTAATTCATAATGGGTTAGTAGATGATGCATGCAGCTTGATATATTATCTGTCTAGTACCCTTGTATATAGTCAACACTAAATCATAAATCAATTATTTGTTCTTATATTATCTTTTCATCTTTGTTAATTTTCCTCTTCAATTAGATATGATCTTGTAGATGAGTATGACCTTGTATGTCTATCAATATTTCATCACTATTCTTCTTGGGCACTATTTGAGGTTGTGGTGAATCAGTGTTGGTGCAAATTCTGTGGGGAAAAAAATGCATCTATTAGCTAACAACTGTGTAATAATATAAACTCTGAATTCAGCATAGTAGACATGAGACTCCCTGAAGGGGTGTAAGTTTTGGAGTAGTTTCATTATGATACTAGAAATCATATCCTTGTATATAGGGTTTTAATGTATTTGTTTTAAAGCGATTGTCTTTTCAGTTAAATTTTAATATTTGATTTTATTATATTTCACCATTAAAGGAATGCTTGTACTTTCAGCAACCAGAATTAGAATAGTTAGATAGGGGGCTGGCAGGTGGCATGCTGGTTAAGGTGATAGACTCCCACATGGCTGACCATGATTTGAGCCCTGGACCCAGCAGCTTGCTTTCTCTCTCTCTCTCTCTCTGGTCAAATTAAAATAAATAAATAATAAAAATAAAATAAAGTTAAAATAATTCTCTTTAAAAAAAGAATAATTAGATACATAATAGTCAGGCAACCTTACAGGACCTGTTCAGACTATATCTTAGTGGAGTAGTTATATAAGATGAATGATATAATACTATGAGGATACCTTAGCAATGAATTTCCAGTGTGCATTAAAAGGAATATTCTTTCTTCAGCTATAGAAGAAGCCATTCTTAAAATTAACAAAATAAAAAAACCTAAACTACTAGGGCAATGGATGAATTATTTATATGAAGAAAACATCATCAACAATGATGAAAATTACTGATAGAGAGGAAAATGGTGAGTCTGGTGCTAAAGTGATTATAAATAAAAAAGACTGGTCAAGAGTGAGATAACAGCAGCAAGATAGTTCGATAAGTGCTAGTGCTGATTATTATGTGTGAGAACCAAGTATTATTATTAAAAATATTATTTTATTACTGTTTTGATTTTTTAATTCAAAAGGAGTATTTTGAAAATAGCAAATCCATTTTTTAATTTGATTTTTATTATTTATTTGAATTTTAGTATATTTTGGCCGTATTACATGGACTGTTTAATTCTTCTCTGTAGAGCTTATTGAACTTTTTTGTGGTTAATATGTAGTCAGCTTTTGTCAGTATTCCATTGTTTGAAAAGTACATGTATTCTCAATTTTGGGGGTCTGGAATTTAGTGGGTAGTTCTTGAGTTCATCTTATTAATTGTACTATTCAGATGATGAAAAAATTAAGTCCTTAGTTTACATGATTTTGTGGAGAACTAAGAATAATCTACATGTTAGTTATGTAAATAGTTTATAATGTTGAAAGAAATGTGAAAATTTGGAGAATTTCCAACTTGATCCTGTGATACCAATTTTTTTTTAAGAATTTCTTATTTATTATAATTATTATTGTTTAATTTGCTATAGGGCACCAGAGAGAGAAAGAGAAAAAGAGAGAGAGAAAGTGAGAAGGCAAGATGCCAGGGGCGGGACTTGAACCACAGTCAGCCATGTGGGAGACCAGCACCTCAACCACTACGCCACCTGCTGACCCTGATGCCAACTTTAAAAGGTATTTGATAATAGGTTTATGATCTTAAGTTAAAAATGAAGAGAAATTACCTAAATGTAAAAAGACTATTAGAAAGCTTAAATGAATTTGAGATTGATACTCTCTCTTATATGCTCTCTCTTTGTGGGCACACACCTATAGGTGGTAGGCATATTTTCTTTGTAGTACTGTGTTCTTGCCTGATCCATCATTTGAAGTTCTTCAAAAGAAAAGAAAATAAATTAATCTAAAAAAAGTACTTGAAAATTCTTAAGAAAATTAAATTGAATTGAATTTAAAATATAATTAAATGGAATTTAATCTATTCTACTTTAATTGACCAAACATTTATGAAATAATATCCTGTAAATTATTATCTTATTTTATATAAAACTTATTTCACAGATAAAAAACTTTTAAAGTGAATTTAAAGGCTTAGGCAAAATTTTAGGTGTTAATTGAGAAATTTGTTCCATAGGCTATTTATTATTTACTATTTAACTTTATTTATTATTATTAATATTTTCCAATTTTACCAGACAGAGAGAGAGAGAGGGAAAGTAAGAAAGGAAGCCATCAGGTCCGGGACTTGAACCATGGTCGGTCATGTGGGAGTCTAGTGCCCTTAACCATCATGCCACCTGCCGGCCCCAACAAAAACTGTTTAAAATCCGTGTAATTCAAAATAGTCTATTTTTGGGGCACAAAAGCTCGCCTTGAGAAAATTCCCAATGATAAAAACTAGTATTTACCCATTTATTTAAATTTTGTTCAATGGCACATTCACTCACTAGAGACAGAGAGACAGAAAGTGAGAACATGTAATCCCCACTACTACCTAGCATAGTGAATAGTCCCTTCTCCTTTTCCTCCATTTGGTTTTTTTTGGACATACATGTACAGACACTTGATGTGTTTTTTTAAGTCTCTGTGTCCAGGACTCGAATCATGTAGTCAGCCAGGTGGGATCTAGCCACCTCAACCACTATCCCATGGACTGGCCTGAAAACTAGCATTTTAATCAAAACTCCAGTATAGTGTTGTGTGTGACATCCTAAGCAAAGAAACAGAAGTCTCAATAAAAGACTATGGAGGAAAATGGCAGCACCAATACAACTGTCACAGAATCCTCCCCCTCTCAACTGAAATGAACAAAAGAATAAAGAAATAGAGAAGCTATATACAACACTAGAAAGAGGGTCATCTGTATCCTACAAACTTTGTACATTTTTTTCTAGATGTATTGCAGATAGGACCAAATTAAAGGAAAACATCAAGCGGTCCTCTCTCTCTCTTTTGAGAAAGTGAAATGGTTTTGCAGAGTAAATTGGTTTTACAGAGTAAAATATCCTGGAAAAATACTGTCAACATCTCTTAATCTTGAGGCGCCAGGGCTGGAATCAAAGTTTGGGACATGCTGATATGGGTCTCTCTTTCACCAGCACAGATCCAGAGACTGAAAGTAGAGTGTTCAATATTAAGTGTGGTCACACTAGGTAAGAAGCAGATGCTCCATCAGATTCCCCCCTTCAGGAAGGAGACCAGACAAAGGCTTATCGTATACCTGGATTTTTTCCAAATAGTCAAAATCAATGGACACAGTAGGAGGGAGTAGTGAAGTAAACTTTGAGTGGAAGGGCTTTTGGATTTGGAAAAATAGCTTGAGTTGGAGACTGGCTCAGAATCACAGGGAAAGTGTTGTGAAGCTCTATTCTTTCTTTTCTATTCTTTTCTTTTTTCTCTTTTCTTTCTTTTCTTTTTTGTTGTTGATTATTGTTGTTATTTTTTTCCCAGCCTACCCTACCTACCCTATTCACAAAGTAATATTTACTCCCTTGCTTTTTTCTGAGGTTGCAGTGGGGATGTCCAGGTTCTATGTCATTGGAATTCTAGACTATGGACTAGTAAAATAGGGAGGTAGGTAGGTGGGAGGAAACCTGGTCCATACTAGACCCTCTTCAACCTCCCAGTTGACTGTAGAATCTGTGTTCTCCGATGGAAACTTGAAACTCGATAATCTAAGAAGTTGGCACATGATGGACTTCTTTGCATGGTCAATTTGATAGAATAGTAATAGAGCTTGCTGGGTGTAAAGTGTATAATAGACACACATAACTACTTACATATATGTACTCATTAATGCATGTAATATGTGTTACGTGCGAGGAGTAAATAGGCATTGGGGCCAAGGAGGACTTTGGAGAGGTTGAACAACACTGGTGCGATGTTAGTAGCAACTAATGACGATATGTCTCTTTGAACTGTAAAATGGATATACATCAAATTAATCTATTTTCAGTCTCAGTGAAGACAGTCTACTCCCACAATACATTACAAGAAAA
Organism: Tupaia belangeri chinensis; assembly: GCF_000334495.1. Lineage (NCBI taxonomy): Eukaryota > Metazoa > Chordata > Mammalia > Scandentia > Tupaiidae > Tupaia > Tupaia belangeri. The sequence goes on along the minus strand of NW_006205117.1, from coordinate 1,512,228 downwards.
TAACTAACATTCTGTTATATCTGTACTTATTGCCAGATCCTACTTGTTACCAGAAAGACAATTCCAAAACATTTGACCCTATGTGTTTGCCATAACCAAGCCTGAAATCGTTCTGTAGTCTTGTTAAGAAAAATTTGTTAGGTTCAACTGTAATCGAAGTTATTATTATTCTCAGGGTTTCTTTCACTCCTTTAGCTCACATGGCAGCTAAGGGATCTATAAATGTAACATTATAAACACATGAGCAAGAATCTACTCAGTGTCTGCTTTCAAGTGGCAGTGAGCTTTAGTGTGAGGCCAGGCTAGACATAACTGGATTTACACTCTGATTTTGTTACTGACTGGTGTGTGATTTTACACAGGTTACCCAATTTTCCCAGATCTGTTTCTTTATCTGGAAATAAGGTAACACTACTTGGCAATTACAAGAATTTAGTTAGACAGAGTTAATCATCTAATATAGTGCCTAAAATTGAATGTGTTCAATAAACATCAACCATATTTTAAATAGAACTTATAATTCATTCCAGAGGATGTCAATCATTTCTATCTTGTTTGAAAAAAAGTCTTGACTTACTTATTTTCAACTACATAGAGACCTCAAAATTCAACTCCAAATTACAGAAAGAAAACAATTCAAAACATCTGAAAATCCTTCCAGTCTAAATCCTGGCTTTAGTCTAGTGTATCTGGATACCTATTTATATTTCATTTTTTAAGAGAAATTAAATTTCATTTTATTATTTTCTAGTGACTAAAAGATGCTAGGCTATCTATACATAAGAGATGCATCGTAAGATGGGGAAGATTATAGATGTAGATGAGAAAAATGAAAGAAATACTATTTCTCTTCCATCTTATGTTTTGTATGTCCACTCACATGTACAGAGTGTCTGAAAAGGTGGCGTACATAACTGGCTTCTTCACATGCACAGTTTGGTAGAAGAATGGCCGTCGTGCAGCTGGCAGACATACCCAACTCCTTCAGTATAGGCAGTAATTACCAGATGTGATATGAAGAGTGGGTGGGAGTAGTGAAACAGACCATGGGAAATTGGGGGAAAGCTAAGCAACTCTGTAGTTTTATTTATTTATTTATTTATTTATTTATTTATTGGAGAAGTTTTTGCTGTAGGGCACATGCACTCACCAGACAGAGAGAGAGAGACATAGAGACAGAAAGTGAAAAATCACCCCCCAGGGGGGATGGTAATGCCGCAATCCATTCTCCTCTCGGAATCTTGGGCACGCACGCACACATGCCCGGCGTGAGTTTTAAGCCACCGTGTCCGGGACGTGAACCGTGGTTGACTATGTGGGAGTCCAGCGACATAGTCATTATGCTAACTGCTGGTTCCCAGTAACTCTGTAGTTTTAAGAACTGGTTTTAAAACTGACCCAATGATAGTTTGTCTCTTTGCCTTAGACTAGGTCCTATAACAGTCTCTTTATATCTGTTTATTTAGTTTATATTTCAACTCCCTGGAAAGTTTGAAAACTCTTTGAAGGCAGGTACCATGTCTTAGTTTTCTCTGCACACCCAACCACTGGCATAAACACTTTATAAATGTTTGTAGATGAATGAGTAAATAAACAAATGATCACAATGTTAGTTGCCTGGGGTTACTGACCTGCCTGTGTCCTGTAATTCTGAAAGGTTGAGATTGTAACTTCAGTAAAATTTATTTTATTTTTACTGACAAAGGGCATGTGTGCTTGCCAGAGAGAGAGAGAGAGAAAGAGAGAGAGAGAGAGAGAGAGAAAGAGAAAGAAAGAGAAAGAGAAAGAGAGAGAAAGAGAAAGAGAAAGGAAAGCATCCTACTTCCCTAATAGGACATTGTCATGCCACAATCATTTTTTCTCCATCTCATCAAGATTTTGGGCATACATGCACTCATGTCTGGCATGTTTTTCAGGCTGCCAGAATGGGGATTTGAATCACAGTCAGCCATGTGGGATCCAGTTCCCACTGCAGAGTGCTTAACCATTGCACTATGGGGCCATCCCTAGTAAAATATTTTAAGAGGCTAACTCTATCCATTTACATGTCTAGAGAAGTGCTGTCACACACTATCACAAACTAGAGGCCTGCAAGCTTAATTGGTAAACAATGTGAATATGTATTTTTAAAATTTAAGTTCATTACCCATGTGTAGCAATTAGGATATTGTAAAAATCTGCATTTGCCTGTTTTTTTTTTTTTATTGGATATTGACTAAACCATTTCTCTTGAAAAATTGAAAGCATGTCAAATGTTGCGGTGAAAATATCTAGTCAGAACTAAGTAGTGACTGCCATCTCTGAATGGAATCCACCATCTCTAATTCACCACAGTCCTCACGCACTCACTTTACTCATTAATGCTACCTATTGGATCCTAAGTAGCTGTGTGAGTGTGTGATCCCGCCACTAGGTGATGGCCTGGTTAAAAGCAAAACAAACACACAAACAAAAAAACACACATGAGGAAGAAGGAGATACACTTTTCTCTTCTTCTAAGAACACTAATGTTAGGGAGTCTAATTGGATTTAATGGTGCTAACCTGGTTCAAGTCGAAGGGAGCACACACCTGCAGCATGACTGTATTTGGGCACAACGATGATACAATGGTTTGTGCTCTGAGAAATGGAGGGAAAAGCACTGGAAGAGTCCAAATTCCCTTCCACTGGGCTACAATAATGATTCTTTATGGTAAACAAAGACTAGTCTTCTTGAAGCCAGAGGCTTGCAATGAGAGAACTTGGTTACTTCAGTGGAAGAGCACAATCAGGGAGGATTGACATACTCAGCCAAACTACCTCATATAGCTCACTGGTTCTTAGAATTCAGCCAATTCAATTTATTTACATTTGGCTTCCACTTTCAAAAATGCATACATTGGATGACACAATCTGTTATATTAGATTTACTAATATTTTACAGTGATGCAGCAAAGAGCAGGCCAAGTACTTTAGACACTGGAGATTTATGGGCCAGTTATTAATCTTGTAAAATATAGTGAATTGCCACTAAAAAGGGAAAAAAGAACAGAGTCTTTCCTAAACAGGAAAAAAAAAATCCAACCTACTCATCTGATGAATGAGTATTTCTTTAAAACAAAAACAAAAACAAATAAACAAATGGAAAACATTTGGAATCTAAAAAATTTCTTTCTGAACACCCAATGGTCATCATCTTTCCAAACTGACTTGGTGGATCCAGCTGGCAAACTGAATTTGCCCTCTCACCTTAAGAATATTAGCAAATTGAAGTGGGTACTCTCCAGAAGAAATATGATATTTTTGCACTAGGGCTTTCCAGCAAGAATACGGCTTCTGCAGTTGGCAGGCTCAAACTGACACTTGCGAACAGGTCCAGTTTGAAAGATGAGGACTCAGGATGCAGTATGCAGCATATTTTTCTTATTATTTTTATGCATATTTAGCCTTTTGGAAATAAAAATGTAGAAAAACGACCCTGGAACTAAAACTCAAAAGAATTATAAAAGCTATCCTTTCATGTTTTCTTTTTAGTTCTCACTTTCTTTTTTTCTGTGATTTCAAAAGAAAGGGGAAAATAAACTTTATTCTTTCTTAGATTTAGGGGAAAAGTAACTTTGAATTTTGAGAAGGTAATTGATTGGCTACATCTATACACACTCATATATATACTACCATTCCTGTTGGTACTGTGACTTATTATCACATTTTTTTTTTTTTTACAAAGCCTATACCTTTTTATGAAATGGTATTACTTATAGTTCATTGCTTACTTTCTTTCTTTTTTTTTAAATTCAGCTTTATATAAAAATTCAAGAGAGTCTTGCTTCACTGGTTTTTCATGAAAGAAAACATTTCCTTTGCAGCTTGGAATTAAAAAATGCAACCATTGGAGTTGTTTTCCTTTTCCTTCCTCTAAAACCAAGAAACATATTTTTCTTTCTGCACTGAGACCATTACTGAACTATCAGATGACCAGTTGGGTCCTGAAACCCAGATATTTATAGTCTGTAAATATTTTCATGGTGGTAGTGGTGAAGAAAGGGGTGGTCTCCCCTTTACACACAGACTGCCTTATGATTTTTTCTTTTTTTAACATTTAAAAGTAAAGTCTAGTTTTCCTGCAATGAAAGCAAAGGAATCTGTCTCTGCTGGGAGAAATTCTGGTGATTCTTTTTTATTGCAGGCTCAGACATTGTAGATCTGTAAATTATACAGATTAGGGACTGATTTTTGTGGTTCTCTTTAATGTACAACATTGGTTTGAGAAATTAAAAAAGGCTTATTAAGATAGGGAAAAATTATGCTTTAAATATTGAACTTTTTTTTCTAAATCAGTTTTATGTCAAAATATATACTACTGGGGAAAAAAGGAGCTCAGTTTATTTTATTTTTTAAAATATTGGCATTTATGTCTCAAAGGTATTTAATAATATAAAAGTCAGCTTTGCTGTGGTTACAAATGACCCCTCAGTTTTAATAACTTGAAACAACAAAGGTGTGTGTAGATCAGCCGTGGCTCTGCTGCACATCTTGTTTCATTCTAGGATCCAAGATAAAGGAGCAGTGCTTATTTGGAACATGCTGTTCTTATACCTAAAGGAAAAGATCAGGCCAGCAAATGGCATGGAGTTTAAGGTGCTGGTCCACATAGCCAACTGTTGTTCGAGTTCCAGATCCAATGCCTTAAAAAAAATAATAATAATAACATCAGGCACATGTGCATGTGTGTCCAGAGTCCTGAGTGGGGATTATAGTGTATGGCCACTGCCCCCTTCTCTGTCCCTCTCTCTGGCAAATACATGTGTCCTATGGCAAAAAAAAAAAAAAAAAAAAAGAAAAGAAAAGAAGAAATGGAAAAGAACAAGAGAAACGCTTTCTGGCTCATCAGGGTTCTTCTTGAACGTGGCGTGGGTCATGTATGTTGTTGACTAAAGCAAGTTGACTGATGTCAATGCGGCAGGGAAGTTTGTTTCTTCCATAAGAAGTCATTGCAGGCTCTGTGACTGTGGGTAAGGTGAAAATTACCCTAAACGAAAGGGGATGCAAATCACTGAGAACCACAGTATAATCTACAGGATAATCAAGAGGAATTCCATAATCCATCATCCATGCTGCTTCCAGTCTTCCTCCCACTTCCACGATTTAAATCAGGACTCAGGATAAAAGGCACATCTAGATGCCTTCCTCCTCTTGTTTAGTGTGTACTTAGTATATTTAAAATACATTTTAATTTTTGCATAAGCAGAGGAAAACTTGTAGAAAAGCTGTTCTAAAATAAAAGCACTATACAATAGGCCACAAATGGAGACATGCGTGATTGCACAAGTAGTATTTGGTGATTTTAAGCTTTTGCTCTAATTTTTTGTCTGTCTTTCTTTGTATTCCAACTTCTCCTCTGCACCATTCCCCAAATACATAATATTTAAAAATTATGTTGATCATTTTTCTTTTCTAATTGCCAGACGCATATGTGCACACCAGAGAGATGGGGTGAAGGGGAGGGAGAAAGCACCTCCTAGTGGGGTGGGGTCATGCTTTCTTCCATTTGCCATTCTGTTTAGACTTTGGGTATGCATACATATGTGGTTGGCATGTTTTTCAAGCCACCAGGACTAGGATTCACACCTCATTCAGACACATGCGATCTGGTTCCCTTAACTACTAGGCTACTAGGGTGGCACACTTTTTCTTAATTTATCTAGTTTGCCATTCTTTCTCAAACTTTTTCTTTTTTTCAGTTCATTAACTTATCTCTTCACTCAGTCATTATTTCGCCGTTCTCTCTCACATTCTGTTTTCTTTATTCACTTCATTAACTCATTCCTTCACTCAATCATCATTTTACATCTAGGCTACAGATAAATATGGTTTCTACCTCAATTTATAAAAAAGAAAGGGGACCAGCAGTTAGCATCATGGCTATGTCGCTGAACTCCCATGTAGTCGACCGCCGTTCAAGTCCCAGCCCCCATGGTTTAAACTCATGCCAGGTGCGTGTGCGTGCGTGCCCAAGATCCCGAGAGGAGAATGGAGGAGAAGGGATTGTGGCGTGGCCATCCCCCCTGGGGGGGGTGATTTTTCTCTTTTTGTCTCTCTGTTTCTTTCTATCTCTCTGGCAAGTGCATGTGCCCTAGAGCAAAAACATCTCCAAAAAAAAAAAAAAAAAAACAAGTATGGAGGTCAGCATAGGTGGTGGTTAGGGCACTGGACTCCCATGTGGCCAACTGCATTTTGAGTTCCAAATAAGCAATTTGAAAATCATGCCAGGCACATGCACCTGTGTGTCTAAAATCCCAAGAGGAGAATGGAATAGAAGGGCTTGTGGTGTGGCCATTCCTCCCCACAAATGATTTCTCACTTTCCCTCTCTCTATCTCTCCCTGTCTCTCTCTAGCAAGTGCACACACACTCTATGGCAAAAACCTAAAAAACAAAATCAAAATTAAGAAAGTCGTACTAAATCTATCCAAGGTACTTTATAACTCTGGAAATCCTTTGATTATTTGCTCCCAAAGTCATGCAGATTCATAAGAGAGACAAAGACATACAAAATTATAGTACAGAGTGAACTATTTATGTCAGAAATGGGTATTGATAAAATACTATAAAAATTCAGTATAAGAGATTATTTAGGATAGGTTGCAATAGATCAGTCTCATCTGAATTGCTTAATCATTTTCTCTTTAAAAATTTTCCCCTTCATTGAGAGACTCTTTCTCTCTTTTTCAGATATTTGTCCCTGGTGCCTAGCTCAGGACTTTGAATTCACTTCTAAAATAGTAGGACTATTTTGTTTGTGAGTCACAGAAACTCATTCAAAACTGGCTTATAAAAATGGACATGTGCCAGGTGCTCAGGCATAGAATCTAGGTATTTTTCAGGATGTCACCAGAAATCTTTTTTCCTTCTTTGGCTTTTCTTTTCCTGATTTTGACATTCACAGTGAGCTCTCTCTTTTCAGGGCTCCAAGATAGCCACCAGGCTTTCAGTCTACCAGGTTAGCAACTTAAGAAGTTCCAGTTCTCTTTAGAAGTTCTAATTTCATGTATTTGTCTTGGGAAACAGTCTCATTCTTGGATCAATCACAGTGATCAGGGGAATGGAATGTTTCAGTCCCTCATTTCCCACTCTAGGGTCTAGAGGAAGGTGTTATTTGTAAATGGATGGGGGTGGGTAAGAGAGTGTGGTAACATTTTTTTTTTTTTTGGAGAGGTTTTCGCTATAGGGCATGTGCGCTTGCCAGAGAGAGACATAGAGACAGAAAGTGAGAAATCACCCCCCCAGGGGGGGATGGTCACGCCGCAATCCCTTCTCCTGCATTCTTCCCTTGGGATCTTGGGCACGCACGCACACGCGCCCGGCATGAGTCTTAAGCCGGGACACGAACCGCGGTCGACTACGTGTGAGTCCAGTGACATAGCCATTACGCTAACTGCTGGTTCCCCGAGAGTGGTAACATTTTAAGGAAGATAAGATTGCTGTTTAGAAAAGGGGGGAAATGGAAAATTGACATGCAAGACAATTGTTACCTGCTACATCTGGGAGGTCTTCCAAAAGTTGATGAAACATGAACATTACAGAAAAACTATGCATAGATTTAAAATATATTACACCAAAATAAACTTTTACTTTAATTTCATTTTTTCATTAGTTTTTAAAGTACCCTCATGGTAGGTACTTAATAATGCATTTTAGTGAAAATGATGGTATTGTCACTTTTATTCATTGTTATAGGTATTGTATGTATGCAAAGAAAATCCTTTCTTCTCTCTCCAAAACTTTATTGTCCTTAATCTTTTCTTCCTACCTCACTCACTGCCATTCCTATTCCCTGCAGACATCATCAAGCTTCCTTTTATGTAAGCACATTAAAACACGGTTGTTTTATAGCATGTCTGATTATACTGATATTTGGAATCTTTGTGGGTCTGTTTAGAAAGTCTGTTGGTTCTTGCCCATAGTGTTTCTTTGTGTGTATGTGTCTGATTATTCTTTTACTTTTTGCTATTCATTATATTTGAAAAATCACTTGCAGGAATAATGGGAATCCAACACGCAGGTACTTACACCCAGAGAGGTTTTGAATTTGCTCCTGAGAGTACCTGGGGGCACTACCAATCTAGGATCACTTTGCTTCAAATGTAATGCTTACCCAGCCGCAGCAGCATGTCCTGTGTGCTGCTACTCAGCAGGCTGAGACCATCTGGGAGATCTGGATTCAACTCCTAGCCCATCTGAAAAACCTGGGCACAGTAGCAAGTACCCATAGTCCCAGCTACTTAGGAGACTGAGGCGGAAGGATCATCACACAGTGAACCCCCATCTAAAACATACCCCCACAGAGAACCACACACTCCATACACAATATTAATGCATCAGCATCCATAGACCCCCCCAGACAATGTAATTCTGGAATGGAAGATGTGATGAAGGTTGATTTGCTACTGAGTTACCTTAGCATTGAAGATATAGGTGGGGTATCAGTTTATTATAAGGAGAGTTTCCTCATTTGTCCTTGAATTTGAATTTTTTGTTTTCTTCTCACAAGAGACCCTTCTTTTCTTGAGAAAATTATAAGTTGGGCAGATACCCTCGGGAGGAAAGAGACTTTGTGTTCACTTTCCTGGGTTTTTGTTTGACGTATTATTCTTTATTTTATCAGTAGGTCTTTGTGACTATTAGAAAGATGTTTATTATATTATCCCCAACATATTTAGTTGTTTTCTGCAGCAGAGTTGGTTCAAATAATCTAGACTGCCATTTCTGGGAAATAGAAGCTACTCTTAGAGTGCTGGTCTGTTTCATTACACCCAACCCTTCTTTCATATCTGTTTTCCTGGTTTTCTGCCTCTGTTCTTTCCACATATTCTGTTTATGAATATACTGTGCTGAATTTGGATAATCAAACCTATATTTTTTAATGTGACATCTTGGATCAACAGCCAACCTCAGCCAGCCTGGACTATGAGCATGTACCCATGCAACTGATATGCTCAGAGAGTGCCCAGGATGTGAACCCAAGACCTTTCTATGTGGGTCTAGCTGTGTTTTCTCTGCACCCCTATATCTTTATTTCTAAGTATTATTATTCACTGAAAAGAACCAAGACTGTTGGGAGGAAATCATCACTTCAAGGCTGGAACAGGGGAAAATACAAAATGAATCTGGAAGTTATGATTATGGCAAAAGAAAAAATGTACTCAAAGCATGTTGGACACATGTCAGGAAGACACAGAACCCAGCTTAAGACTTTCCCACAGACCAAATCTGAGACAAGTTGAGCATCAAATTAGTATAGTAACACAATCTCATTGAACAAAATACGAATCCATGGTTCAAACATGGCAATCAATTGCTCTCAAAGAAAAAGACTCTTCCTTACAGTGGAATGGCAACTAATAATGAAGAAGAAATAACATGGTGAGGAAGTCACTATTTGGCAACCATCACAGTAATAATTGATTCAGGCAGGAATCTTTAATGGATGTCAAAAATAGTAGGTAAACTTGATGTGGAAGAATACTTACATCGTCCCAAAGTGTGTGTCCCCCAAATTAATTATTATTTGAGGTTTTATCTTAGGGTACATACATTTGCCAGAGAAAGAGAGAAAGACTGAGATAGTGACAAGGAAAGTGAGAAATCACCCCTCAGGAGAAAATGGTCATGACACAATTTTTTTTTTCTCCAATCTCCTCCTGGGATCTTGAGCATGCACGCACATGTGCCCAGTGTGATTTTCAAGTCACCAGGTTCAGGACTCAAACTGCAATCGGCCATGAAATTCCAGTGACATACCTGTGCACCCCTTGTGCTTAGTAACCACTGCGCCATCTGCTGGACCCCAGTAAATTAATGATTAATGCTGAAGGGAAAAAAAGGTAGCTTTGCTATATAAAATCCTGACAGACCATATCTTAACCAAATGCTGGGTTCTAAGAGGCTTCCTGTTCCTCTTGATAAGACATATAACAGACCAACATCCTTTCTTTTTAATATGATACACTAAGAAACATATTTCTCAAAAAAAAGGACGAAAACAGAAAGAAAACAAAAGCAGTCTCAGTCTAAATATGAGCAAATGTCAGGCACAGACAAAGGGACATTTGACAAAATATGTTGTGTTCTTTAGAGCTATTAAGGCCATGAGTGACAAAGACAGAATGAGGAACAGTTCTAGACTAAGTATGACAATGAGACCTCAGAACCAAGTTTAGTATCTGATTCTGGAATAACTCCTGGCTTGGGAACCAAGAAGTTTAAAATTCATCGGGCATACTGGACAACTGAGAAAATATGCACTTAATATTAGGTAATACTTTATCAATGTTTCCTAATTCTGATAATATTGAGGTTGTATAAGTGGATGTTATTCTTCCCAAGAAGAATACACTGAAGTCTTTAGGAACAACAGACCATGTTTAAAACACACTCAGCAAGTGTTTATTAAAAAAAATATGTATAACTGAAGCCAACAGATGACATAGTGGTTACACTGCTGGATTCCCATATGGCAGACTGTGGTTTGAGTCCCGGACGTGGTGGCTTGAAAATCACGCCAGAATGTGTGTGTGCATGCCCAAGATTCCAGAAGGAAAATGGAGGATAAAGATTTGCAGCATGACCATCCCCCTTAGAGGGTGATTTTGCACTTTCCTTCTCACTGCCTCTCTGTCTCTAGTGAGCAATATATATACATACATATATGTGTGTGTGTAGAGATCACATGAATAATCAGGCAAATGAAGTAGAATTCAAATAATTGGTTATGTTTGGAAAATCTGAGAGTTTTAAAGTTGCTTTAGAATACGAAGTACTAAAATAAAGCAAATACTCAGGGAAACAAAGGCAATGTGTTATACAATAATTATTGTTTATTTCTTTCTGGTAAGAATGTAAGTTCCACAGGGCAAGGATCTTGTCTTCCTTTTTCAGCATTGTATCTTCAGCAACTGTAACTGTGTCAATATGAAAGAGTTCAAAAATATTTTTTGAGTTAATAAAAGAAAAACACATGAAGGCGTATAGCAATAGAACATACTTTCAAGTTTCTAATTTTACTCTCTCCTAAAACCTCACCAAATCTAAAGTAAAAAAAAAAAAAACTTTTGAGGAGAAATCTACAAGGAAAGGAGTTAAACACACACACACACACACACACACACACACACACACACACACATTCCACCTCTAAGCCCCCATGTTCCTTCAGCAGTTATTCTTTTTGCAGAATATTGGTAAACTTTTTGGACATCTGACCAACCCTAATGAAAATACTTAAATATGTTTTATTTCAAATCCTCCAATAAATGTCTCAGTCAGTTTACTTATGGTCCATTTTAGTCTATGGTAAAACTTAAACTGACAAGCATTGCCAAGACACTTTGATGAGCTTTTTATCTCTCACCTTTACATGTTAGCAAATATCCAATAATTGCTAACAATAGCAAGAAAATCTTCATAGATGGAAGATTAAAAAATAAAAATAAGCATTAGAAAAACAACTGGGAAGAAACAGAGATGATATACAATTTGAAAAATTGAAAACAAACCCTTGGAATAAAAAATATGAGAAGAATAGAAAACTAACTAGAAGACTTGGAAGATAAAGTTGAGAGAATATTCCAGGAAGTGAAGAAAAAAGACAGAGATGAAATATAGGGGAGAAAACAGGAAAATTAGAGAACCACTCTAGAATGTTCAGCACTTGAATAATGGGTACTCCAGAAAAGGAGAGACAATGATGGGGGAAAATCATATACAAAATAACTTGAGATATTTCCATAACTGAAGGACATAAATTTTCTGGTTTAAAAGGCTATCAGGAACCATCTGGTGGTATACTGTGTAAGGCACTGGATCTCACATGGCCATCTGTGGAGTTTAAGTCCTAGAGCTGGTGGCTTGAAAAACACACTGGGCATGTGTGTGTATGGCCAAAATCCTGAGAGGAGGTGAAGAGATTATGGTGAAGAGATTATGGTGTGGCCACACCCTCCCCCACCTTGGGAGTGAGTTCTCACTTTCTTTCTCTATCTGGTGAGTAAGTACATGTGCCCTATAGCAAAAACTAAAAATTAGAAAAATAAAAGGCTATAAAGTTCCCAGAAAAATCAATGAAAAAAGACACACACCAAAGTACATTCAATAAAATCTCTGACTTTTAAGCTTCTGGGGCTAGGTTGGAAACATAAAAATTAATCTGTCATTTGAATGACTTTAAACTTCTTTTTAAAAATGTTTTTATTTATTTATTTATTCAAAGAGAGAGAGAGAGAGACAGAGAGAGAGAGCGCCACCCTCAACAGGGTCTTCCATATCATGATCCACCCCTAGTCTATACTGGCCCAGATATGAGCACGAAGCACTCAGCAAATTTCCAATATACAAACCCTGGACCTTTCCCACAAGAGCACAGTTGTATTACCACAGCCAACGTATGGCTCTGGCTTTGGCCTTCTGAAAAACAGTATGAAAGGGAATACACAATGGAGTAATATCTTTAAAATATAATACTAAAGGAAAATTACTTCAATATAGCATTTTTTATCCAGCTAAAAACATCAGTTGTAAGGGTAGGAGGATAGGGTCATTTTTAGATAAGCAATTTCAAAACATTCACCCCTATGCAAAAGTTTTCAGTAAACTATTAGAGAATATCTTCCACCACAGCTAAGGATAAATCAAGAAAGAGGAAGACATGGGACATAGGAAGTAGAAAATCTGCTAGAGGTTGAGAGAGAAAAGGAATCCTCAGGAAGATGGTAAGGGAACATCTAAAAATGACAATTCTGTATTCATCACAGAGGTTGACTAGTCCAACTGAGGCATGCCAGATTCTTTGACAAGGAGTTTAAGATGACAAAATAGATGACCTACTTGGTATGAATGAACATATCAAGAAGGAATTAAGATGACTAGAACAGTTTGGATTGAATTTTTGCTAAGACACAGAAGACTTTGCAAAGGCTACAACAGAGAAAAGTCATGATAATTCCAAAGGAAACAAAAAGTTGCACAGGGAAGGAACTGCGATCATAGTTGATTACATGACTCAGTGTTCTGAATAGCATAGTCAAAATAACAGAACCACTTAATATTGCTCTCACTGTATTTAAAGAATGG